>NW_003852440.1:10001686-10011498 GCF_000181295.1 Otolemur garnettii | reverse complement strand
ATGATTTCAATTTAACTCCATTCAGTAGGATATTGGCTGTGGGTTTGCTGTAGATGGCCTCTATCAATTTGAGAAAAGTCCCTTCTATGGCAATTCTCTTAAGTGTTCTGATCATGAAGGGATGCTGGATATTATCAAAAGCTTTTTATGCATCAATTGAGAGAATCATATGGTCTTTATTTTTTAATTTGTTTATGTGATGAATTACATTTATAGATTTACATATGTTGAACCATCCTTGAGATCCTGGAATAAAACTCACTTGGTTGCAGTGTATAATTTGTTTGATGTGTTGCTTGATTCCTTGTTAGGATCTTGTTGAATATTTTTGCATCAATATTCATTAGTGATATTGGTCTGTAGTTTTCTTTCTTTGGGGTCTTTTCTTGGTTTGGGGATCAAGGTGATATTTGCTTCATAGAATGTGTTGGGTAGTATTCCGTGTTTTCCTATATTTTGGGAAAGGTTAAGTAGTATAGTTACTACTTCCTCTTTAAAGGTTTGGTAGAATTCTGACATGAAGCCATCTGATCCCGGGCTTTTCTTTTTAGGAAGATTTTGTATAGATGATGCTATTTCAGAACTTGATATAGGCCTGTTCAACATTTCCACTTCATTCTGACTGTCTTGGAAGGTAGCGTGCTTCCAAGTATTGGTCAATTTCCTTCAGATTTTCCTATTTCTGAGAACAAAGTTTCTTGTAATATTCATTAAGGATTTTTTTAATTTCTGAGGGGTCTGTTGTTATTTTGTCTTTACCATTGCTGATTGATGAAATTAGCGATTTTACTGTTTTTTTCTTGGTTAGGTTGGCCAAAGGTTTATCTATATTATTGATATTTTCAAAAAACCAACTTTTTGATTTGTTGATCTGTTCTCTAATCCATTTGTTTTCCATTTTATTTAATTCTGCTCTAATTTTGGTTATTTCTTTTCTTCTGCTGGGTTTGCGATTGGAATGTTCTTCCCTTTCCAGTTTCTTTAGATGTCCCATTAAGTTGTTAACTTCCTCTCTTTTCATTCTCTTGAGGACGGCTTGCAGCGCTATAAATTTCCCTCTTAGGACTGCCTTTGCAGTATCCCAGAGGTTCTATCATTTTGTTCCAAAAATTTGGTAATTTCCTTCTTGATCTCATCTCTGATCCACCATAAGGTTATTTAGCTTCCATGTTTTTGTATGAGTATGCAGATTCCTGGTGTTACTGAGTTCAACTTTTATTCCATGATGGTCTGAGAAGATGCAAGGAATAATTTCTATTCTTTTAAATTTGCTGAGGTTAGATTTGTGACCTAAGATGTAGTTGATTTTGGAGTATGTTCCATGGGCTGATGAGAAAAAATGTGTATTCAGTTTTGTTAGGATGAAATGCTCTGTAGATGTCCATTAAATCCAAATGCTGAATGGTTAATTTTAAATCTAAAATTTCTTTGCTAAGCTTCTTGTTGGAGGATTTATCAAACACTGCCAAAGGAGTATAAAAATCTCTGACTATGATGGAGCTGGAAGAAATCAAGTTGCTCATGCCTATTAGAGTATCTCTTAGAAACTGAGGTGCATTCTGGCTGGGTGAATAAATATTGATAATTGAAATCTCATCATATTGAGTATTACCCTTAAGAAATAGAAAGTGACCATCCTTATCCTTGTTTACTTTGGTTTAAAGCCTATTGTGTCTGCAAATAAAATTGCAACACCTGTTTTTTTCTGCTTTCCATTTGCCTGGAAATTAGACAAACATCCCTTCACCCTGAGTCTATATTTGTCTTTTAAGATAAGATGAGATTCTTGTATGCAGCAGGTATCTGTCCTGATTTTTTGTATCCAGACAGCCAGCCTGTGTCTCTTTAGAGGGCAATTAAAGCCATTCACATTGATTGAGAATATTGATAAGCCTGGTAGAAGTTTGGGTATCAAATTTTTCGAAAGTCCATTGAACATCTTTAATCCTTTCGCCACTGTGGAAGTTGGAATTTGATCAAAATTTTCTGTGCGAGTTTACTTATGTGGTGGAGGATTGTGCTGGTCACTATGGAGGATAGGTCTGAGAATATCCTGGAGGGATGGTTTAGTTATGGCAAATATCTAGAACATGTGAATGTCATTAAAGTATTAAATTTCTCCATCATACATGAAACTCAGTTTAGCTGGATACAGGATCCTGGGTTGAAAGTCATTTTGTTTTAGGAGATTAAAAGTTGATGACCACTCTTTTCTAGCTGAAAGGTTTCAGCAGAGAGATCTGCAGTCATTCTGATATTCTTCCCCTTGTAGGTTAGTTTTCTTACATCTAGGTGCTTTCAGAATTTTCTCTTTCATATTAACTTTAGTGAAGTTAATTATGATGTGCCTGGGGGAAGTCTTGTTCAGGTTGAGTCGTGCTGGGGTTTTGAAACTATCTGCTATCTGAATTTCAGACTCTCTTGGCATGTCTGGAAATTTCTCTTTTATAATTTCATGAAGAAGAACCTCTGTGTTTTGTGAAGCAACTTCGTTGCCTTCAGGGATTCCTATAAGGCAAATATTAGTTTTCTTCGAATTATCCTAGATCTCTCTGAGAGAATGATCCGTTTTTGCTATCCATTTCTCTTCATCTTTGAGTGCTTGGGCACATTCAAAAGGTTTGTCTTCAATGTGAGAGATCCTTTCTTCTGCCTGCTCCATTCTATTAGCAAGGGATTCTACCATGCTTTTCAGATCTTTGAGGGCTGCAAACTCTTGCTTCAGTATTTCAAAGTATTTGGCCATTTTATCTTTGAAATCATTGAATTCTTTAGACATCTTTTGGATAATTTTTTGAAATTCTAATTCCCTCCTTTCCCCCATTCTGTAGATCTTGTTTGCTACCCAGACTCTGAACTCGATTTCTGACATCTCAGGCATTTGCTTATGAATGGGATCTTGTGCTGTATCTATCATATCATTCCTTGGGGGAGTTGATCTATTTTGATTATTCATGTTGCTAGAGTTTTTTTGCAGATTCCGCCCCATGTTTGTTTTTCACTGTTTGCTAGATGGGCAGATAAGGTGAAATCGGATTGGGAGTTCCTAGGGTTGTGGTAAACCTGCCCTTTGTCAAGGATCTGGGACTGGTGGCTGTAGTTTTTTCCCTACAAAAGCTTTGCAAAAGTCCGATATAGAATTACAGTTTGAGGCTGAGGAAACCTGCTTGGTGTGGTGGGGTTAGGTGGCTCTGTCTTGTGTTCAGCTAGTTCTTATCTGATCCAAGTGGATCAGTAACTCTGGTGTAGTCTTAGCTGTGGAGAGATACAAGCAATTAAGACAGCTCACCCCCAGTGAATATCTATTGGAGGAGGAAAATCAACCCTTTCTGTTTCTACACAACCAAGGTGTCAACCAAGGGGGGCCTTGGGAAATTGGCCCAAGTTAGGAGATCCAAACCAATAGACCCAGACTGTATGACCTCTCAAGTGGGAGAGTTCAAAATGTCTCCCGCAACTAGAAGGCAGAGGTCTTCTAGCGGCTCAAATTTGGCTTGCACCTATGCTTGGTGAAGTCAAAAAGGCTCACCCGGTAGTAGGGTTGGAATGGGGGTCTGAGTCTCTTTCTCCACTTTGCTCTCCTTTCATGCCCAGGTGCTGGTGGTCCAATAGGGTTGAAGTCCTGCTCCCTCCGATGAGCAGATGTACTGGAAGTTTGCACCTGTCAGAGTCAATGGAAGGTCAATGCCCCCACAGCACAGCCACTATACTCTGTTGCCAGCTGGTTGGGGAAGCTGAGGCCTGCCTGCCTTAGGTATTCAGTAAGCACTGGCTAGTGTTCCACTTGGTCTAAGTCTAATTCTGAGGGTAGCCAGTCAGCAAATACTTTTCTCCCACAGCCACTGTGCCTTTGCCCCTGCCACTCTGCAGCACTGGTATCCTTATAGAGTGAGTTCTAGTTTCCTCTGGGAGACTGCAGAGTTGGGGAGGTGTCTCTTCATAATTAGACCCCGGTGGGCTCACTCTCTTGAAGTTGTATCTGTGTGGGAAGTGACCCTGTGCAGCTCCCAGGGTGACTGCTGTAGCCAGGGAGTTCTGGCTGTAGGAGCAATTCTGGGAGTGCAGGCACACGATCCAGCAGCAGGGCTAGGGAGGCTGCAGCAATTCTGGCAGTCCCCAGCACCCAGTGACTTCAGCAAGGAGAGCACTCCGCTCAGGAGTCTGGTCAGGTGGGAATGGGGCACAGAGGCTGGGAGGGTTAGGGTTAGGGTTAGAGTGATGACCAGAGAGCACTGGCTCTGGTAGTCTTAGGCAGGCCAGAGGTGGGGGGTCCAGACATGGGGAGCGCAACCCGAGGATTGCCAGCTCTGGCAGTCACAGGCGGGCTGGTCAGTGCTGGGGAGCACAGCCCAAGGTGCCTCAGCTCTGGTGGTTGCTGGCAGGCTGGTCAGGTGCCTGGAGCTCAGCCCAGAGAGTACTGGCTCTGGCAGTCACAGATGGGCTGGCCGGGCATGGGGGATTGTATGTGCAGCTTTGGCAGTGACAGGCTGGCCAGTCGGTCAGAGAGCACACCCGGGGTGCACTGGCTCTAGTGATCACAGGTAGTTCGGCCAGTCACTGGGAGCCCAACCTGGGGCATGCAGGGCAGGTCACGGGGACCGGAACCTGGGGCATGCTGGCTCGGCTCTGGTGGTCACAGGGGGGCTGGCTGGTCCTGGGAGCGCAGCCCAGGGTGTGCTGCCCAGTTGCGGGGGGCCAGGCAGGGTTGGGGGCCTGGTGTGGGGAGTACAGCCTGGGGAGCGCCTACTCTGGCAGTCACAGGCTGCCAGCAGCAGGGCGCTTGGGCTGGCAGGGGTGGGGAACTTAGGGTGACCAGACGTCCCGCTTTTGGTGGGACAGTCCCACTTTTTAAGAATTTGTTGCACGTCCCATGGTGTTTTTAAAAAGTCCTGATTTTTGGAATGAGTGCACAAATGGGCAGGAGAACAGGAATGGAATATATGGTTTTTGGCTGCCATGTGGCTATTTCACCAGAGTATGAGTTTTATATTATTTTTGTTAATTTTATAATGTTAAACTGTAATAATAACAAATAATTGTTGAGAAGTGATTGAGAACTACTTATCAAAGTTTGCATTGTTGTCAGGCTCCTGACAAGTCCCCTGCCCCTCCCATTCCCCCCTTGTTGTCCCACTTTACAAATGTTAAAATCTGGTCACCCTAGGGGAACTGTGCTCCTGAGCCTCCTCTCACACTCTATGCGGGCAAGGGGGGAGGGGTGGACTGGGAGTTCAGAATGGCAGTAAAAAGGTAGGTTCTATTTTTCTGCCTGGGAGAGAATGTTTGGAGTCTCATCAAGATTCCTCTAGGGAAGTAGATCCCACTTCCTATAGCTCTCACACGTGGGATAAGACAATAGGTCCTCAGTTCAACACTCACATGTAGAAAACCTGTAGAAATTGGCTTTCTTGGAGTCACAGCCTGCCTCAGCAGAGGTGACCTGCAGATATTGCTCGTTTCTCTCAGCTTGGCTGCCAATCTTCTGCTTCATCAGTTATTTTCTGGACTTTATCCTTCCTTCTGGATGGAAGCTTCTGTTGGAGGCTGACTCCAGTCCACCATCTTGCCCCTCCGCCCCTTTTTGAGGATTTTTATTATTTTATGCTTTACATTTCAGTCCTTTATTCATCTTGAATCAATTTTTGTGAGTGGAGAAAGGTGTGGGTCCAGTTTCAGTCTTTTACATGTGGCTATCCAGTTCTCCCAGCACCGTTTATTGAATAGGGAGTCTTTCCCCCAACGCTGTGTTCTTATTTGGTTTATCAAAGATTAGGTGGTTATAAGATGTTAATTTCATTTCCTGGTTTTCTATTCAATTTCAAATGTGTATGTCTCTATTTTTGTGTCAGTACCGTGCTGTCTTGACCACTATGGTTTGTACAGCCTAAAATCTGGTATAGTGATGCCCCCAGCTTTGTTTTTATTACTAAGAACTGCCTTAGCTATACAGGGTTTTTCCTGGTTCAATTGAACTGAGGACCTATTGTCTCTACAAAACACAGAATCATTTGTTCCAAATCTTGAAAGTAGATGTTGGTATTTTAATAGGGATGGCATTGAATCAGTAGATTGCTTTGGGAAGTATAGACATTTTAACAATGATGATTTTTCCTAGCCATAAGCATGGTATGTTCTTCCATTAGTTAATTTCTTCTGCTATTTCCTTTCTTAGGGTTTCATAATTTTCTTTATAGAGATCCTTCACCTCTTTTGTTAGGTATATTCCTAGGTTATTTCATTTTCTTGAAAGCTGTGGTGAAGGGAGTTGTGTCCTTACATTAGCCTCTCATCTTGACTGTTATTGGTGTATACACAGGCTACTGACTTGTGGACATTGAGTTTATATCCTGAAACATTACTGTATTTTTTGATGACTTCTAGGAGTTTTGTGGTTGAGTCTTTGGGGTTCTCTAAGTATAAGATCATATCATTGGCAAAGAGGGACAGTTTGACCTCCTCCACTCCCATTTGGATGCCCTTTATTTCCTTGTCTTGCCTAAATGTATTGGCTAGAACTTCCAGTACTATGTCAAATAGTAGTGGTGACAGAGGACAACCTTGTCTGGTTCCAGTTCTAAGAGGAAAAGCTTTCAGTTTTACTCCATTCAGTAAAATATTGGCTATGGGTAGATAGCTTCAATCAGTTTAAGAAATGTGCCACATGTGCCTATAGCAGGAGTCCTCAAACTTTTTAAACAGGGTCCAGTTCATTGTCCCTCAGACCATTGGAGGGCCGGACTGTGGGCCCTGAAATGAGTCAGCTGCTAAACAGGACAGGCAGCAGCAGCAAAAACACCCAGCGGGCCAGATAAATGTCTTAGGTGGGCTGCATGTGGCCTTTGGGCCATAGTTTGAGGATGCCTGGCCTATAGTCTTCAGTGTTCTAATCAGAAAAAGGATGCTGAATTTTATCAACTGCTTTTTCTGCATCTATTGAGAGGATCATACGGTCCTTGTTTTTGCTTCTGTTAATATGGTGGATAACATTTATGGACTTGCATATGCTAAACCAGTCTTGCATCTCTGGGATGAAACCTACTTGATCATGATGTATGACTCTTTTGATGATAAGCTGTAATCTATTGGCTAGGATTTTTTGAGAATTTTCAAATCTATATTAATTAGTGAATTTGGTCTGAAATTCTCCTTTTAACTTGGGTCTTTTCCTGGCTTTGATATCAGGGTGATGTTTGCTTCATAGAATGTGTTGGGAAAGATTCCTTCCTCCTCAATTTTTTGGAATAATTTTTGCAATATGGGAATAAGTTCTTCCTTGAATGTTTGATAGAATTCTGGTGTGAAGCCATCCAGACCAGGGCATTTTTTTGTTGGGAGATTTTTTATTGTTTCTTTAATCTCAGTGTTTGAAATTGGTGTGTTCAGGAGCTCTATTTCTCCCTGGCTAAGTCTAGGAAGAGAGTGTGATTCCAAATATTGATCCATTTCCCTCACATTGTCAAATTTCTGGGCTTAGAGGTAGTATTCAGAGATGATCTCTTGTAGCTCTGTGTCATCAGTTATTTCCCCTTTATCATGTCTGATTGAGGTTACTAGAGATTTTACTTTTCTATTTTTGGTTAGTCTGGCCGAAGTTTTATCTATTTTATTTATTTTTTTCAAAAAACCAACTCCTTGTTTCATTAATTTTCTGAACGATTCTTTTTTTTTTTTTTTTGAGACAGAGCCTCAAGCTGTCCCCTGGGTAGAGGGCTGTGGCATCACAGCTCACAGCAACCTCCAACTCCTGGGCTTACGCGAGTCTCCTGCCTCAGCCTTCCAAGTAGCTGGGACCACAGGCACCTGCCACAATGCCTGGTTATTTTTTGGTTGCAGCCGTCATTGTTGTTTGGCGGGCCCGGGCTGGATTTGAACCCGCCACCTTAGGTGTATGTGGCTGGTGCCTTAGCCACTTGAGCCACAGGTGCCGAGCCATGAATGACTCTTTTGTTTTCAATTTCATTGATCTCTGATTTAATTTTGGATATTTCTTTTCTTCTGCTGGGTTTAGGCTTAGCTTGTTCTTCTTTTTCCAATTCCATAAGATGATTTGTGAGTTTGTTGATGCGCTCTTTCTGTTTTTTGAATGTACGCATCTAAAGCTATACATTTTCCTCTCAAAACTGCTTTTGAAGTATCCCACAGGCTTTGGTAGCTTGTGTCTTAATTGTTGTTGTGCTCAAGGAAGTTAATGATTTCCATTTTTATTTCTTCCCACACCCAACTGTCATTCAACAGAAAGTTGTTTAATTTCCATGCCTTTGTGTGGGGTTGAAAGTATTTGTTGGAGTTGAGTTCCACCTTTCCTGCCTTGTGGTCTAAAAAGATACAAGGTAAAATTTCAATTCTTTTGATTCTGTTAAGATTTGTTTTGTGTCCTAGGATATGATCAATTTTGGAGAATGTTCCATGGGGTGATGAGAATAATGTATATTATTTATCTTTGGGATGGAGTGGTCTATATATGTCTATGAAGCACAGTTGTTCTAGGGTCTCATTTACGTTCCTTATATCTTTGTTTAATTTCTGTTTAGATAATCTGTCCAGCTCTGTAAGAAGAGCATTAAAGTCCCCTGTTATTATGGTGTTATAGGATATCATATTGCTCAGACTTAATAAGGTCTGTTTCAAGAATCTGGGAGCATTTAAGTTGGGTGCATAAATATTTAGAATTGAAACATCTTCTTGTTGTATTTTTCCTTTGACCAATATCAAGTGACCATCTTTGTCTCTTTTGACTTTACTTGGTTAAATCCACATGTATCTGAAAATAAGATTGCAACTACTCTTTTCTTCTGAATTCCGTTTGCCTGAAAAATTGTCTTCCAACCCGTAACTTGGAGTTTTAATTTGTCTTTTCAAGGTAGGTGTGTTTCCTAAATACAGCAAATGGATGGCTTGTGTTTTTTAATCCAGTCAGCCAATAGATGTCTCTTCAGTGGGGAATTTAAACCATTAATATTTATTGAGATAATTGATAAGTGTGGTAGTGTTATACTCATTTTATTTTGTGAGAATCCATTGCTTGGATTTATCTTTTGCATCATTGTGGAAGTTAGGGTCAGTCCTTTAATTTCTGAGTTCTTACTTTGGTATTGGTTCATTGTGATGGTCAGTGTGTAGAACAGGTTGAAGTATTTCCTTTAGAGCTGGTCTTATTGTGGTGAATTTCCTCAAAGTTTGTATATCAGTAAACAATTTGATTTCTGTCAGTTATAAAGCTCAGCTTAGCAGGATATAGAATTCTGGGCTGGAAATGGTTCTGTTTAAGTAGATGAAAGGTAGATGACCATTGTCTTCTTGCTTGAAAGGTTTCATTAGAGAAGTCTGCAGTCACCCTAATGGATTTGCCCCTGTAGGTCAACTGGCACTTATTCCTGGCAACTTGAAGAACCTTTTCTTTTGTCTTGACTTTGGACAGGTTCATCACAATATGTCTTGGAGAAGCTCTGTTAGAGTTGAGGCAATCTGGGTTCTGATATCCCTGTGAAAGGAATGTGTCAGAATCTTTGGTGATATTTGGGAAATTTTCATTTATAATATTCTCTAGTATGGCTGCTATTCCCCTGGGGCATTCTTATTCCCCTTCTGGGATACCTATAACTCAACGCTTCATAAAGTCTCATAATTCTGTCAGTGAATGTTCTGCTTTCTCTCTCTTCTTTTCTGCCTCTTTACCTATCTGAGTTATCTCAAGGGTTTTGTCCTCTACCTCTGAGAGTCTCTCTTCTGCATGGTCTAATCTGTTGTTGATACTTTCTATTGCATCTTTAAGTTCCCTAATTGATTGCTTCAGTTCCTTCAGCTCTGCTATA
>NW_003852440.1:9984826-10000525 GCF_000181295.1 Otolemur garnettii | reverse complement strand
AGCAACCTCCAACTCCTGGGCTCAAGTGAGTCTCCTGCCTCAGCCTCCCAAGCAGCTGGGACCACAGGCACCTGCCACAACACCCAGCTATTTTTTGGTTGCAGCTGTCGTTGTTTGGTGGGCCCAGGCTGGATTCAAACCAGCCACCTTAGGTGTATGTGGCTGGTGACTTAGTAACTTTAGCCACAGGCACTGAGCCAGAAAATTATATTTAAACTAGAAAAATGAAGAAAGAAAAAGAAGGGAAAAATCTAGAGGGAAATGTTAAAATTTTAAAAACAAAACAAAACAAAAAGAAATGAAAGTAGTATATATATATCTATATATATATATATATATAGATATATATATATAGATATATCTTGGTGAATATTGTCTGGGCAACAGGTGATCTTCTGGGGTATGAGATGTTAAGGACAATGCTGACATGGCTATACAAGATGTAGACTGGAGGCCTCTGCTGATTTCTCAAATCCCGCAGGATAGAGAGCATAAATCTCTCCTCAGCCCACTTGAAAGGCACTTTAAACTGCTAACCTTGGCTAAGCCAAAGCTTTACCAGGAAGGCACTTGTTACTGGGATCACTACTGAAGTGGCTAGTCACTTACCCAGTGTGCCAAAACCAGCCTCACTCTATGCCCCTGAGGGCCAAGGCCATAAGGCATCTCAGTCCCCGCCTTTAGGCTGTTCAGTCACTGGATTACTTGCCCAAGGTCTCCTGCCAGATCCTTGCTCTGTGACCCTGAGGGCTTACCAGGGCAGTTCTCCCACAATGGCTCTGCAGGGCCCACAGCCAAACACTATTAGCTCTGTCTGCCTCAGTGGCTCAGTCTGGAGCCTTAGACAATGCTTAAAATCTTCCAAACTCTTGCCCAAGTTCTCTCAAGATAGTTCAACAAGTGCCAAGTCAAAAAAACAAACAAACAAACAAACAAACATAAAACCCCAACAGTTCACAGGTAAGGCCTTTCCAGGTTGCAATCTCACTCCTGCTGTACTTATAGTTGAATGCACCCAACCACTTGCCAGTTCTCTACTGCTTTTTTTTTTTTTTCTTTTCAGTTTTTGGCCAGGGCTGGGTTTGAACCCAGCACCTCCAGCATGTGGGGCCAGTGCCCTACTCCTTTGAGCCACAGGCACCACCCCAGTTCTCTACTGCTTTTGTCCTCCTCATGGGGTCCAGAAGTCTCTTGCTGACTCCCTGTGTCCCCAAAGGGATGTTTCTGGGTAGATCCCACCAGTCAGAGATGCCTGGAGTCTTCCCTCCCCAGTCTCACTTCACGGTTCACCCAGGGTCCTCTGACCTCTGGAGCCTGCTTGACATCAAATCCTTTTTATTTCACATCTTCTGCTAGCTTTCGATTTCTTTGTTCTTGCTTTTCTAGTTCCTTGAGGTCTGATGCTATATTGTTTCTGACCTTTCAATCTTTTTGACATGCACATAAAATGCTATAACCTTCTCTCTTAGCACTCCTTTTACTAAATCTTAGATATTTTTGGTCTGTTGGGTCATTATTTTCATTTGTTTCCCAAAGTCTATAAATTTCCTCCTTGATTTTATCATTGAGCCAAAGATCATTCAGGAGTAGGTTGTTTAGTGTCTATGTATTTGTTTCACTTTAAAAGTTCTACTCAGTATTTACTTCTAGTTTTATTCCACTTTTGTCACACAAGATACTTGATATGATTTTGATTGTTTTTATTCTTTTTTTTTTTTTTTTGAGACAGAGCCTCAAGCTATCCCCCTGGGTAGAGTGCTGTGGCATCACAGGTCACAGCAACCTCCAACTCCTGGGCTCAAATGAGTCTTCTGCCTCAGCCTCCCAAGTAGCTGGGACCACAGGCACCTGCTCCAACACCTGGCTATTTTTTGGTTGCAGCCGTCATTGTTGTTTTGGTGGGCCTGGGCTGGATTCGAACCCACCACCTTAGGTGTATGTGGCTGGTGCCCTAGCCACTTGAGCCACAGGCCCCGAGCTAATTTTGATTGTTTTTACAATTTATTGAGATTTGTTTTGTGACCTCAAATATATTTTGGGAAATATTCCATGCACTGATGAGAAAAATGTATATTCTATAGTTGTTGGATAGAATGTGCTGTAAATGTCTGTTAGGTCTATTTATTCTAGTCAAGTGTGTGATTTTCTGTCTCAATGATCTTCCTAGTGCTATAAGTTGGATATTGAAGTCCTACACTATTATTGTATTGTTGTCTACCTCTTTTCTGAGATCTAGTAGCACTATTTTGATGAATCTGGATGTGCTTCTCTTGGGTGCATAATACTGAGGATTGTTATATCTTCTTCATAAATTGATCCCATTATCATTATATATGACCCTTTTGTCTTTTTTACTGTTATTGATGTAAAGTCTGTTTTATCTGTTACAAGTCTATCTACTTTTGCTCATGTTTGGCTTCCATTTGTATGGAATATCATTTTTCACTCCTTTACTTTGAACTTATAAAATTCTTCCTTAGTTGTGGGTAGCATACGTTTGGGTCCTTTTAGGTTATTATTTGGGATTAATTGAGGGCACAAAGAATTAGGTTACACTGGCTGCATTTGTTAGATATAGTCCCTCTTATACCCAAGAGGTGTGCCATACATTATGAACTCCCACTCATCCCTGCTACGTCATTCTTCTACCCCGTTTCTTGTATTAGCTGATACACTGTCTTCATATTCGAATAGAATACATTGGATTCTTGCTTCTCCATTCTTGTGTTCCACCTCCATCCAGATTAACACAAAAGATGTAAGTCTCTATCTTTTTTTAATTTAACACATATACTACAGCTTGTTAATCCATTCCTGGGTTGGTGGGCATTTAGGCTGTTTCCACATTTTGGTGATTGTAAATTGAGCTGTGATAAACAGTCTAGTGGAAATGTCATTATGATAAAAGACTATTTTTTTTTCCTGTGTAGATGTCAAGTAATGGGATTGCAGGATCAAATGAGAGGGCTAAATTTGAGTTCTTTGAGGATTCTCCGTACTTTCTTACAAAAAGGTTATATTAGTTTGCAGTCCCACCAGCAATGTGAAAGTGTTCCCTTCTCTCCACATGCACACCAGCATCTACAGCTTTGAGACTTTTTGATATGGGCCATTCTCACTGGGGTTAGGTGATATTTCAGGGTAGTTTTGATTTGCATTTCTCTGGTGATTAGGGACAATGAGCATTTTTTCATGTTTGTTAGCCATTCCTCTGTGTTCTTTAGAGAAGTTTCTATTCATGTGTCTTGTCTACTGATATATGGGATTATTGGGTCTTTTTTGTTGATTAATTTGAGTTCTCTGTAGATCCTAGTTATCAAGTTTTTGCCCAACTCATTATATGCAAATAGCTTTGCCAATTCTGAAGGTTGTCTGTTTGCTTTGGTTGTTGTTTCCTTAGCTTTTCAGTTTAATTAAGTCTCATTTGTTTATTTTTGTTGTTGTTGCAATTGCCACAGAAGTCTTCTTCATAAAATCTTTCCCAAGGCCAATATCTTCAAGTGTTTTCCCAACACTTTCTTCAGGGATTTTTATTGTTCCATGCCTTAGGTTTAAATCTTTTATCCATCCTGTCTCAATTTCTGTAAGTGGCAATAGGTGTGGGTTCCCTTTCAATCTTTTACATGTGGTTACCCAGTTCTCCCAGCACCATTATTGAATAGAGATTCTTTTTCTCAGTGTATGTTCTTTTTTTTTTTTTTTTTTTTTTTTTTGAGACAGAGCCTCAAGCTGTCCCCCTGGGCAGAGTGCCGTGGCATTACAGCTCACAGCAACCTCCAGCTCCTGGGCTCAAGCGAGTCTCCTGCCTCCGCCTCCCAAGTAGCTGGGACCACAGGCGCCCGCCACAACGCCCGGCTATTTTTTGGTTGCAGCCGTCATTGTTGTTTGGCGGGTCCGGGCTGGGGATTCGAACCCGCCACCTTAGGTGTACGTGGCTGGCGCCTTAGCCGGTTGAGCTATAGGCGCCGAGCCCAGTGTATGTTCTTGTTTGGTTTATCAAAGATCAGTTGGCTGTAGTTAGTTTCATTTCATGGTTTTCTGTTGAGTTCCAAATGTCAATGTCTCTATTATTGTGTCAATACCAAGCCTTGATCACTATGGCCTTATTGTATAGCAAAAAGTCTGGTAGTGTGATACTCCTGACATTGTTTTTACTAAGAATTACCTTGGGGCTATGTGGGCTTTTTTCTGCTTCCATATAAAATGAAGAACTATATTTCCAGAATTCTATCAGGAAGAGCTTATTCCCATATTGCAGAAATTATCCCAAAAAATTGAGGAGGAAAGGTTTTCCTCTTAGAACTGGAACCAGACAAGGTTGTCCTCTGTCATCATTACTATTTGACATAGTGCTGGAAGTTCAAGTCAATACATTTAGGCAAGACAAGGAAATAAAGGGCATCCAAGTGGGAGTGGAGGAGGTCAAACTGTCCCTTTTTGCCGATGATATGATCTTATACTTAGAGAACCCCAGAGACTCAACCACAAAATTCCTGGAAGGCATCAAAAAATATAGTAATGTTTCAGGATATAAAATCAATGTCCACAAGTCAGTAGCCTTGTCTGAGTTGGTTCCATTTCTAATTGGAAATACTTTCAGTTTTTCTCCATTCAGAGTAATGTTGGCTATTCGTTGTAGATGGCTTCTATCAGTTTAAGAAATGTCCCATCTATGCCTACTTTCTTAAGTGTTCTTATTAGAAAAATATGATGTATTTTGTTAAGTAATTTTTGACATTTATTGAGAGGATCACATGGTTTTTGTTTTTATTTCTGTTTGTGTGGTGAATTATGTTTATGGATTTCATATGTTGAACTAACCCTGCAACCCTGAGATAAAGCCTACCTGATCAGAATGCATACTTCTTTCAATGTGTAGCTGTATCTATTTTGCTAGATTTTTAATGTGTATTTTTGCATCAAAATTTATTAATAATATTGGTCTGTCATTTTATTTTGTCGATTTAGTTCTGTCACTTTATTTTTTTGTTGGTTTTGATATCAGGGTGATATTTGCTTAGAAGAAGGAGTTGGGGATTATTCCTTCCTTCTCAGTGTTTTTGGAACAGGTTCTGCAAAATAGGTATGAGCTCTTCTTTGAAAGTATTGTAGGCTGGGTGCCTGTGGCTCAAGTGGCTAAGGTGCCAGCCACATACACCTAAGGTGGCAGGTTCAAATCCAGCCTGGGTCTGCCAAACAACAATGATGGCTGCAACCAAAAAATAGCTGGGCATTGTGGCAGGTGCCTGTGGTCCCAGCTACTTGGGAGGCGGAGGCAGGAGACTCACTTGAGCCCAGGAGTTGGAGGTTGCTGTGAGCTGTGACGCCATAGCACTCTACCCAAGGTGACAGCTTGAGGCTCTGTAGAAAGAAAGAAAGAAAGAAAGAAAGAAAGAAAGAAAGAAAGAAAGAAAGAAAGAAAGAAAGAAAGAAAGAAAGAAAATTTCATAGAATTCTGGCGTAAAATCATCTGGTGCAAGACTTTTCTATTTGTTGGAAACTTTTTTATTATTGCAATTTTGTTGCTTTATATTGGTCTGTTCAAGAGTTCTAATTCTTTCTGATTAAATCCTATAGTGTATCTCTGATTAACAAACCCTTATCTCAACTCAGCATCCCTTCTTTTCTCTTTTTTCTTTTTGAGACAGAGCCTCAGGCTGTTGTCCTGGGTAGAGTGCTGTGGCATCACAGCTCACAATATCCTCCAACTCCTGGGCTCAAGTAATTCTCCTGCCCCCACCTCCCAAGTAGCTGGGATGACAGGCACTCACCACAATGCCTGGCTATTTTTTGGTTGCAGCTTTCATTGTTATATGGTGGGCCAGGCTGGATTCAAACCCACCAGCTCAGGTGTATGTGGCTAGCACCTTAGCTGCTTGAGCCACAGGTGCTGAGCCAGTTATTTCTTTTCTTCTTCTAGGTTTGGGATTGGATTGCTCTTCCTTTTCCAGTTCCTTGAGATGATTCATTAGGTTGTTTATTTGTGCCCTTTCTATTTCTTGGTTATGGGCATTTAATGTGATAAATTTCCCTGTTAGGACTGCTTTTGCAGTATTCCATAAGTTTTGATAGTTTCTGGCTTCATTGTTGTTTTGTTCAAGGAATCTAACGATTTCCTTTTTTGTCTCCTCCTTATTTGAGCTGTCATTCAGGGGTTCTCTATTTTCCATAATTTTGTGTGGGGATGAAAGTTTTGTTGGAATTGAGTTCTACATTTATTACTTGGTGGTTCAAGAAGATACTTTTAAAATTTCTTGAGATTTTATTTGTATCATAGGATATGACCATTTTGGACAATGATCCATAAGCTGACAAGAAGAAGGTATAATCAGTATTAATGGGGTGGAATACTCTGTATCTGTCTGTTAAGCCCATTTTTTTTAAGTCTATCACTTTGTTTATTTTCTCATTGGAGGATCTGTCCAGTTCTGTCAGAGGGGTGTTGAAGTCCCCAGTATTATGGTGGTTGCAAGATATCATTTTTTTTACAGACTGGTTTTGATTTGTTTTATATATTTGGGAGCTTTTAAGTTGAGTGCTTAGATATTTAGGATGGAAATGTCTTTGTGTTATATTGACCAGTATATAGTGTCCATCTTTGTTTTTCTTTACTTTTATTGCTTTATAGTCCAACGTATCTAGGAATAGGATAGCAACTCCTGCTTTTTTCTGATTTCTGTTTGCCTGAAATATTATTCTCCAATCCTTCACTCTGAGTCTTATTTTGTCCTTGGAGGTTATATGTGTTTCCTGAATATAACATATACTTGGTGTGTGTGTGTGTGTGTGTGTGTGTGTTAATCCAATCAGCCAGTCTTTACCTCTTCAGTGGGGAATCCAAGCCATTCATATTTTAAAAAAAATTGATAAGTATTATACTGTTCTGTTTGTCTTGTTTTGTGGAGGTCTGTTGCCCAGTGTCATCACTTGGGCCATTCTGGAAGCTAGGCTTTGTCCTTTAGTTTTTGGGTGTCTTTACTTTGCTCTTGGTCCATTGTGATGGTCTCTGTAAGTATAGGTCAGGTTTGAGTAATTCCTGCAGAGCTCATCTTATAGTGGTAAATTTCCTTAATGTTTGCTTGTTAGGAAACAATTTCATTTCTCCATTGAATATGAGACTTAGTTTAGCAGGATGCAGATTGAAAGTTGTTTTATTTAATCAGATTAAAGATAGGTAACCACTCTCTTCTAACTTGTAGAGTTTTGCTGATAAGTCTAGTGTCACCCTAATGTTTTTCCCCTTGTAGGTAAGGTGTTGGTTATGTCTGGCTGCTTGAAGAATTTTCTTTCATTTCGACTTTGGTCAAGTTAATTACAATGTTTCTAGCAGATACTTTACTTGAATTGAGTTATCCTGGAGTATTGTAACTATGTAGCTTCTGTAAATCTGGTTCTCTGACCATGCTTGGGAAATTCTCTGCGATGATATTTTCAAGTAGAGCTTTCAAGCTTTTAGGACTCTCTTCATCTCCTTCAGGGATATCTATGACATGCATGTTTGTACACTTTGTATAATCCTATCTTTCCACCTCTTTTTGTGTTTGGGTTAACTTGAGTATCATATCTTTGAGTTCTGAGATTCTTTATTATCCTTGTTGTATTGTATTGCTAAGTCTCTGTAGTGTGCTTTTAAACTCCTGAATGCCCTTTTCAATACCTTAAGCTCAATTATATCTTTCCTAATTATTTCCAAATCCTTGGTAACTTTGTCTTTAACTTCATTGATTTCTTGGGATGGTTTTTAAATTTCTTTTCCCATCTTCTCTTGAATTGCATTTACCTTATTTGCCATCCATATTCTGAATTCCACTTCTGACATTTAAGCAGGTTCTTTATGGATGGAATTTTCTGCTATAGCTCTACTGTAATCCATGGGGGAATTAATCTGCTCTCATTTTTCATATTGCCAGGTTTTTTGTTTTGTTTTCTGTTTTCTCCCCATGTATGTTTTCTATTTATTTATTTTAAAAACTCTGAGCCACAAGGTTAGGGTATCTCTGTATTGAAGTTAAAATCTATTCTGTTTGAGTATGATTAACCCACTTATAGAAAACTCTAAGGACCTGTGAAGCAGATACTGATTTTATCACCATTTAGCAGGTCCTAGGGGCCATATGAATGCCATATCACATGGGCTGCTATGGTCTCTGGCTTCCCCAGAACACAGAACTCTCCACACCCCTTGTAGGACTTGCCGAGGTAGATTGGAAGCTCCTTGTTCCACATCATGCAGAGCAGATTGTAAAGCTCTTTGACTGCCAGATCCAGCAGCCCAGTGTCAGTTTCTCCCCTAGGTTGCAGAATTCATTTTGCTCCTTCCCCTAACTGTTGGAAGCAAAGCAGCAGTTCACTGCTTTGCCAGCTGCCTAATTGGCTTTAGTACTGGTCAAATGCTAAGTTTGGTGGGCTGATAACAACTGGGCCCCAGTTTCTGAGGCCCCAGGGATGCAGAGTTTACCTTGCCCCTTTCCAGAGCTGCCAGAGGCAAAGCTACAGTTCTCTGCTTCCTACCCTACCTAATGGGCTTTATGATTGGTAAGATGCCAGTTGCGATAGGCTGATGTAGGGATGCAGAATTCACTATGCCCCTGACTAGACCTGCCAGAAGCAACAGCTCACTCTATGAACTTTCAGACCAACTATACCAAGTACTGTGGGCTGTTGTCAGTTTCAGAGATCCCTGGGAGACTGAATGAGTAGCTCCCCTTCCTGGACCTGCCAGAAGCAAGGACAGAGTTTGCTGCTTCATCAGCCTCCTTGGTGACCTTTAGGACCCTTGGTCAGTCACCTAGTCTCTCAGAGCAATGTCAGTTTCAGAGGCCCCAGCAAAGCAGAGTTCACCTAGCCCCTTCCCAGACCTGCCCAAAACAAAGTGGCAGTTGGCTGTTCCACTGAACTGCTTGGCAGGCCTCCACGCTACTAGCTTTGGTTGGCAGTTGCACTCTCAGAGGCCCTATGAAATGGGGCTTCTCATCCTTCTACTAGGACCTGCCTATAGCAAAGCCCAGTCCACTGGCTCACAACTCAGGGCCTGCTGTGTTTATTCCCATCTGCTTCTGAGTTTGGGTCTCCTGTGCTCTGTGGAGGAAGCACTAGGGAAGGCTAATGTCAGATTCCAGTTGACCCAGACTTCCCCCCCACCTCCTGTGGAGGACTAGAATGGTGCACTCAATAGCTCTGGCTGTCTTAGCTGCTCTCTGATCCCCGCTGTGCCTGCTGACTGGTGTTCTAGTTCTGCACAGATTTTAGATGGGTCTCAGTCAGACACACAGTAATCTAAGGTTCAGCTTGCTCTGCCAGCAGAGTGACTGCAGGGCTTGGTGCTCCACTTTCCCATACCAATCCTAGTCTCATTGTTTGTGCCTGCCCATCACCTGCTTCCTAAGAGTTTCCACTTCCTATTTGTTCACTCTGAGTGTCCCACATTGCATTTCTGCACTGTCACACTATTTCTGTGAAGAGCAATTCTAGTGGAGGCAGCTGCCTGCACCTTTCCCTAATTTCATTGTGAGTGGCCATTTTTTCCCTTTCCTTTATGTGTTTTTATGATGGTGAATATTGACTTTCCTTTCCAACTTTAGAATTTCCTCAAGCATTTCTTGTAGGGCTGTTTAGTGGTGATGAAATCCTTTAGTGTTTGCTTGTCGGGTATGGACTTTATTTGTCCCTTTATGATGCTTAGTTTTGCAGGATAAAAAATTCATGGCTGCCAGTTCTCTCCTTTAACAATATTGAAAATAAGACCTCCATCCTTTCTGGCTTATCTCGCTTCTGCTGGAATATCTGCTTTTTGTCTGATGAACTTCCCTTTGTAGGTAATTAGACATTTAAGTCTTGATGCTTTAACATTTTTTCCCTTCACATTAACTTTAGGTTGTCAGATGACTATATGCCTTGATGAAGAGCTTCTTACAATATATCTATCTCCCTTGTGCTTCTGAGCCTCTCGTGTCTGAATGTCTAAATCTCTAGCAAGACCAGGGAAATTTTTGCTCAGTTATTCCCCCCAGTAGGTATTCCACACTTTTTACTTTTTCTTCCTCTTCCTCAAGAAGACCCAGGACTCATAGGTTTGGATGCTTTAGAATTGTCTTACATTTCTCACTTTGTTCATTTAAATTTTTTAAAATTTTTTTTCTGAGTGGGTTAATTCAAAGTCCTGTCTTCAGTCTCTGAAATTCTTTCTTCTAGTTGGTCAACTTAGAGATTTTAACTGCATTTTGTAATGTTTTTCAATGATTTTTACATTTCCAGAAGTTCTATTTTTAAAAGATATTAATCTCTTTAGTTCATTCTTCATTCATGTCCTGAATTGTTTTTCTGGTTTCCTTGTGTTGATTTTCGGTGAGCTTCCTTACCATCTATGTGTGTGTATGTGTGTCTCTGTGTGTGTGTATTTGGGGATTCATTGACGGCACAAAGAACCAGGTTACATTGATTCCATTTGTTAGGTAAAGACTCTCTTGTAATTGTGTCCTACCCTCAAAAGGTCTGTCACACACTGTGATCCACCTTCCCTCCTTCCCTCTCTGAACTTCTCCTTTCCCCAACTTCCCACCATGTACTAGATCATTAATTGTCCTTGTATCAGAATTGAGTACATAGGATTCTTGCTTCTCCATTCTCATGATGCTTTACTAAGAATGTGTTCCACTTCCATCCAGGTTAATACAAAAGATGTAAAGTCTCCTTTTTTTTTTTTTTTTTTTTTTAGTGCTGAATAGTATTCCATGGTGTACATATATCACAGCTTGTTAATCTATTCCTGGGTTGGTGGGCATGTAGACTGATTCCACAATTTGGCATTTGTAAATTGAGCTGTAATAAACAGTCTAGTGCAAATGTCTTTATGGTAAAATGATTTTTTATTCTTCTGAGTAGATGCCCAGTAATGGGATTGCAGGATCAAATGGGAGGCGTAGTTTGAATTATTTGAGGATTCTCCATACTTCCTTCCAAAGAGGTTGTATTAGTTTGCAGTCTCACCAGCAGTGTGAAAGTGTTCCTTTCTCTCCACATTCACACCAGCATCTGTAGCTTTTAATCTTTGTGATGTGGGCCATTCTCATTGGGGTTAGGTGATATTTCAGGGTGGTTTTAATTTGCATTTCTCTGATAATTGGGGATGATGAGCATTTTTTAATGTCCTTGTTAGCCATTTGTCTGTGTTCTTTAGAGAAGGTTCTATTCGTCTCACTTGTCCATTGATATAGGGGATTGTTGACTTTTTTTGTTGTTGTTTAATTTGAGTTCTCTGTAGATCCAAGTTATCAAACTTTTGTCCGATTCAAAATATGCAAATATCCTTTCCCATATTTTGAATTCTTGATCTCTCATTTCAAAGTTTTTATTCTGGTTGGGATCCACTGCTTGATAGCTAGTGTGATTTGGAGGGGGGTGTGTGATAAAACACTCTGTTATCTCATACTGCCAGAGTTCTTATGCTGGGTCCTTCTCATCTGGAGAAGCTGTCACTTCTTATTTTATTCATTTATTTATTTTTTTTGAGACAGAGCCTCAAGCTGAGCCCTTGGGTAGAGTGCCATGGCTTCACTGCTCTCAGCAACCTCCAACTCCTGGGCTCAAGCGAGTCTCCTGCCTCCGCCTCCCAAGTATCTGGGACCACAGGTGCCCACTACAACGCCCAGCTATTTTTTGGTTGCAGCCATTATTGTTGTTTGCTGGGCCCAGGCTGGATTCGAACCCACCACCTTAGGTGTACGTGGCTGGCGCCTTAGCCACTTGAGCCACAGGTGCCGAGCCAATCACTTCTTATTTTAAATTTACTTTCTGATAGTTATGTTTTTATTTTTTATTTCCTGGGAGAAGCTCTTTTTTCTTTCAAGTAATGAATTGATATATAGAATGCCCAGAGCCCTGAGTTCCCTACTTGGAAGGGGAGACATAGCTGGGTGTGGCTGGACCACCAATACCCCAATGATGCATGCAGTCCAGCCATGAGGGGGTGATAGAGAGGCTCCTGGTGAGTTGCACTGAGGTCTCATGTGTGGGGAGGGAGTTGCACCAATTTACACCTGAATCATGATCTGCTTTCCTATCACACTCCTGTCCTGGGGCTCTTGATTCTTAGTTGAATACGATTCTGTTTGGGGGCTATGTTCAGGCTACAATGTCACTGAGATCCATGGAAATTGCCTATCCATAGTTCTCCACTTTAATGGTTTCAGGGCAGAGTATCTTCCCTCAGATCCAAACAGTTAGCTTTGTAGCTCACCTGTTCTCTGCAGGGAATGCTGCTGCTACATGCAGACAGGCAGAGGGGCCCTGCCTTTTGGCATGTGTGGGTGAATGCCAGCTGTGGTGTTGAAATTCTGGTTGCCTGATCTCAGGACTCTGGGAGAGTGTTCATGTGCCAGTCATGCTGGACTAAGTTAGGTAATCAACAGCAACCAGGCCCCTGGATGGTGTGCATAAGTCCTGGGGGGAACACACTGAGACCAGGCTGGCAAACGTACTCAGCCTTCCACTCCCTGGATTCAGGTGCTGGCTGTGCAGGCAGGAGCTGGTTGATCTCTGCACATCAATTGAATGCTTAACTAGGGGCAATGTGGGTGCACTATCAGCAGGAGTAGTGGAGACAGACAGCTGTGGAACTGTGAAATGGAGCATAGGGCACAGGATGCAGACCTCTGGGGGCTAGCTGCAGCTGGAATTCTCACAGAGGGAAGGGCAACCACAGGGGGACCTAACAGCAGCAAGGACAGGCTGTTCTGTGTGAAGGCAGGCAGCTGTGAAAGGGTAGGGGGACTGCTCACTACCTTGTAACCTGAAACTGTTGTGAAGAGTTTTATTTTGGTGAGTAGATCTGATGTAAGTAATGAAGTGCTTGTAGACCATTGTCTTAAAATATGATTAAAAATATTCTCATAAGATATGTTGGTAAATGTATTCATTTAGTTACATGCCATATTATATAGCATACAATGAGGTCTTCAAACTATTTACTTAATGGCATTTCTAACCATGCATTTTAAAAGTTTTGTGAAGAGAGTTATGTTACTGAGTGGATGTGCTGTAGGTAGTGAGCCATGTGTATATATGTGCTTACAAGATATCATTAAGGATGTTACACATAAGGTATGCTTGTAAGTCTGTTTTGTCAGTGAATGTAAGTGGTTACCAAACTGTAAAGGAAATAATGATATCTTTAACATTCTTGTGCAAAGGTCTTTCTTAACACACATTTAAAATTCTTTCATCGATACATAATAGATACATATTTGGGGAGTACCATGTGATATTTTGAAACACTCATTGAATGTGTAAATTTTAAATCAGAGAAAGTGGAATGTCCATCACTTTAAACATTTATTTTCTCTTTACGCTGAGAACATTTATATTAGTATTATCTAGCTATTTTGAAATATATAATAGATTATTATTTTTTATAGTCACTCTACTGATTTTTCAAATACTAGGCCTTATTTCTTCTATTTAACTGCATTATTATACTTATTAATTAACTTATCTTTGTATCTGATATATATCTAGGTTCTCTATTCTGTTCCATTGGTCTATATGCCTATTTTTATGCTAGCAACATGCTGCTGGGCTTACTGTGGGTTTGCAGTGTATTTTGAAGTCAGGTAGTGTGATGCCTTCAGCTTTGTTCTTTTTGCTCTGGATTACTTTGACTATCTGTGGTCTTTTGTGGTTCCATATAACTTTTATGATTGCCCTTTCTATTCTGGTGAAGAATGTCATTGGCATTTTGATAGAGATTGCAGTGAATATGTAGATTGCTTTGGGTATTGACTTTTTTAAAATTTCAAATTAATGTGAAGGTACAAATTTTTAGGTTGCAATGTTCCCTCTTTCAAGGTAAAGTCAAGTTGTAGAAGAGTCCTTTGTCCAAGGGGCATGCTGAATACCCTCACATTATGTACATTAGGTGAGATCCTGTCAATTCCCCTCCCCCCTTCTCCCTCTCCTTGCTAAAACTTCTTTGTGTTTTATTGAGCATATAATTGTTCACACATTGGTTTAATATTAGTATTGAGTACCTGGATATTTTTTCCATTCTTGAAATATTTTACTAAGAAGAATGTATTTCAGTTCCATCCTGGTAAATATGAAAGATGTAAAGTCTCCATCACTTCTTATGGTTGAATAGTATTCCATGGTGTACATATATACAATTTATTAATCCATTCGTGGGTTGATGAGCATTTGGGTTGCTTCCACAAGTTGGCAGTTATAAATTGAGCTTCAGTAAACATTCTGGTGCAAAAGTATTTGTGGTAAAATCATTTTTGTTCATCTGGGTAGATACCGAGTAATGGGATTGTGGGATCAAATGGAAGGCCAACTTTTAGTACTTGAGAATTCTCCATACAAAAAAGTTGTGTTAGTTTGCAGTCCTACCATCAGTGTAGAAGTGTTCCTTTCTCTCCACATCCATGCCACCATCTGCAGTTTTGGGATTTCATGATGTGGGCTAATCTTACTGGATTTAGGTAATATCTCAGAGTGGTTTTGATTTGCATTTCTCTGATGATTAAAGATGACGAGGATTTTTTCATGTGTCTATAGGCCATGCTCCTGTCTTCTTCAGAGAAGCTTCTGTTCAAGTCTCTTGCCCACAGTGAAATGGGGTTATTTGTTCCTTTCTTATTGATTAATTTGCATTTTCTGTAGATTCTAGTTATCAGACCTTTGTTGGAATCATAAACTGCAAAAATCTCTGATTCTGAAGGCTGTCTGCTTTACTTGAGTGCCCTTAGCTATGCAGAAGCTTTTTAGTTTTATCAAATCCCAATTATTTATTTTTGGTGTTGCTGCAATTACTGGGGGGAGGGGTTGTCTTCTTCATAAAGCCTTTTCCCATGCCAACATTTTCAAGTGTTTTTCTCACATTCTCTTCTAGAATTTTTGTTGTTTTGTGTCTTAAATTCAAGTTTTTATCCAATGAGAATCAAGTTTTGTCAATGGTGAGAGATGTGAGTTCAGTTTCAGTCTTCTACATGTGGCTAACAAGTTCTCCCAGTACTATTTATTAAATAGGGATTTTTTTCTCCAGTGTAGGCTTTTGTTAGGCTTATCAAAGATCAAATGATGATATGTGGCAAGGTTTTCTCTTGTATTACGCAGATCTGTGTTTCTATTTTTGTGCCAGTATCATGCTATTTTGATCACTTGTGGTATAACCTGAAGTCAAATAAAATAGTGCTTCAAGATTTGTTTTGTTTTGTTTTGTTTTGCTTGAGACAAGAGTCTCACTATGTCACCCTGGGTAGAGTGCTGTGGCATCAGCGCTCACAGCAACCTCAAACTCTTCGGCTCTAGTGATTCTCTTGTCTCAACCTCCCAAGTAGCTGGGACCACAAGTGCCTGCCACAATACCTGGCTATTTTTCTTTTTTTTGGTTGCAGTTGTCATTGTTGTTTGGCAGGCCTGGCCCAGGCTCAAACCCATCAGCCTTGGTGTGTGTGACTGGCACCCTACTCACTGAGCTACTGGCACTGAGCCCAGATTTATTTTTATTTCTAAGGGTTGTATTGGCTATTTGGTTTTTTTTCTGGGTCCATATGAAATGAAGTACTACTTTTTCCAGTTTTTCTTTCTTTTTTTTTTGAGACAGAGCCTCAAGCTATTCCCCTGGGTAGAGTGCTATGGCATCACAGCTCACAGCAACCTCCAACTCCTGGGCTCAAGCGAGTCTCCTGCCTCAGCCTCCCA
>NW_003852440.1:9971057-9984153 GCF_000181295.1 Otolemur garnettii | reverse complement strand
GCCTTAGCCGGTTGAGCTATAGGCGCCGAGCCTCATAGTTCTCTTTATAGAGATCTTTCACATCCTTTGTTGGATGAATTCCCAGGTATTTCATCTTCTTTGGTACTACTATAAAAAGTAGAGAGTCTTTTATTTTATTCTTGGCTTGACTGTTGTTGGTATATATGAAGGCTACTGTGTTGTTGTTATTTTTTTTTTTAGACAAAGTCTCAAGCTGTCACCCTGGGTAGAGTGCTGTGGCATCACAGTTCACAGCAACCTCCAGCTCCTGAGCTTAAGCGATTCCCTTGCCTCAGCCCCCCAAATAACTGGGACTACAGGTGCCCACCACAATGCCCAGCTTTTTTTTGGTTGTAGTTGTCCAGGCAGGGCTGGATTCGAACCTGTAAGCTCCGGTGTATGTGTCCGGTGCCCTAGCCCTGAGCTATAAGTGCCAAGCCAGGGCTAATGATTTGTGGGTATTGATTTTGTATCCTAAGATGCTGATCTATTTCTTGATCACTTCAAAGAGCTTTGTAGTTAAGTCCTCAGTGTTTTCCAGGTATAATATTATATCATCTGCAAAGAACAGGAGTTTGACCTCCTCTGTTTCCATTTGAATACCCTTAATCTTCTCTTGCCTGATTGTGATGGCTAGGACTTCCAGCAGTATGTTGAATATCAGAGGTAACAGTGGGCATTATTATCTAGTTCCAGATCTGAGTGGAAATGCTTTTAGTTTTACTCCATTCAGTATGATATTTGTTGTGGGTTTTCTGTAGATGGCTTCTATCAGTACTAGAAATGTCCCACCTAAGCCTATTTTCTTATGTGTTCTTATCATGAAAGGATACTGGATATTATCAAAAGCATCCTTTGATTTTCTGCATCAGTTGAGGAAATCATGTGGTCTTGTGATGACCAACTTGTGACAGACACACACTGGAAACCTAATTGAAGAGTATGCTTCTGTAACAGGAAACTGAATCTGAAGCAGTTACAGCACAAGGGCTGATCAGACTGTTCAAATAAGGTGAACTGAGCTGTGACCAGCTGTGCTGTATCTTCAGCACACTTCGCTTTCCACTCGTCAGCACTGCTGTCCATGTGGGGAGCATAGCTCCCTGAGCTCCTCCCAGTTTTGAGAAGTGACAAATTTGAGAACAATGTTCTTTGCTCAAATGGCTGCTTTTCCCCTAACAATCCATTAGTGCTCTTAGCATGTTAGTCATAGTTATTCTAAATTTCTTGAGTGATAATTCCAACATTCCTGCCATGTCTAGTTCTGACGTCTGCATTGTCTCTTCAAATTGTGTTTTTTGCTTTTGGAGGTCTTGTAATAATTCTCCTCAATAGCCAGACATGATGTATTGGGTAAAAGGATCTGCTATAAAGAGACACTTAGTAAAATGGTGACAACGTGTGGGAAGGGGAGAGAAATTCTGTAGTCTTCATAAGTGTCTTGCATTCTTCTTCTTATCTGCTCTTAGGTGGGTCAGGAGGTCTAGAATAAGGCAATTCCCTTCTCCTGTATGAAAGGCTATAGCTGAGTGGAGTTAGTATTTCTCTTAAGTCAGTTAGTCTCTAATAACCAGAGCCTAACTGTCTGTGGTGGTAATCATGGAGAGTCTACCCTGAGGACAGTTGTGTTAAGAGCAAATTACCCTGGGCACTTCCAAATAGCAGCTCACCCTCACCCTCTGCTGGTAACACGAGGGAACTTTTCTCTGATCCTCGTTTTGAGAACCTTTGAAGCTCCTGGAAATGAAACTCCTACAACTGTGGGGTTTGTTGTGACTGGACACACTGTGCATTATCAGCCCTCATGGTTGTTCACACTGAGCCTCCAGCATTTTTTCCATTACAGTCCAAGTGTTTTTATCCCAGCACTGTTCCCCAGGGAGGTTTCCTGAGCCCCTGTGCTGGTTAGCTATGACTCCTTGTCTCTCCAGTCTTGAGGGCAGTGGTTTGTCCTGTGTCCTCTCCTCTTAAGAAACCTAGAAAACTTAGTCATTTTTTCAAACTGTTTAGCTTTTACTTTCTTAGCCTACAATGGTGACTTCCAATCTCCTTAGAAGTGGAATCAGAAACAGGAAGTCTGTTATGTTTTCATGTTTGTTTAGCAAACTTTCTACTGAAATACTTATCTTGGCATTTTATCATGTTTTGTTCTATTTCATTTTTTTTGTATGTGATGTTTCTCTATTTATTACCTCTTAAATATAAATGATATATTTCTCTTCTAGGATTGAAGTAAATAAGAATACTAGCTCCTATGTCACTAAGTTACAGGAACATGCTGTGTCAAAAACAAAGATGGTGAGTGTCTATTTAGTATATGTATAATCCTAAAATATTCTTTTTTTTTTTTTTTTACTTTGTTACCCTCTGTAGAGTGCAGTGGCATTGCAGCTCACAACAACCTCCAGCTCTTGGGCTTAGATGATTCTCTTGCCTCAGCCTCTGGAGTAGCTGGGACTATAGGGACCCGCCACAACACCTGGCTATTTTTTTGTTGCAGTTTGGCCAGGGCCACATTCAAACCCCCCACCCTCGGTATAGGGGGCCAGTCCCCTACTCACTGAGCCACAGGCACCACCCAATCCTCAGTTATTCTAAACTGCATCTTTATGTATTTTAGAATTTGGAATGTTGTTGTCATTTTTTAAAACAAGTCAATGAGTGCAAATTTACTTCTGTAATGTAGGTGAATACAAACTTCTGGGCTTAACTATTGCTTAATATCACCATCTTATGCTAATTTTCTTGAGGACTTGGATTTATGAAAACATGTATAGAGAAAAAAACATACAAATATAAAATAATGTGGATAATAGTAATCCTCACATCATTTTTATCCCAGTTATAACCTGCAGAGTTATGATCGATCACTTCTAGTATGTGTTCTTCTCCTGGCCTGGTATTTTTTGTGGGATCTCTGCTTTCTTCCATCTAATACCTTAGGCCACATTGTCATTATGTTGTATCTGACTACTATAGCATTTTTTCCCTTCCTTTCTCGGGTTCTTTTTCCTGGTTCATCTTGCATTCTTCTTTCTTCCCCCCAGATCATCTTGGAAGGAGGTGTCTTTGTTTCTTGACCATAAAACCAGAATGTTTTGTGTATTGTCATTTACATAAAGCCTAAACTTCCTTTTATAAATTGCCACTGGAGAATCTTGGGCTACCTTGAAGAATACCTTACGAGTCATACTCATTCCTAAATGACATGTATTCATTTAAAATTCTGGTTGTACTTAAGTTTATTACTTGTTTCCTGTTACTTGGGTCATTGTTTCAGTCCTCTCTGGAACTGTAGCATTAAGTCCTCAGATAAATCAGAGAAACCCTCATCAGGTACCAGCAAATGATCATATTTTATTATGTTAGAATCAGAGTTACAGGAGATTTAATAGCTGTTTTAATTCCAGCTCATTCTCATAATAAGCATTTCTTTGTACACATAGCATCTGACTGAAATGCTAAAGCTTACTTTAATTGTGGAACTTTGTTTTCAAATATTTTGCCTTTACTTATTCACGCATTTATCCTAGATTTGCTTTTTGGGAATGTGTCTTTCCACCTCAAGGTATCCCCTTATACTGTTAAGGTGTTAAGACAGATGACAAGGGAGCATAGTCACAGCCTTATATACTCCAAACAGTTGTGATAATCAATCAAATAGGAACTAAAATTGGTGTGCAAAATTGTCTTCAAGTGCAGATGGAAATCTCCATAGAACAGGAATAGAGGGGACTCATATATGTGAAGAGGAGTAAATCCATGTGGCTCACATACTTCAAGGGTCTGTGTCATTGAGTATGGAGGACCAAGGCTGTGGAAGGTAATCCACTGTCTGTGATAAAACAGGACACAAGTCTATGTTGTTCATACAAATATGAATATGATTGGAAGTAGCACTGCGAATAATTCATAGCCATACCTTTAGTTTGAATATATGTTGGTCTTTCTTATGTCATGTAGAGAGAACAGCTTGTAGATCACTATTTTAAGCAAGTTTTGATGAGAAACACGTGTTTGAATAATACGTGAAGAATTGCTCCTATTTAATTAAGGGAATAAGGTAGGACATTTCAGAAATGGAAACAAATTTAGGGGCAGTGCCTGTGACTCAAGGAATAGGGCACCGGCCCCATATACCAGAGGTGGCGGGTTCAATCCCAGCCCTGGCCAAAACTGAAAAAAAAAAAAAAAGAAACAAATTTAGTATTAAGGCTATAAGAATAAATATGAAACAGACATCTCACTTCCATTCATAACTCATTCTGTTTTAAATTTTTTTTGGAGACCGAGCCTCAAGCTGTTGCCCATGGTAGAGTGCTATAGCATCACAGCTCACAACAACCTCCAACTCCTGGGCTCAAGTGATTCTTCTGCCCATGCCTCCCAAGTAGCTGGGACTGCAGGCACCCACCACAACACCTGGATATTTTTTGTTGCAGCCATCATTGTTGTTTGGCGGGCCCGGGCTGGATTTGAATCCGCCAGCTCAGGTGTATGTGGCTGGCGCCTTAGCTGCTTGAACCACAACTCATTCTTCATAATCAGACCCTTCTAGTAAAAATCCCAGCTGGGAACATAGTCATGGTTACTTTAAATATAAAACCATAAGTCTGTTATATTTAAAGTAAATATTACACCTTAACCCAATTTTAACCTCTATTTTCTCCCATCTAAATATTTAAAAACTTTTATTCTCCTTAAGCTTATGTTTTAATATAATTTCAGGCTTACAGGAAGAATTGTTAAATTTTATCATATTCATACAATTATTTTCTCCTCCTTTCCTCCCTTACTGCATGTATATCTAATTGTTCTTCCCACTTACTATATATGTGACATATGCTTCTCCCTTCATCCCTAAATACTTCAGTATTTTTAAAATAATAAAAATAAGGACATACTCTTACTTAACTATGTATTCCCTGGATTAAAAAATTAATATCAACGTAATACTATTTTCTAATATATACATCTCATTCAAATTCTTCCAGTCATCTTCTTTATAGCAAAATAAGTTATTTGTCAGGTTAGGAACCCATCCAGGATAACATGGGACATCTGGTGGACACCCTGTTTTAGTATTTTTTTAATCTGGAAAATGTCCTTGGTCTTCCCTTGGGTCGTATGGTCTTGATATTTTGAAAATGCACTGGCCACTTACTATATAGAACTGCAGTCCCCCACTCCCAGGCTGAGGACCAATACCAGTCCTTAGCCTGTCAGAAATGGAGCAGAAGGTGAGCAGGTGAGCAAGTAAAGCTTACTCTGTATTTATAGGTGCCCTCTATCACTCCCATCACTGCCTGAGCTCTGCTTCCTATCAGAGGTGGCATTGGATTTTTATTAAGAGCATGAACCCCACTGTAAAATACACCTGTGAGGGACCTAGGCTGCATGCTCCTCCTGAGCTGGAGCTGAGACAGTGATGTCAGTGCTGAGGAATGGCAGCAAATACAACTTCTCGTTAGCAGAGAGGTTTGACTGCATAGATCCCACAATAAATCAGTTCTTGCAGATCTTTATCAAAACCATCTTCCCAAGGCGCCCCCCATTAGTCCATGGAAAATTGTCTTCTGTTAAACTAGTTCCTGATGTCAAAAAGGTTGAAGACTGCTTATGTAGGACATCCCTCAATTTGGATTTGCCCATTTCTTCATTATCAGACTCAGGCCATTTCTTCTTTTAGGATACCAAGGAAGTTGGGTCCATTGTATCAGGAGGCGTATGATGTTGGTTTACTGTATTTTGCCACGTATAATGCACACCCACCATTCAGTCCATACTTTCAGGGGAAAAAAAATTCTTCCATTTTAACTTTTAACTCAAATTTTTACTTCCTTATATTTAGGTACTTGTTTTTTGTATTGCAAAGGAATTTTATCATTTATTTTTTACATATTATGGTGCAAGAAAATGCATGTCACAAAAGAAATCAGCTAGATTGAGAGTTCCCACCTAAAGTGTAAGAATAGAAATTCAGCCCTCTTTGTTGGCCAAAAATGCTCTCATTGCAAGTTTGTTGTAAGTTCAACAAAAGTGATTACCATATTTCAAGGTATTATTCCCCTACAGATATCAGTATTGCTTTCAAAGAGTTACACTTTAAATGCATAAACATAAATAAAATAATTTTAAATTTTTTTCACTTTGTATTTTTTTTGTATGGGAAAACATGTAAAGGTTATAAAAATTTCCAGTTAAGTTTCAGTAACCTTAGTAGCCATTGATTTTTACCTGAATCAATTATTACTGTAGAGCTCACCAAGTGTCCTTTTTTTTGTTTTCAACATCCCTTCTGCATCTGTTGACATTCTCCTTTTTAATCATTTTAACATCTATTTTTTCATTTTTTTATTAAGTCATATATACATAGATCATGAATACATTTACGCCTTTGTAGGATTCAATGTGTTGATTATTTGTACAAATTGGAGTGCTTACATCCTACTAATTAACATAGCTTTCACCTCATTTACTTAATCTCAGTGTTAAGACATTTGTGTTCAATACTTGATAGATTTGACTTGTACCCTTGCAATATGCTCCATAGGTGTGGTCCCACCATTAAACCTCCCTCTATCGAACCACCCCCATCCCTTCCCAACTCCCTCCCCTTCCCTCCTTCATCCTGGGCTATAGTTGTGATCCATCTCTCATATGAAAGTGTGAGTGATTATAAATTGGTTTTATAGTAGTACTGAGTACATTGGATATTTTTCCATTCCTGAGATACTTTACAAAGAAAAATATTTTCCAGTTCCATCCATGTAAACATAAAAGAGGTAAAGTCTCCATCTTTTTTAATGCTGCATATACCATGGCATATATATACCACAATTTATTAATCCATTCATGGGTTGATAGACACTTGGGCTTCTTCCAAGACTTGGCAATTATGAATTGAGTGCAATGGACAATATGGCGTGAATATCTTTGTTGCCAATTAATTTTTGGTCTTTTGGATATACATCTAGTAGAGGACTTGCAGGATCAAATGGTGGGTTACATTTAGATCCCTGAGTGTTCTCCAAACTTCTTTCCAAAAGGAACCTACTAGCATGCATTCCCACCAGCAGTGCAGAAGTGTTCCCTTTTCTCTATATCCACACCAACCTCTGTAGTTTGGGGGTTTTGTTATGTGGGTTACTCTTAGTGGAGTTAGATGTTCTCTCAACAGGGTTTTGGTTTGTGTTTCTCTGATGATTAAACATGATGAGCATTTTTTCATGTGTCTGTAGACTGTGTCCCTGTCTTCTTTAGAGAAGCTTCTGTTCAAGTCTCTTTCCCATGGTGAAATGGGGTCCCTTGTTCTTTTCTTATTAATAAGGTTGAGTTCTCTGTGGATTCTGGTTATCAGAGCTTTGTCAGAAATATAAGCTGCAAAAATCCTCTCCCATTCTGAGGGCTGTCTACTTGCATTATTTACTGTGTTTTTGGCAGTGCAGAAGCTTTTTAGTTTGATCAGATCCCAGTAATGTATTTTTGGTGTTGCTTCAATTGCCTGAGGTGTCCTCCTCATAAAGTATTCTCCCAGGCCATTTTTTTCAAGTGTTTCCCCTGCACTCTCTCCAAGAATTTTTATAGTTTCATGTCTTAAGTTTAAGTCCTTTAACCAGTGAGAGTCAATTTTTGTTAGAAAAGAAAGGTGTGGGTCCAGTTTAGTCTTCTACAAATTGCCAGCCAATTCACCCAGCGCCATTTGCTAAATAGGAAAATTTTACCCTATTTATTACCCTACCAATCCTTTAAAGGATTGGTAGAATTTATATTTTTGATAGGCTTATCAAAGATCAAATGATGATAAGTGTCTGGATTCATCTCTTGGTTCTCAATTCTGTTTGATACATCTACCTCTCTATCTTTGTGCCAATACCATGCTGTTTTGATTACTATGGATTTATAGTATAGTCTGAAGTCTGGTAGCGTGATACCTCGTGATTTGTTATTTCTGAGTAATGGCTTGGCTATTTGAGGTTTTTTCTGTTTCTGTATAAAATGAAGTGGTAATTTTTCCAGATCTTTAAAGTATGACAGAGGTACTTTAATAGGGATTGCATTAAATCTGTAGATTGCTTTGAGTAGTAATGACATTTTAACAATGTTGATTCTTCCCAGCCATGAGCATGGTATATGTTTCTATTTGTTAACATCTTCAGCTATTTCTTTTTACAGAGTTTCACAGTTTTCTTTATAGAGATCTTTCATGTCCTTTGTTAAATACACTCCCAGATATTTCATCTCCTTTGGTACTATTGTAAAGGGAATGGAGTCCTTGATGTTTTTTCACCTTGACTATTATTTGTATATATAAAGGCTACAGATTTGTGAGTATTGATTTTGTAGCCTGAGACACTACTGTATTCCTTGATCATATCTAGGAGTTTTATAGTTTAGTCCTTAGGGTTTTCCAGATATACAATCATACCATCTGCGAATAGTGACAGTTTGATCTTGTCTGATCCTATTTGGATACCCTTGATTGCCTTCTCATGCCTGATTATTATGGCTAAGATTTCCATTACAATGTTAAAAAGGAGTGGAGACAATGGGCAACCTTGTCTGGTTCCTGATCTGAGTGGAAATTTTACTCCATTCAACACAGTATTTCCTGCGGGTTTGGGGCAGATGGCCTCTATCAATTTAAGAAATATTCCTTCTATACCTATTTTCTTAAGTGTTCTCATCAAGAAAGGATGCTGGGTATTATCAAAAGCTTGTTCCGCATCAATTGAGAGAATCATATGCTCTCTATTTTTTACTTTGTTTATGTGATGTATTATATTTATAGATTTGCATATATTGAACCATACTTGGGACCCTGGAATGAAACCCACCTGTCATGATGTATAATTTGTTTGATGTGTTGCTGAATTCTGTTTGCTAGGATCTTATTGAATATTTTTGCATCAGTATTCATTAGAGATATTGGTCTATAATTTTCTTGTCTTGTTGGGTCTTTTCCTCATTTGGGGATCAGGGTGATATTTGCTTCATAGAACATGTTGGGGAGTATTCCTTCTTTTTCAATGTTTTGGAAAAGATTAAGAAATATAGGTACTAGTTCTTCTTTAAAGGATTGGTAGAATTCTGATGTGAAGCCATCTGGTCCCAGGCTTTTATTTTTGGGGAGATTTATTATAATTGAAGCTATTTCAGAACTTGATATAGGCTTGTTCCACATTTCCACTTCTTTCTGGCTAAGTCTAGGAAGGTGGTGTGTTTCCAAGTATTGGTCTCTTTTCTTCAGATTTTCATACTTCTGAGAATAGAGTTTTTTGTAATATTCATTAAGTATTTTTTTTTTATTTCTGAGGAGTCTGTTGTTATTTGTTGTTATTATCATTTATGACTGATGAAATTAGGGATTTTATTCTTTTATTTCTGGTTAGGTTGGCCAAAGGTTTATCTATTTTATTGACCTTTTCAAAAACCCAACTTTTCGATTGATTGATCTTTGTATAATCTTTTTGTTTTCAATTTCATTGAATTCTGCTCTAATTTTGGTAATTTATTTTCATCTGCTGGGTTTGGGGTTGGAATGTTTTTCCTTTTCCAGTTGCTTGAGATATACCAATAAGTTGTTGACTTCTTCTCTTTCCATTCTTTTGAGGAAGGCTTGCAATGCCATAAATTTCCCTTTTAGGACTGCCTTTGCAGTATCCCAGAAGGTCTGGTAATTCATGTCTTCATTATCGTTTTGTTCCAAAAATTTGGTAATTTCCTTCTCAATCTTGTCTATGACCCAGCTATCATTCAGCATGAGGTTATTTAGTTTCCATGATTTTGTATGAGTCTGCAGATTCCTGTTGTTACTGAGTTAAACTTTTATTCCATGATAGTCTGAGAAAATACAAGGAATTATTTCTATTTTTTAAAATTTGCTGAAGTTAGACATGTGACCTAAGATGGGATCAATTATGGAGGATGTTTCATGGGCTGATGAGAAGAATGTGTGTTCAGTTTTGTTAGGATGAAATGTGCTGTAGATGTCTATTAAATTCAATTGTTGAATGGTTAAGTTTAAATCTATAATTTCTTTGCTTAATTTCTTATTGGAGGATCTATCCAACACTGCAAAAGGGGTGTTAAAATCTCTGACTATCATGGTGCTGTAGGAAATCAAGTTGCTTATGTCTGTTAAAATTTCTCTTATAAATTGAGGTGCATTTTGGTTGGGTGCATAAATGTTAATAATTGAAATCTCATCATGTTGGGGGTTTCCCTTAACAAATATGAAGTGACCATCCTTATCTTTCCTTACTGTTGTTGGTTTAAAGCCTATTGTATCTGTGAATAAAATTGCAACACGTGCTTTTTTCTCATTTCCATTTGCCTGAATTATATATGACCATCCCGTCACCCTGAGTCTATATTTATCTTTTAAGGTAAGATGAGATTCTTAAATGCAACAGGTATCTGGCCTGTGCCTCTTTAGAGGACAATTTAAGCCATTCACATTTATTGAGAGTATTGATAAGCCTCGTAGTATTTTAGGTATTGAGTTTTTCAAAAGTCCAGTGGACATTTTTAATCCTTTTCCTACTGTGGAAGTTGAAATTTGATCAAAACTTTCTGAGTGAGTTTACTTTGGTAGTAGAGCATTGCGCTGCTCATTATAGAGGATAGGTCTGAGAATATCTTGGAGAGCTGGTTTAGTTACTGCAAATTTATTCAACATGTGAATGTCATTAAAATATTTAATTTCTCCATCATAAATGAAATTCAGTTTAGCTGGATACAGGATCCTGGGTTGAAAGTTATTTTGTTTTAGAAGATTAAAGTTTGATGACCACCCTCTTTTAGCTTGAGAGGTTTCAGCCAAGAGCTCTGCAATCATTCTAATATTCTTCCCCTTGTAGGTTATGGCTGCTTGTAGAATTTTCTCCTTTGTATTAACTTTGGTGAAGTTAATTATAATGTGTCTAGGAGATATTTTATTCAGATTGAGTCATGCTGGGGTTCTGAAACTGCTTTCTGAATTTCAGAATCTCTTGACATGTCTGGGAAGTTCTCCTTCATTATCTTGTGGAGTAGAGCATCTAAGCTTTTTGAAGCAGTCTTGTTGCCTTCAGGATTTCCTATAAGGTGAATATTAGTTTTCTTTGAATTATCCCAGAGCTCTCTGAGAGAAGGATGTGTTTTTACTCTCTACTTCTCTTCCTCTTTGAGCATTTGGGAGCATTCAAAATCTGTTTTCAATGTCAGAGATCCTTTCTTCTGCCAGCTCTATTTTGTTATGGAGGGATTCTGCTGTATTTTTCAGATTTTTGAGGGCTGTAAGTTCTTGCTTCAATGTGTCAAAATCTTTGGTGATTTTGTCTTTGGATTCATTGAATTCTTGAGACAACTTTTGAATTATTCCTTGAAATTCTAATTCCATTTTTATGTCCATTCTGTTGACTTTATTTACCATCCAAATTCTGAATTCAATTTCTAACATCTCAGCCATTAGTTTATGAATGGGATCATCTGGTGTGTCTGTTTTATCATTTCTTGGGGGAATTAATCTACTCTATTATTCATGTTGCCAGAGTGTTTCTGCTGATTCCACCCCATGATTCTTTTTCACTGTTTGGCTAGATAGGCAGGTAAGGTGAAATTGGATGGAGGGGCCTCCTGTAGTTGTGTTTAGCCAGCCCTTTGCCAAGAATCTGGGAATGGTGACTGTAGCTTTTTCCCCTACAGCTTTGCAATGGACCTGTACAGTATTACAGACTGAGGCTCTGGGGACCTACTTGGTGTGGTGGGAGGAGGTGGCTCTGTCTTGTATTCATCTGGTCTTTTTCTGATCCTAGTGGGTCAGTGACTCTGGGTTGAAATCTCAGCTGTGGAGAAATACAAGCAACTAAGACACCCCGCCCCCCATGGGCAACAACTGGAGAGGAAAATCAACCCTTCTCATTGCCACACAACCAGGGTACCACCTGAGAGGGTCCTTGGGTGATTGGTCCAGGTTAGGAGTTCCAAACCAATTGACCCAGTCAGTACCAACTCTAAAGAGGTAGCGTTTGAAAGGCCTCCAGCAACTAGATAGCAGAGGACTACTGGCTTCTCAAATGTGGCTCACTATGGCACTCTGTGGAATTAGAAAGGCCCGCCCAGTAGCAGAGTTGGACCAGGGGACTGGTATCTCTTTCCTCACACCTCTTTTATGCCCAGTCACTGGTAACCCCATGAGGCTGTGGTCCTGTTCTCTCCCATAGACAGACGTGCCTAGGCTTTGTGTCTTCCAGAGTCAAAGGAAAGTCAATGCCCCCTCAACCTGGCCACCACCCTCTGCCACCTGCCAGCTGTAAGAGGTGAGGCCTGCCTGCTTTGGGTACTCAATGGCAACTGGAGAGTGTTCCATCTGAGCTCAATCCAAACCTGAGAAAAGCAAGTCAACAAATGATTTTCTCCCTCAGCTATTATGCCTTTGCCCCAGCCTCTCTGCAGCACTGGTATCCCTATTGGGCAAGGTCTGGCTTCCTCTAGCAGTCCTCAGATTTGGGAAGGTCTTTCTCCAAGATTATACCCCAGCAGGTTCACTGTACCATTGCTGGATCTTCCTGGGAGGTGTCCCTGTGCAGCTCCCAGGTGGCTCCCCTGGCCAGGGAAGTGGCTGTAGTGGCCACTCTGAGAGCACAGGATGCGTGGCTCTAGCAGCAGGGTGTGGTTCGTGGCACGAAGTTCTGACAGGGTGGAGCCCCACAGCTCTGGCAGGGAAGACACATGCAATGGTGGCTCCAGCAGTGTGGAGCTCATGGCACATGGCTCTGGCTGGGCAGGGCACGGGGCTCCAGCTCTGGCAGGGTGTGGTGTGGTGTGCTCAGTTCCAGCAGGTTGGGTGCTCAGGGCACCTGGTTCTGGCAGGGCATGATGTGTGATGAGTGGCTCTGGCTGGGCAGGATGCACAGTTTTGGCAGGGTGTGGCGAGGTGTGCTTGGTTCCAGCAGGGCGAGTACGCAGCTCGCAAGCCTCCTCCTACAACTGGTTTGCACTTTCACAGAGCCAAGCTCGACAGCCTCCCTCCTTTGGCTGCACTACTGCTGTGTTCACTGTTACAGTGTAGTTTTTCTTTTTCTTTTCTTTTCTTTTTTTTTTTTTTTTTTTT
>NW_003852440.1:9963473-9970926 GCF_000181295.1 Otolemur garnettii | reverse complement strand
CCACAGGCGCCCACCACAATGCCCAGCTATTTTTTGGTTGCAGCCATCATTGTTGTTTGGCGGGTCCGGGCTGGGGATTCGAACCCATCACCTTAGGTGTACGTGGCTGGCGCCTTAGCCGGTTGAGCTATAGGCGCCGAGCCCAGTGTAGTTTTTCTATCACAGCCCTTGCAGTGCCCGACCAGGTACCGAACCACAGACATTCCAGTCTCTGCAGGGCTTAGGTTTCTGGACCATCAGGCAAGGTGGACAGAGTGGACTGGAAGTTCAAAATGGCGGGGAAAACGTTAGTTCAACTATCATGCCTGGCAAGAGAGTGCTCAGGGTCACAGCAGGGTTCCTCTGGATAAATAGTCCCCACTTCCTGAAACTCTCTCCTGTGGGGTGAGACAAGAGGTCCTCAGTTCACCAGTCACCTGTAGAAAACCTACAGAAAGCCAAAAAGACAAAAAAACAAAAACAAAAACAAAAACAAAACAAAAACCACTCTTGGAGGTGGAGGGTGGATACTTTTCCTTTGGGACAAGTTTTGTACCTGAAATTTGTTTTCTTGGAATTGCAGCTTGCCTCAGCAGAGGTGATGTGCAGTTATCACTCTTCTCTCTCAGCTCAGCTCCCAGTTTTCACCATTGTTGGGTACTTTCTGGTCATAATCCTTCCCTGTGGATGGGTGCTTCTTTTGAAAGCTGGCTCTAGTTGGCCAGTCAGCCCTCCTCTGATATTCCCTCCTAAGGAAGAGCTTTTCATTCATTACTTACATAAACATGGACTCATAGATTCTTTTTCTTCTTCTTTTTTTTAGAGTCAGAGTCTCACTTTGTCGCCCTCAGTAGAGTGCGGTGGTGTCACAGCTCACAGCACCCTCCATCTCTTGGGCTTAGGTGATTCTCTTGCCTCAGCCTCCCCAGTAGCTGGGACTACAGCACCTGCCACAATGGGTATTTTTGTTGTTGTTGCAGTTTCATTGGGGCCAGGATTGAACCTGCCACCCTTGGGATATGGGACCCACCCCCACTCATTGAGCCATGGGCATCACCCGTATTCATAGATTCTTAATGTTTTGTGGATTATAATCATTTACTCATTATATCTGATGCTCAGTTTATTCCCTTCACCCTTATTACCTTGCAAGTACAAGCAGTGTCCCAACTTCTATCATCATAGCTTAGTGAACTTTGTTTGCAAACATTCCCTAAACAGGATTATATCTTTATGCAGATTGTATAAATGTTGAGAGGAACTCTGTCTTTAATTGCTCACATTGTGTTGCAGATATGCACCCCTTGCTCAAGACATGGCAGTTCACCTCAATGTGCTCCTTCAGGAGATTGTTTCTGGGAAACATTTCCTTGAGGATCCAGCTTCTGTACCTGCCTATAGATATGCAGGAATTTGCAGAAAAGTCTCTGCCTAGGAGGTGTGGAGAAACAGCCGAGGTCACAGCTGGGGGTGAACAGACAGGTCTTCGAGCATTGGGTTCTATTCTCTGCCTTCTCTCTTCATTCGCATTATAATGTGTAGCTTCACTTTGGGCCAGCAAGGACAAACAGCCAGGCTCCCTTATGTTTTTACTCTAAACAAAATCAATCGTATATGTGTTCCTCAGCCTTCACACTAAATTGTAATCTTAAATGGTAGCTTCCTAATGTTACTTCACTTCTTTGTATATGTGTTAAATTCTTACTGAATGATGGAAAGTATATAAGGTAATCAGTAATGTTTAGCTGGGCCGCCGACCAGAGTGAGTCCCGGTCTCCCTTAAATTATCATTCCGTCTGCAGTTCTTTCCCCTGTGTCTCTGATCAGAAGCTCCAAAGAACATACAACAACATCGTGCTTGGAGAAATTCTTGGCAAATACTGTGACCAGTCTCATACCAATTGCACATACTGACCACAGAGCATTACAGCTAGAGATCATAAAACCAGATGCACTCAAGGACCAATGTAACAGCTATGTTAGAATAATGTCAATGAGAAGAAAAAAAAAACTCTTACAGAACTGGGAAAACATGAAAGTGCTATGTGTTAAAATATGCAGAAAACAGTAAACCAGTGATGGGAAGAAGGGGCCTCACAAACCCCTGACAATCAAATCCTGATTGAAGATTGAATCCCAGCACATTAAGAACACTGAGATTTAATACACACTGGATGGAATACGTTAAAATAAAATAGAATAAAAGGAGCAATAAAATAAATGAAGAAATGAAATTAACCACAAATTTAAAGCTGAGCCTTTGAAAGCTTGAAGAAGAAAGACAGACTAGGGTTAGACAAGATTAGCAAAAAAAAATAAGAGTTCATCAGTATAGATTCACTGGAGATTAAAGAAATATTAGAACACCATGAGCTACTGTGTACCAGTAATTTGAAAGCAGAAAGAGGTCATTTTTAGAGAAAATATAAATAATTATATATTTTATCTTTTTATATACATTCTATATAATTTTTTGTCTGAAATATAGGAAAATATTTCTCTTAATGCAGATAATGCATTTAGAATTCCCTGTGAAAGGAAGAAACACAGAATGATAAGAGAATTTCCTTAATCTGATAAAGCTACAGTCCCCGACATCCAGGGAGTCAGGCCACACAGCATCGCCCCTGATCTCTGTCTCCTGTCCCATCACCCCACCTCCAGTGTGTGGAAATTGTCCTTCATGAAACTAGTCCTTGTTGCCAAAGAGTTTGGAGACCATTGCTAAAAGATATCTGCCAAAAACATACTACAAGCATTAATTTGTTAAGTATAACAATTTTCCTGTTAAAGCCAAGGATTTGATAACCATTCTTCCTACCCACTTAGTATCCTACTGGAGGTCATATCTACTGTTTGGAACTCTGCAAATCAGACATATTCTATAGCTCCCAAGTTTCTTTAATCATCAGTAAGATGGGGAAAATGCTACTTATATCAATGGTATATAATCTTCCACCTAAATTGCCTCCTCAAATGGGTTTTTATTTCCCATATTGCTCTTATTTTATCTTAGGCAATTTTATGTTTGCTTGCTTTCCAGGTGGTGAGTGCTAATAAAGGATTGTCAGGAATGCATTTGGCCTATGTAGCAAAATGATAACTCTTTCTTTCTTTGTTTTGAGACAAAGTCTCACTCTATTACCCTGCTAGAGTGCTGTGGCATCACCCTAGCTGAATCTAGCGTCAAACTCCTGGGTTTAGGTGATCTTCCTGGCTTAGCCACCATGGTATCATGATACCTGGCTAACTTTTCTATTTTTAGTAGAGACAGAGTCTCAGTCTTTCTCAGACTGATCTCAAACTCCTGAGCTCAAGCAATCATAGTGCCTCAGCCTCCTGAAGTCGCTAAAATTACAGGCTTGAGTTACTGCACCTGACCTGCAATATGTTATCTTAAATACATTTTTTATTTTTTTATTTTTTATTTTTATTAAATTATAGTTGTGTATATTAATGTAATCATGAAGTACAATGTGCTGGTTTTATATACAATTTGAAATATTTTCATCAAGCTGGTTAACATAGCCTTCACAGCATTTTCTTAGTTATTGTGTTTAGATGTTTATATTCTACACTCAGTAAATTTCACATGTACCCTTGTAAGATGCGCCATAGATGTGGCCTTACCAATTACCCTCCCTCCACCCATCCTAGCCCCTTCTCTCTCTCTCATGTTTCCCCTTCTTCTTGGACTATAACTGGGTTTCATAATGGGGCTGAGTACATTGGATACTTTTTCTTCCATTCTTGAGATACTTAGCTAAGAAGAATATGTTCCAGCTCCATCCATGTAAAAATGTGAGAGGTAAAGTCTCCATCTTTCTTTAAGGCTGCATCATATTCCATGGTGTACATATACCACAATTTATTAATCCATTCGTGGGTCGATGGGCACTTGGGCTTCTCCCATGACTTAGCAATTACGAATTGGGCTTCAATAAACATTCTGGTACAAATATCTTTGTTATGTGATTTTTGGTCTTTTGGACATATACCTGGTAGAGGAATTGTAGGATTAAATGGCAGATCTATGTTTAGATCTCTAAGTGTTCTCCAAACACCTTTCCAAAAGGAACATATTAGTTTGCATTCCCACCAGCAGTGTAGAAGTGTTCCCTTTTCTCCACATCCACGCCAACATCTCTGGTTTTAGGATTTTGTGATGTGGACTAATCTTACTGGAGTTAGATGATATCTCAAAGTAGTTTTGATTTGCATTTCTCTGGTAATTAAGGATAGTGAGCATTTTTTCATATGTTTGTAGGCCATGTGCCTGTCTTCAGGGAAGTTTCTCTTCAAGTCCCTTGCCCACCCTGAGATGGGATCACTTGTTCTTTTCTTGCTAATACATTTGAGTTCTGTGTGGATTCTGGTTATTAAACCTTTGTCAGAGATATAACTCGCAAGTATCTTTTCCCATTCTGAGGGCTGTCTGCTTGACCAGTTGCATTCACTCTACATATAGCAAGGGGTAGAATGTTTGAGCTTTGCCCCTTAGTTGTGTTATTATTATTATTGTTGGGACAGACCTTCAAGCTGTTGCCCTGGGTAGTGTGCCATGTCATCACAGCTCACAGCAACCTCCAACTCCTGGGCTTAAGTGATTCTCTTGCCTCAGCCTCCCAAGTAGCTGGGACTATAGGCGCCTGCCACAATGCCTGGCTATTTTTTGGTTGTAGCAGTGATTGTTGTTTGGCAGGCCTGGGCTGGATTTGAACCTGCCAGCTCTGGTGTATGTGGCTGGCACCTTAGCTGCTTGAGCTACAGGTGCCAAGCCTGTGTTATTCTTTCTTTCTTTCTTTTTTTCTTTCTTTCTTTCTTTTTTTTTTTGAGATAGAGCCTCAGGCTGTCCCCCTGGGCAGAGTGCTGTGGCATCAAAGCTCACAGCAACCTCCAACTCCTGGGCTCAAGCAAGTCTCCTGCCTCTGCCTCCCAAGTAGCAGGGACCACAGGCCCCTGCCACAATGCCCAGCTATTTTTGGTTGCAGCCATCATTGTTGTTTGGTGGGCCCAGGCTGGATTTGAACCCGCCACCTTGGGTATATGTGGCTGGTGCCTTAGCCCATTTGAGCCACAGGCGCTGAGCCTGTGTTATTTTTTCTTCAGTATAAGTTCTTTTTTCATGTTTTATCATTACCACATGTTTGGTTAGGCCTAAAGTCCTATCATGTGTTGTGGAAGATTTTTTCAATATGAAGAACTGATCCTAATTGTAGGTATATCCTATAATTATTGACAAATTTTACAGTTATTTAACACATTATGGCCCAAAGGATAAAGCTCAAAGAGCTAACATTGGAGAAAAAGGTTGATCTTCAATGTTTTCTGGAAAGCAGCAAAGAAAGAAAATATTAGCAGGATTATAGTTAGCAACATCCAAAATGTAAACATGAGTATTGGAGAGAGATAGTAGGGAAAGCAGAGACCTACAGTGGAAAAAGAGGAAAACTTTCGTTTGGAAAGTCAATGAAGCCACATGATCTGGTTAAAACAAATGAGTTAGCAACCATATCTCTGGGCTAATGGTAAAGAAGTTGCTAAAACCTTTGCACAGGAATTTGGGGTGGTAGATTTCCAAGTATCAAGTGGGTGGCCTGAGAAATTTAAACTGCAACATGAGATTGCCAAGAAAGTCGTGTATGGTGAAGCCAATGAAGTTCCAGGAGAAGTTGTGAAAGAGTTCATCAAAAGGTTCCCAGACTTTGACATAGGCTTCAAAGATGATATCTTAAACACTGTTGAGTGTAGACTCTTTCAAGGAGATGCCTGACAGGAGCCTTGCCATAAAGGTGAAAAATCTAAGAGCAGAAAACTTTCAAAATTATGTTTCACAGTTCTTCTTTGCCCTAGTTCAACTGGAGAGAAACTAAAGCCCTTGGTGATTGGTCAATTGGCAAAGCCACATGCATCCAAGAACCTGAAGCCTGAAGTCCTCCCCATCACTCAGAGATTAAATGAATGCCCTATGTGAGGAATAAGGGAGTATTGACTGAGAAATAATAAGAAAGAATCGTCTCTTCTATTGACAATTGACAACTGTCCTGGCCACCTGCATATGAATCATCTTACAAATGTGGTACTAAAATTTTTGCCTCAAAAAATCCAACTTTTTGACCAACACATCATCAAAACATTTAAAATGACTTACCAAACCTGGCTCCTGCTGTGGGTCCACAAACCTGTGGTCCACCTGTGGGAGCAACTTCACCCCCTGCATCAGCTAACATTCCTCATGCTATCTTCTGGATCAGTTCTACTTGGGATAAAGTTCATCCAGAAATGATACAGAAGTGTTTAAACAAAGTTGGATTTGTCAAAACCCAAGAGCATGATGTTTTGGCCCCATCAGATGGTCCATCTCCCTTGGCAGAATTTGAAGAAATAGACTATGAAGATTTTGTTGCAATGGGATGATGAGGTGAAAGCTGTAATGAACCTGACTCAGAAGAAAATTTCCAAGTGTTATTGACCAAAGTACAGAACAGTGTTAAAGTGCAGGAAGCAGCTGATGAAGCAAGTGAGAATGACACAGAAACTGCAGAGAATCTAAAAGAAGAGGATGTCAGGCATCTGATTATTTACTGCGGAAAAATACCCTGGTGTGCTGAGTGGTGTAGCCAGCACTGAGAATGCTTTCTCCACTTATGTTTGTGATAAGAATAAGAAACAGACCAAGATTAGGTCTTTTTTTTCAGACAGGAGGATTAAATCATAAGAAAAAAGTAAATGGAGTGACATTGTATGGTTTTCCTGTGTTTTGATTATGTATGATTTCATGTGATATTCTCTACTAAAAGCTGTATGAGAAAGTAAGGTACATGTACACATCAGTACAGAAAGCCTAGCTTCCTATATTGACTAGTTTGTTACAGTCCCTTCAGTGGTCAACTTATAGAGGTTTTAGGTATATAAGAAATATTTACTGAATTCTCAATTGTAACACATTTTAGAGGTCACCACTTATTGTTCAGAATGTATAATTTTTATATATTACAGAATTAAATTTTCTATTTTTTTATGTGTGAAATATAATTTAACACATTCTTTTTTTATTAAATGATAGCTGTATACATTAATGCAAACATGGGGTACAGTGTAGTGTTTTCATATACATTTTGAAATACTTTCATCAAGCTGGTTCACATAAATTTCATGTCATTTGCATAGTCATTGTGTCAAAACATTTATATTCTAGTTCTAGAAAAGTTCACTTGTACCCTTGTTAGACAGAAATATAGGTGATCTTTCCGGTCACCCTCCCACCACCCTGCCGCCATTCTCCCCTCCCCTTTCCCACCCCCTCCCCATATTCTTGGGCTAGAATTAAGTTGTATCTTTCATTTGACAGCTATAAATTAGTTTCATAAAAGGACTGTGTACATTGGATACTTTTTCTTCCATTCCTGTGATACTTTGCTAAGAAGAACATTTTCCAGTTCCATCCATGTAAACATGAAGGAGGTAAAGTCTT
>NW_003852440.1:9957501-9961042 GCF_000181295.1 Otolemur garnettii | reverse complement strand
GAGATTTTGTATAGCTGATGTTATTTCAGAACTTGATATGGGCCTGTTCAACATTTCCACTTCATTGTGGCTAAGTTTTGGGAGATGGCGTGCTTCCAAGTATTGGTCGATTTCTTTCAAATTTTCATATTTCTGGGAATAGAGTTTCTTGTAGTATTCATTGATGATTTTTTGAATTTCTAGGGTGTCTATTGTTATTTCATCTGTACCATTTCAGATTGACGAGATTAGAGATTTTACTATTTTTTTTCTTGGTTAGGTTGGCCAAAGGTTTATCTATTTTTTTGACCTTTTCTAAAAACCAACTTTTTGATTTATTGATCTGTCCTATAATCCTTTTGTTTTCTATTTCATTTAATTCTGCTCTAATTTTGGTTATTTCTTTTCTTCTGCTGGGTTTGGGATTGGACTGTTCCTCCTTTTCCAGTTGCTTGACATGTCCCATTAAGTTGTTAACTTCCTCTCTTTCCGTTCTCTTGAGGAAGGCTTGCAGAGCTATAAATTTCCCTCTTAGGACTGCCTTTGCAGTGTCCCCCTCTACTGGAAATTAAGATCAATTAAGGCACCAACTATGTCTAGTTTGCTTAGCTTTATATTCGTATCTCTCCATATAGTACCTGACATGTTGAAGTCAGTGAATGAAATAATAAATCAATCAAGGAATGAGTACTCATTTGTAGATGTTTTAGCTCACAGAAATGATAAGAGGATTTGAGGAAAAGCACTTATACAGTTCTTAGCTGCAGAAGACTCACTTCTCCACAGTAACTAAACCCAACAGTGAAGATCAGGTGTGGATATGTGAGAAGGTGGAGAGAGGACCGAGGGCTCTGTTTTCTTTGTAAAGTTCAAGGGATGGTCAACTGCTAAGAGTTAGGGGAAGGTAGTATGGCGATAACCAGGTTTCTCACTCACTACACCATTTCTATTTGGGGCTGGATAATTCTTTGTTATGGGATGTTATCTAATGGCATCCTTGAGACTCCTACCTACTGCATACCAGTAGCTTAGCCCCCTGTCATTTCCAAATGACCCTGGGAGGCAAAACTGCCCTCTATTGGGCATCACTGAGATATATTTTAAGATGCTGAGAGGGCTTGAAAAAAGTATCATGTGAAATGAGAGAACAGCAAAGAGAGTACAGATGTGAGAAAGAAAGTATGCGACAATAAATAAACTGAATCTAGTCTTGCAAAATGACAATTAGAAGCATTTGAGGGCCCTGCTGACATATGAGACAGCAAATTTATAGTGAGGCAATGTGTGAGCATAGTGATTACATCATTTTCTCCAGAAGTACACGGCAACATAGATGAAGAAGTAAAGAATGCTCATAATGACCTGACTCAAGCTTGTAATTTTTGCCAATAAGATGAAACAACAGGAGGAGAGAGCAGGGGAATTACATTTTTCTTAGGTCGGGATTTTGCTAAATGTGATAGGAAGGAGATGTAGAGAGAGGTATAGCTTAATATCCTAGTTCCCAAACTTTGCTGTACATTAGAATCATATGAGATTTGTAAAACCCCAGTGCTGCAGTCATACACCATAGCAACGGTAGCAGAATTTCTGAGAGTGAGGTCATACATCAGTAGTTTTCAAGACCTCCAGTTAAGTTTACACTTTGCCTGGGTCTGTGCTAGTGTTTTTCGAAGTCAGTCTCCACAACCAGCATTAGTACCACCTGGAACCTGCATTTATGGGGTTTAGGGTACTGCTTCCATATACAATGTGAAATGCTTACATTGAATTAAGTAACACATCTATCACAATTATACTCATTTCTTAATGGTTTTGAAATGTACCATTGCATCATGCACATTAGGTGAGGTGCCCCCAAATACCCTCCCTCCTCCCATATCCTTTCTCCTCTCCCATCTCTCGCCTCTTCCCTTCTACCTTCTGGACTATAGTTATGTTTTGCCATTCATATGTGTGTGTGGGTGTTTATAGTAGTATTGAGTACATTGGATGCTTTTTTCCCCATTCTTGAGATACTTTACTAAGAAGAATATGTTCCAGCTCCATCCAGGTAAACATAAAAGGTGTAAAGTCTCCATCTTTTTTTTATGGCTGCACAGTATTCCATGGTGTACAAATAGCACAATTTGTTCATTTATTCATGGCATGGGTTGATGGGCAGTTGGGCTGTTTCCATGTCTTGGCTATTATGAATTGGGCTGCCATAAACACTCAGGTGCAGATGTCTTTGTTGTAAAATAATTTTTGATCATCTCATGTACACCACCAATCTAATCAACAACCACTAATCTAATCAACTGCACTAATATAATCAACCATACCAATCTAATCAACAACCACTAATCTAATCAACTACACCAATCTAATTGATGGCACTAATCTAATCAAGCACACAAATCTAATCAACTACAATAATCTAATCAAGTGCACTAATCTAATCAACTGCACTAATGCAATGGTAAACGTGAGAGAAGAGTAGACCCCACTTCAGGTATAATCAGGTTATATAAATTTATTGATAATTTGGACACCTGCAGGCGGGCTGAGACACCAAAAGGGCATGTAGCAGCCTCGAGTGGCAGGTGAAGGGCTCTTTTATACCCTGCTCAGCAAGCTAGTGTAATACAGAAGCCAATCACAGCGGTTAAAGCAGGGGGTCTCAAGGTGGGGGTACATATTGGCTCATAATCACAAGATATATCATGTGTACATTACTTCATGATAATAAGATGGCGTATGTCATAGGGGTTTACACAATTCAGGGTGGAAGTACACGTTTACTTAGACATTTACTCATAGTTCAGGGGTACAAAACAAGTGTTAGGTAAATTTCCGAGAACAACTTGGGACCTTTTTATCCAGGGCTTTATTTGGAATCCAACCCTCCCTTTCTCACCCCCTCCCTGCATACTTCCTCAATTTCAGGCTGTTTCTCTACCCTTGAAAGGGCAGGAACTAAAAGACTTAGGAGAGGTTTCTTTTTCTAGGGTAGGGGGCTTGTTCCCTACTGGTCTTAGGGAGGGGGTCAGGGCTGGGGGCTTGGTTATTACACTTATATGGGGCTGGTGCCCTACTCACTAAGCCATAGGCTCTGCCTAAGAACTTCTAAATTTTCTAAGATAATATTTCTGTCTCTTACTGTGGTTGACTGGTAATATTGCCTTTTACAGAAAATGGAATTTAATTATGTATTTTTTCCAACTCTGTTTTACATACTTTTGACTAACATGAGTATTTTTCTCTTCAATCTTCTGATTAACCTAGAGCAATGGTCCTCAAACTTTTTAAACAGGGGGCCAGTTCACTCTCCCTCAGAAGTTTGGAGGGCCAGACTTCAGGCCTGGGATGAGTTGGCCGGCGAGCTGAATAAATGTCCTAGGCAGGCCACATGGCGGTAGTTTGAGGATGCCTGACCTAGAGGGATAAAATAAGATAATTTTATTGAAAACAACAATGACAACTACAAAATAACAGTAAAAAAAATAGCTGGGCATTGTGGGGGACATCTATAGTCCCAGCTAGTTGGGAGGCTGAGGGAAGACAATCACTTAAACGGAAG
>NW_003852440.1:9951643-9957481 GCF_000181295.1 Otolemur garnettii | reverse complement strand
CGAACCTGCCACCTTAGGTGTACGTGGCTGGCGCCTTAGCCGGTTGAGCTATAGGCGCCGAGTCGAACCTCTGAATTTTCTAAGATAATATTTCTGTCTCCTACTATGGTTGACTGGTAATATTGCCTTTTACTGAAAATGGAATTTAATTATATATTTTTTCCAACTCTTTTTTTACATACTTTTGATTAACATGAGTATTTTTGTCTTCAATCTTCTGATTAACCTTCAGCAAGGGTCCTCAAACTTTTTAAACAGAGGGCCAGTTCACTTTCCCTCAGACCTTTGGAGGGCCAGACTGCAGGCCTGGGATGAGTTGGCTGCTAAGCAAGACAGGCAGTGGCGGCAAAAACACCTGGCGAGCCGAATAAACGTCCTAGGCGGGCCGTAGTTGGAGGACGCCTGACCTAGAGGGATAAAATAAGATAATTTTATTCAAAACAACAATGACAACTACAAAAAAACAGTAAAAAAAATAGCCAGGTGTTGTGGCAGACACCTATAGTCCCAGCTACTCGGGAGGCTGAGGAAAGACAATTGCTTAAGCCCAAGAGTTGGAGGTTGCTGTGAACTGTGACACCATGGCACTCTACCCAGGGCAACTCTGTCTCAAAAGAAAAAAAAAAAGATAATTTTATTCGTTGTATGAAAATAACCTATTTTATTTTAGAAACTTCAAGAACTGTAAATTTGTAGAATTTCATGTGGTTTTCTGTTTAGGTATTTAAATGGAGGCACTTGTGTATTAATGTGTACAAGATTGTAATAGTTTGCAGAATAAGGCTTAGAGTTGTAATTTTTTGAGGGCAAGTTTATTATTTTTAGACCGGGTGACCATGGAAGTGTTTACTTCCTTCTTGAGAATTAATACATTCCTTTTGTTTTTCAGGAATATGTTTTTCACTATATCACAGGCACTTGGGACGGTCCAAAGAGGCCTGCAACAGTGTTGCTGGATGCAGGGGTTTTGTGTGGGCTGTTTGGCTTAGTTTCAGTGAGCGTGGGATTAGTGAGGCAAAGGTCAGGACTTCCATTTAGCTTTAGTCTGAGTGACAGCCAGAGAGTCACCTCTCATTCCCTCCAGCTGTCTTGGTAATTCTTTGGTTGTCATTGGTCACAAGGTGACTGCATGAGGGTGGATCTTTATAGCTTTGGAAGAATATTAGAGGAAACTTAGCATATTGGTTAGGAACTCTGCCTCTTGAATTAGACAGACCCGTGTCAAAATCCATAGTCTGCAGCTTTAGGAGAGTCCCCCAAACCCCTTCACACTCTCATTTCCTGGTTTTTGAATAGGCTTATGTTTGGTTTGGACATGTCCTGTTGTTGGTTCCTTTTCTGAGCGAGAGCTGGCCACTTGGATCTGTGATTCCCTATTGCTGACCTGTGGAGTAGTGTCAGTCTGTGACAAAGTTTTCATTTGTCTGAAGGGAAATGAGAATGTAGTTAGCTTTTCATAAAGCTCAATTCATTGAATTTGGAAGTTTTTTTCCCCTACAATTATGTTTTACCACATTTGGTGGGAACATATTATATAATGGTGATGGGTAGTTGGTAGGGTTATTTTGTGTGTGTGTGTTTTTTAAATGTCCTTGGCAGAATAAAAGTTGGCAACCTTATGCTGGTTACCCCCACCCTCACCTCTTTTTTTAAAGATCATGGTCCTGTGAAATCTGAAGATTTTGGCTTCAACAGAATCTGAGGGACTGGGGAAGAACATTCATCCAACATATTTATGCATATTCCAGTTAGGTTTGGGGTATATTCTGCCCTTCTCTTAACCTACAGAGGGTGTAGTGAGATTCTCAGCACTGTTGAATTAAGTTTTGTCAAGTTTCACAGCTAATCCTTAATAGTGCATTTCAAGGAACAGTTTAGACTGTTCAGCTGAGTTTGTAAACGTTGCTTCAAATTACTTAAGACTGTGATGCTCAACGAGAGCCCCAGGAGAAACATGGTGAATTGGGGGTGTTGCCTAGGGATGCTGCTTTTTAATAATTACTCTGTTGATTAACCAGTTAAGACAAATATTAAATAACTTGCCTTTGGAGAGTCACTTAGAGAAATAGCAGAAATTGGCTTTCTTTTCACCACTTCTACAGGAAGATAGAGCAAGAAAAGAATTTTTTTTTTAAATTTAATACAGCAAGTAAATTTTGTGCAAATATCGGTATTCAAAATGCTTTCTAGAGAAAGAGAATAGTGTAGCACTATGCATAATGGGTTATGTAAGTGGAGCCACAGAAGTCCTCCTGGGGACACAAATCAATTATTAACATAAGCGCTTATTGAAATTGCATCCGTTGTCTAGATGAGGCGTTTATAGGCTCCCTGGTTCATCTGTGGGAGGGGTCAGGAGGGAGGGAAGTTAAGGTGCAAACCTAGCCTCAGCTACTGTTAATTCAGGTTTAACATATGTTTTCTTTGAGTGTTTGGTTAAGTCATTTAAAAAGTTGGGAATGCTATAGAAATACTTAAATATGAAAAAAAGAAAAGGAAATATTTAAATATGTATTAAAATGCCTAAAGCAAAAGTTGAGGTTAAGTTGAAATAGCTTGGGCCCTCTTATCATTTAGTTTTTGTTTGTTTGTTTGTTTTGTTTTTTTGAGATAGAGTCTCAAACTGTCACCTTGGGTAGAGTTCCATGGAGTCAAGCACAAAGTCTCACCATGCCGCCCTTGGTAAAGTGCCCTAGCATTATAGCTCACAGCAACCTCCAACTCCTGGGCTTAAGCAATTCTCTTGCCTCAGCCACCCAAGTAGCTGAGACAGGCCTCCGCCACAACGCCCAGCTATTTTTTGGTTGTAGTTGTTGTCGTCGTTGTTGTTGTTTGGTGGGCCCAGGCAGGATTTGAACCTGCCAGCTCTAGTGTATGTGGCCGGCACATGCACTACAGGTGCAGGCCAGCCAACATGCCCAACTAATTTTAAAAATTTTTGTATATGATGGAGGTCATATACAAAAGACCTGAGCTGCAAGGCACCAAGCCTAAAGGAGATATACTTCTTTAAAGAATTTTGTAGGTTAAATTTTATATCAAAATATTCCCAGTAGCAGAAATGTGGATGAGTAGTTCCCAGAAGTATAGGGATGCAACTCAAAGTGTACCTATTGTAAATCAAAAAGTCTTAAATGGGCAGCGCCTGTGGCTCAAAGGAGTAGGGGGCGGGCCCAATATACCGGAGGTGGTGGGTTCAAACCCAGCCCCAACCAAAAACTACAAAATAAATAAATAAATAAAGTTTTAAAAAAGTCTTAAATGCTTGTAGCATTTTGTTTTTTTTAATTTGTAAAAAAAAAATTGCATTTTGCTATCTTTTACATATGTAAGCAGTGTATTAAAGTACTCAGACTGGGCTCATACCTGTACCCCAGCACTTTGAAAAGCTGAGGCAGGATGCATAAATGCATCCATGATCTATGTGTATATGACTTAATAAAAGGGAAAAATAAATAAATAAAATGGCATCTAATAAAAAAAAAACTGAGGCAGGAGGATTGCTTGTGGCCAGGAGTTTGAGACCAGCCTGGTCAATATAAGGAGACCTCCATCATATACAAAAATTTTTAAAATTAGTTGGGAGTGTTGGCTGGCCTGCACCTGTAGTTCTTGTTACTTGAGAGGCTGAGGCAGGAGGATCACTTCAGCCCAGTAATTCAAGGTTACAGTGAGCTATGATCACACCACTGCACTCCAGCCTGGTTGACCTAGCAAGACCCTATCTCTTAAAAAAAAAAAAAAAACCCCAAGGACTCTCAACTAAAATTGATAATGCCAAGAAGTAGTTACATTTTCATCCTGCAGATTTACATATCCCTCTGACACGGCTCATATTGTGCTTAACTATTTATCGTTTCATCATTTCTTTCTCTTTTTTTTTTTTTTTTTTTGGAGACAGAATGTCTCTCTGTGCCTGGGTAGAGTGCTCACAGCAACCTCAAATTCTTGGGCTCAGGCAGCCCTCTTGTCCTTGGGAGAGTGTACCGTGGCTTACAGCATTACAGCTCACAGCAACCTCCAGCTCTTAGGCTTAGGCAATTCTTTTGCCTCAGCCTCCCAAGTAGCTGGGACTACGGGTGCCTACCATGATGCCTGGTTATTTTTTGTTGTAGTTTGGCCAGGGCTGGGTATATGTATATGGGGCCAGTGCCCTACTCACTGAGCCACAGGCGCCGCCTCCTTTTTTTGTTTTTTGATCCTGTGTCAGATGGTTTTGTCAGGACGTAGAAGATGCTGAACAATTTCTGATACTTTTTATGTTTTTAATAAATAGCAAACTGTTTTAAATACTACTAAGGAGCTGCAGTTTCATAGAAATAACTTTCAAAAAGGATTTAACGTTTTTTAAAAAAGCATTTAACGTTTAAAATGTTCTTTTATATTTAAGATTTTTTGATTATCAATATTGCTATAGGCTGGATGTTTGTTCCCTCAAGGCTCCTGTTGTAATCTGAGGACTGATGGAGATATTTAGGTCATGGGAGTGGATCCCTCATGAATGGTTGTAAGGGTCCTCACTGTCATGAGTGAGTTCTTACTGTTAGTTCCTGAAAGAGCTGGCTGTTAGAAAGAGCCTGGCGCCCACTCCCCTTCTCTTGCCACCTCTCTTCCTATGTGGTCTCTGCATGCCAGCTCCCCTGTGCTGGCTGCCTTGAAGGGAAGCAGCCTGAAGCCCTCACCAGAAGCAAATTGCTGGTGTCTTGTAGAGCTTGCAGAACTATGAGCCAAGTAAACTCATTTTTTAAAATAAATTAACCACCTCAGATAGTTCTTTATAGCAGAACAAAAACAATTAAGTAAAATATAGTTCTGTGTATATAGCAGCACTGTGTAATAGAGCTTTCTGTAATAATGGAAATGTTCTGTGTCTGTGCTGTTTAATATGGGGGCCCATATGTGACTTCTGAGCACTTAAAATTATCTAGTGTTACACAAGAACTGACTTTTAAATTTTATTTTATTTTATTTAAATGCAGATAGCTAGATATGGCTAGTGGCTACTTTGTTAGTGCAGCTCTGAAGGGCTAGGAAGATAAGAGGGGGAAGGGAAGTTAGAAATCTTGGTAACCGTCCTGAGTTCAAGGCCTAGACAGATTCAGAATTAGTTTAAAGAAATAATTGAGCTTATTTTTATTTTTTTTATTTTATTTTTTCAATTAAATCATGGCAGTGTACATTAATACTATCATGGGGTACAGTGTACTGTTTCTATATACAATTTAAAATACTTTCATCCAACTGGTTAACATAGCCTTCATGTCTTTTTCTTAGTTATTCTGTTAAGACATTTATATTCCACCTTTAGAGAGATTCACATGTTCCCTTATAGAATGAACCATAGGAGTGATCCCACCAATCACCCTCCCTACACCCACCCTCCCCCTCCCCCTTACCTCCCTCTCCCCTCGCCCCATATTCCTGGGCTAAAATTGGGTTGTAGCTTTCCTATGAAAGCTATAAATTAGTTTCATAGTAGGGCTGAGTACATTAGAGACTTTTTCTTCCATTCTTGAGATACTTTGCTAAGAAGAATATGTACCATCTCCATCCATGTAAACATGAAGGAGGTAAAGTCTCCATCTTTCTTAATGGCTGCATAGTATTCCATGATGTACATATACCACTATTTATTGATCCATTTGTGGGTCGATGGGCTCTTGGGCTTCTTCTATGACCTAGCAATTATGAATTGGGCTGCAGTGAACATTCTGATACAGATATCTTTATTGTAGTGTGATTTTTGGTCTTCTGGATAGATACCTAATAGAGGAATTATAGGATCAAATGGCAGGTCTATTTTTAGTTCTCTAAGTGTTCTCCAGATGTCTTTCCAAA
>NW_003852440.1:9933868-9948964 GCF_000181295.1 Otolemur garnettii | reverse complement strand
CATGGGCTGATGAGAAAAATGTGTCTTAAGTTTTGTTAGGATGAAATGTTCTGTAGATGTCCATGAAATCCAAATGCTGAATGGTTAAGTTTAAATCTAAAATTTCTTTACTAAGCTTCTTGTTGGAGGATCTATCCAACACTGCCAAAGGAGTATTAAAATCTCTGACTTTGATGGAACTGGGGGAAATCAAGTTGCTCATGTCTATTAGAGTATCTCTTATAAATCGAGGTGCATTGTGGTTGGGTACTTAAATATTGATGGTTGAAATCTCATCATATTGAGTATTACCCTTAACAAATAAAAAGTGACCATCCTTATCCTTGCTTACTTTTGTTGGTTTCAAGCCTATTGTATCTGCAAATAAAATTGCAACACCTGCTTTTTTCTGCTTTCCATTCGCCTGGAATGTAGATGACCATCCCTTCATCCTGAGTCTATATTTGGCTTTTAAGGTAAGATGGGATTCTTGTATGCATCAGATATCTGGCCTGAGTTTTTGTATCCAGTCAGCCAGCCTAGGGCAATTGAAGCCATTCACATTGACTGAGAATATTGATAAGCCTGGTATAATTTTGTGTATCGAGTTTTTTAAAAGTCCAGTGGACATCTTTAATCCTTTCACCACTGTGGAAGTTGGAATTTGATCTAAATTTTGTGTGTGAGTTTACTTCTGTGGTGGAGGATTGCGCTGGTCTGGAGGGCTGGTTTAGTCATGGCAAATTTCTTCAATGTGTGAATGTCATTAAAGTATCTAATTTCTCCATCATAAATGAAACTCAGTTTAACTGGATACAGGATCCTGGGTTAAAAGTTTTTTTTGGTTTAGGAGAGTAAAAGTTGACGACCACCCTCTTCCAGCTTGAAAGGTTTCGGCAGAGAGATCTGTAGTCATTCTAATATTCTTCCCCTTGTAGGTTATGGTTTTCTTACATCTAGATGCTTTCAGAATTTTCTCTTTCATATTAACTTTAGTGCAGTTAATTATGATGTGCCTGAGGGATGTCTTGTTCCAGTTGAGTCATGCTGGGGTTCTGAAACTGTCTGTTATCTGAATTTCAGAATCTCTTGGCATGTCTGGAAAGTTCTCTTTCATAATTTCATGAAGAAGAGCCTCTGTGCTTTGTGAAGCAACTTCGTCACCTTCAGGGATTCCTATAAGACGAATATTAGTTTTCTCTGAATTATCCCAGAGCTCTCTGAGAGAGTGATCCGTTTTTGCTCTCCATTTCTCTTCATCCTTGCACACTTGGGCACTTTCAGAAGCTTTGTCTTCAGTGTCAGAGATCCTTTCTTCTGCCTGCTCCATTCTGTTAGCCAGGGATTCTACCATATTTTTTAGATCTTTGAGGGCTGCAACCTCTTGCCTCAGTGTGTCAAAATCTTTGGTCAATTTAACTTTGAAATCATTGAATTCTTGAGACAGCTTTTGCATAATTTGAAATTCTAATTCCCTACTTTCCTCCATTCTATTAATCTTATTTGCTATCCAGATTCTGAACTCAATTTTTGTCATCTCAGCCATCTGTTTATGGATGGGATCTTCAATTGCATCTACCCCATCCTTCCTTGGGGGAGTTGATCTACTCTGGTTATTCAGGTTACCAGAGTTTTTCCGCTGATTCCACCCCATGCTGAATTTGCACTGTTTGGAGATGGTTCCAAACCATTCAGCCACTAGGGCTTCCTCTGGTTGCCCGGAGAGATAGGGCATGTCCATCCAGAAAAGCCTCAGGGGTGTGAGCCTTATTGTTCTAGCTGCTGTGGCTGCTGCTGCTCTTTGCCTCAGGGTACCGCCCTCCAGTGTGGTTCCCTCTCAACTGACCGTCCTCTCATAGTTCTTGGGCTGCCAGGCCTGAGGTGCCAGGAACATGCAGGTCAGTCAGTCCTCAGGGGGCCTGCTCAGGTACCATAAGCAGCAGCTGAGCACCAGCAGCCCCAAGGGGGATCGCACAGGTCGATCAGTCCTTGGGGTGCCCCGCTCTGGTGCCCTGAGCAGCGGCACAGCGCCAGCAACCCCGCGGGGAACACTCAGCTCAAGCAGTTCTCCAGCTGCAGGGCCAGAACAGGGTGCTTGGTCCTGCAGGGGTGGGGGGATGCTGCTCTGGGGCCTCCTCTTACTGTCTCTGCAGGCAAGGGGGGAAGGGTGGACTGGGAATTCAAAATGGCAGCGAAACATTAGTTCAATCTTCTGCCTGGCGAGAGGGTATTCGGAGTCTCAGCAGGGTTCCTCTAGGGGAGCAGACCCCACTTTCTGTAGTTCTCACAAATGGGGTGAGACAATAAGTCCTCAGTTCACCTGGCTTGCCTATAGGAAACTCACAGGAGCAGATGAAGAGAAGACAGAGAGAAAAACACAACTTTCTTGGGGGAGGGGATGGACACCCTTCCTTGGGGATGTATTATGTACCTGTAGATTGCTTTCTAGGAGCGCAACTTGCCTCAGCAGAGGTATCCGCCAGATATCACTCTTCTCTCTCATCTGGGCTCCTAGTCTTCAACTTTGTTAGGTATTTTCTGGGCTTTATCCTTCCCTCTGGACAGGAGCTTCTCTCGGGGGCTGGTACGTGTCAGCCATCTTGCCCCTCCCCTCCCACAGTCTGCTCTCTTTGAGCTGATCAGCTGTTCACTTCATCCTCCGTTGATGAGGACACCAAACCGCACTTCATTTTTTTTTTTCCCAGAAAAACTTCCCACTGGGGAGAAGATCCCATCCTCTTCTCTCTCAAAGTTTCACTATTCAAGCCCTGTTTAACTCATTTTGTTTTTAATTTTCTATCTCCCACTTCTCATGCGTCTGGAGCTGCTGTTCCCTCCCTCTAGATCTGCGTTTCTTGTTTTAATTTTAAAGACCAAGTTCTGTAAAGTATTCTAGATTTTAGGGGAATGATTCGTAGTCTTTCCATTTTTGTTATGTATTTATTTTTTAAAATTACTAATTTTTTAATAAAATGAAGGTTAGAAGAGAATCTTCTATATTGATTCAAAAATTTGCTTTCATTACTCTTACAAAAGCATACACTGTGGTATATATTGTATATACTGTAGTTCATTGTATAATTTCAAGAATTATAAATCTAAAGCAATTAAATAGTACTGCTTAGATTTGCGTATGTTCCATATTTACGAATGTCTTTGCTTATCATTTTCACTTCCACTGGAGACCTCCAAGATCTGGGAATCTGAAATTGTTTTCTCTGTGCCTGAAGTAACATCTTTTAAAATGTTCTCTACTGAAGGTGCATTGGAAAGTGTTTTATTGTTGGAAAATGTCTTTAGTGTCATTTCTGTAGATGGTTTTCCTGCCTGTATATTCTAGATTAGCAGTTCTTTTTTTCTTTGCTCGTGACCGATCTTATTCTCTTCTGATTTTTATTGCTATTGAAAAATCCACAGTTAGTGTAATTGTTATATCTGTTCTTTGAGGATAGTTTTTAGATTGGGAGGCTGAGGCAGGTAGATTGCCTGAGCTCACAAGTTTGAGACTGGCCTGAGCTAGAGCTGGACCCCATCTCTAAAAATAACTGGGCGGTGTGGTGGGCACCTGTAGTGCCAGCTACTCGAAGACTGCAGCAAGAGGATCACTTGAGCCCAAGAATCTGAGGTTGCTGTGAGCTGTAATGCCAGAGCATTCTACTGAGGGCAACAAAGTTGAGACTCTGCGTTTTAAAAAATAAAGATAGTTTTATAGGTTTTGTTGTCATTGGTCTTCTGCACTTCTGTTTTTGTATATTGAGAAGTTGATTTCTTTTTAATTATCATACTTAGTATTCATTAGGCAATCTGAAGATTGGCATCCTTAAGCAATTTTGGAGGCCTCGCTCCCAGCAGGGTGGCTCACACCTATAATCCTAGCACTTTTGAGAGGCTGAAGCACCAAGAATGCCTTGAACTCAGGAGTTCAGGATTAGTCTGAGCAAGAGCAATATCCTCTCTACTAAAAATAGAAAAATTATCCAGGCATGATGGCGCTCAATTGTCATCCTGGCTACTTGGGAGGCAGAGACAGGAGGATCTCTTAAGCCCAGGAGTTAGAGGTTGCACTGAGCTATGGTGATGCCACTGCACACTAGCTGAGGATGACAAGAGCAAGACTGTGTCTCAAAAAACAATTTGGGGGAATGTTTTGCTATTTTCTTAAATTTTATCTCCCACAGTTTCTATCTGGAGCTTGTGTTTGAAGTATTTTAGATCTTAGTATACCATACAGGCCTCTCAATCTATCTTTTTAGGTTTCTTTGTATTTTCCATCTGGATCATGTTCTGGATAATTAGTGTCTTTTCTTGAAGTTAGCTAGTTCTCTGTTCAGTTTTGTTCTATTAATACCAGTCTATTGAATTAAAAAATTATTTTAACAATAATGCCCACTTTTTGCCATTACAGTAAAATAGAATTTACCACTTAACCATTTTAAAGTTTATAGTTCAGTAGGATTCATGTAGTTGTCCAGCCATCACTCCACAGTCACTATTAGTCATTATCACACACTGAAATCTGTACCCATTAAACAATAATTTCCTGTTTACCCCTCTCCTCGACCCCTAGAAACCACTCTTTTACCTTCTGCCTTTATGAATTTTACTATTTCTAGGTAGCTTATATATGTGGAATTATATAATAGCTGTGTCTTTGTGTTTTATTTTATTGAGCAGGTCTTTAGGGTTAATCTACATTGTAGCATGTTCACTGAGGCTTTTTTAAAAAATTTTTTCTCTATTTATTTTTTAAGAGGCAACCTCATCAAGTTGCCCAAGAATGCAGTGTCTATTAGCAAGTACATTCATAACACACTACGGCCTTGAATTCCTGGGCTCAGGTGATCCTCCTGCTTCAGCCTTCTGAGTAGCTGGGACTTTAGGCTTTTGCCACAATGCCCAGCTAGTTTTTATCTCTTTTCTATTTTTAGTAGAGGTGGAGTCTCTTGCTCAAGCTGGTCTTGAACCCCTGAGCTCAAGTAATCCACCTGCCTTGGCCTCCCACAGTGCTATGGTTACAAGTGTGAGGAGCCGCCTGGCCAAGACTGCTTTCTCTTTTTATAGGTAGTCCTATTCCTTTCCTAGTCATATTCTCAACATCTTTTCTTTCCTTTTTTTTGAGACAGAGTCTCACTTTGTCCCCCTGGGTAGGGTGCTGTGGCATCACGGTTTACATCAATCTCCAGTTCTTGGGCTGAAGCCATTCTCTTGCCTCAGCCTCCTGAGTAGCTGAGACTATAGGTGCCCGCCACAATGCCCAGTTTTTTGTTGCAGTTGTCACTGCTGTTTTTCAGCTGACCAGGTCTAGGTTCGAACCTGCCACCCTTAGTGTATAGGCCTGGCACCCTACCTACTGAGCCACAGGTGCTGCCCAAGTTTTATTTCTTAAAAACTTATTAAATATATATATTTTACATTTTTTGTCTGAGAATTTTGCTGGCTATTATTCATGGTGCCATGCTTTCTCGTCTTGTCATTTTTCTTTTCTGTCTTTCTTTCCTTCTTTCCTTTTCTTTTCCTTTTCCTTTCTTTCTTTTTATAGAGATAGGGCTCCACTCTGCTGCTTAATTTGAAGTCATAATGCACTGTAACTTTGAATTCCTGGGCTCAACCAGTCCTCGCATTTCAGTCTCCCAAGTGGTTAGGACTGTAGACATACTCCACCATAGCTGGTTAATTTAAAAAAAAAAAAAAAAAAAAAACATTCTTTTTGAGAGATGGAGTCTCACTCTGTTGCCCAAGCTAGAGTGCCATGGCATCAGCCTAGCTCAAGCAACTTCAAACTCTGAGTTCTGGATCCTCCTTCCATAGCCGTTCAGGTATCTGGGACTATAGGCACCTGTTACAATGTCTGGCTATTTTTTTTTTCTGGTTTTAGTGATCTTGCTCGGGATGGTCTCGAACTCCTGAACTCAAGGAATCTGTTGAGGTTCCAGTGGACCCCAACCTGGGACAATGGTCAGTAAGGGAAATGGCACTGGAGAAATCACTAGGCTTTGTACCAAACTTACAGTGTAAAGCCTAGAAGCCTAATCTATTCAAGCACACCAATCTAATCAACTGCACCAATCTAATAAACTGCATTAATCTAGATTCCTACCCAATGAATTCCACCCCATCTCCCTTCTTCACCACCCCCCACCTGCCTTCTGCCATACCGCATGTGGTAGAGAAAGAAAAGGTGGTAGAACCAGGAGAGAAAAGAAACATGGTGGACCCGATTTACCCATCCCATACTAGGTCCAGCCACATCTTTGGACCTTCCATTTCCAGACAGCCACAACCTCTATGCCCCCTCCAAGAGGTTGCAGGAACAGATGGCATCATCAGGGTTCATGTCCCTTTTTCTCTCTCAGATCTGTCCCACATAAGTCAGAGACTAGGTTCATTCTCTACAGATCCCACAAAATAATCTCAAGTATTTATATATCCGATGCTGGGGCGGCACCTTTGGCTCAATGAGTAGGGTGCCTGCCCCATACATCAAGGATGGCGGGTTCAAACCCGGCCCCCTGCCAAACTGCAACAAAAAAATAGCTGAGTGTTGAGGTGGGTGCCTGTAGTCCCAGCTACTTGGGAGGCTGAGGCAAGAGAATCACCTAAGCCCAAGAGCTGGAGGTTGCTGTGAGCTCTGACGCCATAGCACTCTACCAAAGGTGACAAAGTGAGACTCTGTCTCTTAAAAAAAAAAAAAGAAAGAAGAAAAAAAGAATTTAGATATCCAACCCAATCATGATCTAACCTGGCATGATTTATATGTCACCCTCACCTCCACCCAAACTTCAGAGGAGAGGGAGCAGGTCTGGACCCAGGGCTGGATTCATGTGGAAGACCCACATAGAACAGACCAGACCCTACTGAAAGGCACTAGAGCCTGGAAGGACCCCAACTGCAATTACCAAACTGACGCTTCTGGGATCTGCCTCCATAACCACATGGTCCACTGTCTCTTAGAGGGACTAAAAAAAGCAGCCCATATGGCCATCAATTATGATAAATTAAAAGAAATAACCCAGAAGTTGGGTGAAAATCCTGCCCAGTTTTTAGCCTGTCTTAACAAAGCTCTCCATTGCTATACCACCCTATCACCAGAGAGCAACACAGACAGATTCATTATTAACATGCATTTTATCTCTCAGTCTGCACCCAATATATAAGAAAAAAAGCCCTCCAAAATCCCCCCAGGCCATTAGACCCCCCAGAAGGATCTCATTGACCTAGCATTCCAGGTCTTTAATAACTGAGAAGAGACCTCTAAACAACAGTGCCTCTCACAACTCCAGTTACTGGCTTCTGCCATTAGACAAAACCTGGCTACTTTTTGAAACTCCTTGGGGCACTCCAAAAGAATTAAATCTCCCCTGTGACTGTGTTTTGTTTATTTATTTTTTTTAGAGACAGAGTCTCGCTTTATCGCCCTCAGTAGAGTGCAGTTGGGTCACAGCTCACAGCAACCTCCAGCTCTTGAGCTTAGGTGATTCTCTTGCTTCAGCCTCCCAAGTAGCTGGGACTACAGGCACCTGCCACAATGCCCAGCTATTTTTTTGTTGCAGTTTGGCCGGGGTCGAGTTTGAACATGCCACCCTCAGTATATGAGGCAGGCGCCCTACTCACTGAGCCACAGGCGCCACCCTGGGACTGTGTTTTAAGTACAACAAACCAGGGCATTCAGCAAAGCAGTGCCCAAATCCAAACCTTCACCCCAAACCACATCTGGCCTGTGGAGGTCCTCACTGGAAGTCTGACTGCCCAGGTCTTTCTCAAGATTTGGTTCATAGCCACTCCCAGGACCTAGAAAAATTTCCCAATTTTTTTTTTGAGACTAAGGTTCACTATGTCCCCCTCAGTAGAGTGCTGTGGCATCACAGCTCACAGCAACCTCCAACTCTTGGGGTTAAATGATTCTCTTGTCTCAGCCCCCAAAGTACCTGAGACTACAGGTGCCCACTACAATGTCCAGCTATTTTTTGTTGCAGTTATCATTGTTGTTTACCTGGCCTGGGCTGGGTTCAAACCCGCCACCCTTGGTGTATGTGGCCAATGCCATAACCACTGTGCTACGGGTACCGAGCCAAAATCCTAATCTTTTAAGCCTAGATCTGAAAGACTGATGATCCCCAGATAATCAGAATGCCCCTCGGACAATCACAAAATTTGAACTCTAGGTATTTTTGCTAGTGGAAGGTAAGCCACTCTCTTTTCTGATAGACATGGGGACAACTTTTTCCACACTGCCATCTTATAAAGGTCCTCTACAACAAACAGAGATCTCAGTGGTGGGAATTAATAGTAATTTACTAGGCCCTGATGCTACTCCAACCTTGTGGTACTTGAATCATGGCGTCCTTTGTTATTGTCTATGATGGGGCCACTAACTATAATCTTTCTCATTCTCAGTTTCAGACCAGTAATCCTCTGCCTCATCTCCCCATGTATTGACCAGGCAGTCACCCAGAAAACAACTGCTCATATCCTTGCCCTAAGTGAATATCAACTAGTTCAGACTGAAGACTCAAGAATGTTCCTGTAAACACCACTCATGTTCCCCTCTCATTTTCCTTACAGGCAGCCAATGCTGCCCCTCATTCCATAAGAAGCAGTCAGCCAAAGAGATACCACACCTATCATCCCTTCTTCTTATGATAGACTAAAACAACCAGGATGATAGAGTCAATGTAGGGACCTGCCCAAATAGAATCAACCTGCCCAGGAAGAAATAAATGTCCCACCAAGGAAAGAATGAACGTGCCAATCCAAGCTAAAGGAATCAACACAGATTTCCATTTACTGTGAACCCTGGATCACCTTCCTCTGAGGAACCTCTAACTACCCCCACCATAACACTGGTAATCTTCAGCAGGAAGCAGGTTGGAGCGGTCAGCACTCCTTTTCCCCTAACAGCAGTTAGAGCCTCCATTTGAAGAGGGAAGATTGATACAGGGTCCCCCACTCCGGACTGGACAGGGACCTCCCCCCGCCCCCATTCTCTAGGCCCAAGTGAGCTCAGAAATCAGACCCCTATCTCTAGACACAAACAGTCTGCCCTTCCCAGGCCACACCTTCTGAGCTCTAGCAAAGTTATGGGCAAAGCAGCCTGATAGTTTTGGGGTGGTTCCACCTTGAGTAGGGAGCACACACCCCAATCCCCTCCCTGAGACAAAAAATGCAAGAACCTAATAACGTTGCCCTAGTGAAGGGACTGCATTTATTCATTTGTTAATGCACTTATTAACTTTAAAAAGCTGTTTTGGCCAGGCACCTGTGGCTCAAGTGGCTAAGGCCCCAGTCACATAAACTGAAGGTGTCAGGTTCGTATCCAGCCTGGGCCTGCCAACCAACGATGGCTGCAACCAAAAAAAAAAAATAGCCGGGCGTTGTGGTGGGTGCCTGTGGTCCCAGCTACTTGGGAGGCTGAGGCAGGAGACTACCTTGAGCCCAGGAGTTAGAGGTTCCTGTGAGCTGTGATACGATGGCACTCTACCCAGGGGGACAGCTTGAGGCTCTGTCTAAAAAAAAAAAATCCTAGCCAAAATGTAATTCTCCATACAATGTATACCCCTCGACAAAGGACCCAGGGGAGACTTCCTGCTTGGATCTTCATCTTTGCCAGAAGCTCTGGTGCTTTTTACTCCTTCTGTATTCTTTTCTGTCTACCAAAATCCTATCTGTGGTCCGCGGTTTCATTCTTTGAATCCCCGAGTCTGGTAACAACAATGCTGCTCCTGTCTTCATCTGTCATCTTTATTTGCCTCCGCTTGGCCTCCTTGTTATGGAAGTCTTTGTCAAACAGTGGGGAAGTTAAGGATCCACCCTCCTTCACAACTTCCTAATGCTGCCTGTTCCTTTTGTTGCTGAATCAAGGCATCTGTCCACCTGTCACCCAAGCCAATCAATGGAGAAGCAGGTAAGAGATCAACAGTTTCTTATTTGCAGAAAAGCCGGCAATTGCAGAGTGCAGGGGGGATATCTCCCCCAAAGAACTGCTCCATCCTCCTGTTTCCCTTTTACTTGTATTCTCATAGAAAAGTAAACATCAGCAATGTTATTAATCATCATAGTATACATTAAACAGCAGCCTCCTCAGAGGTTACATGATATCTTCCTATCTTAAAGTGGTTATATCTTCCAAGCATTTTCACTCTAGACTAAATTTATACTTAGTCACTACTTTACTGGGTCCTTGAGTAGTACCATGGAGTCCAGTTCCCCAACTTATTTGTGACATCAGGCCTTGGAAGTGAATAAACAATCTCCAGATGTCAGCAAGTGGGCTCATCTGGCCTTGTTAGGGCCTGACCAGCAGTGCCCTGTATGAAATGAGTGTTACAGACTCCCCAGAATCCACTGGGGCACTTCAGGGCCCTTTGGCATTTGCTGGTTCTGATCCATTGCAGGGAACTTTGGATCTGGTCTGCAATACAACAGGTTGTCCCAAAGCTAAATATATGCATGCATGTTGGGGTAAGGTGTGGGGGACACTGGTGTCTCACTCTTTACATCCTTCCCTTGTATCTCATGCATCAGCTTCCAGAAGCCAGTGTGAAATATGAAAAAAACTATAAAAGCCTAAGAAAGGAAGCCATGTTGGTAACTCTCAATGTTGGCTTGATGCCAGCCAGGAAAGGCCACGTAACAGAGGTAGCTGCAAAGACACTTGCTCGCCTGAGTTTGTCCATATGAGCCACTAGTCAGACAGGGGTTACTTTGCATGATATGTTGAGATTTATTATTTTTTCAACTCCACAGTTTAAAGTATATATATGCAAAGTTTTGTTATCTACTTTAAATGTAGGTAACACCATTTTATTATCTTTAACAACATTCCTGACTCTAAAGGCCCATTTCCTTGGTGCTGTGGCCCCTTCCATGGTTCCTGGAGCAATTATGTCTGGTGTCTATGAAGTTCCTTTGGGCTAAAGCTGAGGAGAGGAGGGGCCTATAATTCCCACCCAGCCATCCTCAAGGATGGCCCCATCCTGGTTCTGCCATCCTGCCATAGACACATTTTCTCCATACCTGGCATCTGTCTTCTCAGTGACCAGCTCTATACGTTCACTCCATCTGAACAAACAAACATGTTCACAAGTGTTCCAAGGCTTCCTGGCTTTGCCCTTCTCCTCCTGTGCTCTCATCCACCAGCGAAGCAGGTCCTGTCCTTTCCTCCCCCTCCCTTAGTCTTCCCCAGTTGCCCTCTCCAGATGGCTCGGACAAAGTGGATGATGCCTCCTTTCTGTCTTTACTCATTCAGCTTCTTCACCCTCAGGACTTAAGGCCTCTCTCCTGGCCTGTCTCTAAATAGAAGGTTGTTCTCCTCTAAGAATTGAGATGATCTAGGAAGTGAGAGAATCCTGAGATGCTCCCAGCTAAACAAATGGCAAGTCCTTGGCCCCCAACCTCCCCTGACCTGGGAACCTCTCCAGGGAGGTACATTTTATGTAGTTTTTATGTTTATTTTTGTTATAATGCAAACAATCTCTGTTTATTATAGAAAAAATAAAAATTAGATCAAGTAGAAAACAAAACATTGCTTTTAATCTTATCATATAAAGAGAACCAGTGTGACTCTTTCCTATGCTGGTGTGCAGGGGTACGATCCTAATTCACTATAGTCCTGAACTCTTGAACTCCTGGCTCAAGTGATCCTCTGGTATCTGCCTCCCCAATAACTGGGACTATAGGCATGCACCACAGTGCCCAGGCTAAACTTAATTTTTTTTTTTTTTTGAGACAGTCTCACTCTGTTACCATGGGTGAAGTACTGTGGCATTATCACAGCTCACTGCAGCCTCAGACTTCTGGGCTTAAGCAATCCTCTTGCCTCAGCCTCCTGAGTACCTGAGACTACAGGTACCTGCCACCAAGCCCAGCTAGTACAGATGGGTTGGTACAGATGGGTTCTTAGTCTTTGGTATTTTGGTACAGATGGGTTCTTAGTCTTCCTCAGGCTGGTCTTTTTTTTTTTTTTTTTTGAGACGGAGCCTCAAGCTATCCCCCTGGGTAGAGTGCCATGGCATCACGCTCACAGGAACCTCCAACTCCTGGGCTCAAGCGAGTCTCCTGCCTCAGCCTCCCAAGTAGCTGGGACTACAGGCGCCCGCCACAATGCCTGGCCATTTTTTGGTTGCAGCCATCATTGTTGTTTGGCGGGCCCGGGTTGGGGATTCGAACCCGCCACCTTAGGTGTATGTGGCTGGCGCCTTAGCCGCTTGAGCCACAGGCACTGAGCCAATCAGGCTGGTCTTGAACTCCTGAACTAAGCAATCTACCTGCCTCAGCCTCCCAGAGTGCTAAAATTATAGGTGTGAACCACCTCACCTGACCTTTCTTTTTCTTCTTTTATTATTATTTTTTAATTTTAAAAGCTAATCAAGTGAAGTAGCGGGAGTGAAGATGGGTGGTTTTTAATACATTCAAAATTGTTGTTAATGTTGTTACATCTTTTAAGGGGAAAAAATTATAATTACCAGCCACTTCTAAAGGGATATGGCTTACTATTTTAATTGATTTTCTATTATTGCCATGAAAAAAAAAAAGCAACTTTATCTTGTTATGCCCAGGAGTCTTTCAAAGACTATACGGCCAGAGAAGTCAAATTTAAAAAGGAGTCCTTTTATTAAAGAGCCAGCCAGCGACTGCCTAAGTGTCCCAACATGGGGTTTCAGAGACCAACCCTGAGTGCTTAAGGGGTCAGGTTTTTAGGATTTGGTCTGCATCCTGGTTGGCACACAGGCTGCCCAGGTGCATCCAGGTAGGTTAAAAAGCATTGTACAGGAGCAGAATTTTGGAATTTTGCCTGACTGTTTCAGTACTTTCTCTACCTAGTATTTCTTGAAGGTCAGTCTGGGGACAGTCAGTACCTCCTGATCTGTTTCCAGGGAGTTAGTCAAGCAAGAAGTCAGTGAGTATATTTCCATCTCTCTTGGGAGTGAACTGGACTTACTCCATTTTGTTGAGGGCTTGCGGGCTAGAAATTTTTCAGGAGTTAACTGATATTTTTCCAACTTAGTCTAGGCCCAATGATTTTAGGATCATAAATCAAATCATTGATTTTATTTTGCATGTGGGTTGCTTGCACTGTATCTGATTATGAGTGCAAGTTCCCTTCTGGGTGTTTTTGTATTTATAAAAGTTATAAAGGAGATACTCTTTGTTTTATCTCAGTGGTATGGGTACGTAGATTATATCCTTCCTTCCTTCCCTTTTCCCGAAGTTCAAAGTTTAATTAAGACAAGTTCCATGAGGAGTTTCCTCAGGTTTCAGCCATGTGTGGGCCAGCCAGGTCCCAGTATGTGACTAGAGCAAGGCATGTTGATTGTTTTGTTGGTTTTTTTTTTTAATTTTTTTATTTTTTATTTTATTTTTTTTCCTTTTTTTATATTTTTTTATTAGAACATAATTGTGTACACTAATTCTATCATAGGATACAGTGTGTTGCTTCCATATACAGTTTGAAAAACTCATCCAACTGGCTAACATAGCCATCATGTCTTTCTCATAATTATTGTGTTAAGACATTTATATTTGACCTTTAGACAAATTCACATGTACCCTAATAGGATAAATCATAGACGTGATCCCCACAATCTTCTCTTCACCCATCCTCCCCCTCCCCTCCCCTCCCTCTCCCCTTTCCCTGCAATCTTGGACTCCATTTGGATTATAGCTTTCCTAAGATAGCTAACAATTAGTTTCATAATAGTATTGAGTACATTGGATACTTTTTCTTTCATTCTTGAGATACTTTGCTAAGGAGGACATTTTCCAGCTCCATCCATGTAAACATAAAGGAGGCAAAGTCTCCATCTTTCTTTGTGGCTGTATAGTATTCCATAGTGTACATATACCACAATTTATTGATCCATTCATAGGTCCATGGGCACTTGGGCTTCTTCCATGACCTAGTGATTGTGAATTGGGCTGCAATCAACATTCTGGTACAGATATCTGTATTGTAGCGTGATTTTTGGTCTTCTCGATATATACCTAAAAGAGGAATTACAGGATCAAATGGTAGATCTATATTTAGATCTCTGAGTGTTCTCCATATGATTTTCCAAAAGGGACATATTAGTTTGCATTCCCACCAGCAGTGTAGTAGTGTTCCCTTTTCTCCACAACCCTGCCAGCATCTGTGATTTTGGGATTTTGTGATATGGGCTAATCTAACTGGCGTTAGATGATATCTCAGAGTGGTTTTGACTTGCATTTCTCTAATGATTAAGGATGGTGAGCATTTTTTCATATGTCTGTAGGCCATGTGTCTGTCTTCTTCAGAGAAGTTTCTCTTTAAGTCTCTTGCCCACCCTGTGATGGGATCACTTGTTCTCTTTTGCTACTACACTTGAGTTCTCTGTGGATTCTGGTTATAAGACCTTTGTCGGAAGCATAACCAGCAAATATCTTTTCCCATTCTGAGGGTTGTCTACCTGCTTTTCTTACTGTGTTCTTGGCTGTGCAGAAGCTTTTTAATTTGAGGGGGTCCCAGTAGTATATTTTTGATGTTGCTTCAATTGCCTGGGGGTTCCTCCTCATAAAATATTCGTCCAGGCCTATTTCTTCAAGAGTTTTCCCTACACTTTCTTCTAATGTTTTTATAGTTTCATGTCTTAAATTTAAGTCTTTAATACAGTGAGAATCTATCTTAGTTAGTGGTGACAGGTGTGGGTCCAGTTTCAGTTTTCTGCAGGTCACTAGCCAGTTCGTCCAGCACCACTTGTTGAATAGGGAATCTTTTCTCCATTCAATGTTTTTAATTGGCTTGTCAAAGATCATATAGCAGCAAGTAGTGAGTTCAGCTCTTGGTTCTCTATTCTGTTCCATACATCTACCTCTCTGTTTTTGTGCCAGTACCATGCTGTTTTGATCACTATCGATTTATGGTATAGTCTGATATCTGGTAACATGATCCCCCCTGCTTTGTTTTTGTTTCTGAGTATTGTCTTGGCTATTTGAGGTTTTTTCTGATTCCATATAAAATGCAGTATTATTTTTTCAAGATCTTTAAAGTATGACAATGGAACTTTAATAGAGATTGCATTGAAATTATATATTGCTTTAGGTAATATAGACATTTTAACAATATTAATTTTTCCCAGCCATGAGCAAGGTATGTTTTTCCAT
>NW_003852440.1:9926446-9930834 GCF_000181295.1 Otolemur garnettii | reverse complement strand
AATTTCTTTGCTAAGCTTCTTGTTGGATGATCTGTCCAGCACTGCCAAAGGGGTATTAAAATCTCCAACTATGTTGGAGCTGGGAGTAGTCTGTTAGAGTGTCTCTTAAAAATTGAGGTGCACTCTGATTGGGTGCATAAATATTGATAATTGAAATCTCATCGTATTGAATACTACCCTTAACAAATGTAAAGTAACTATCAGTGTCCTTGCTCACTTTTGTTGGTTTAAAACCTATTGTATCTGTGAATAAAATTGCAACACCTGCTTTTTTCGGCTTTCCATTAGCCTGGAATATAGATGACCATCCTTTCACCCTGAGTCTATGCTTGTCTTTTAAAATAAGGTGAGTTTCTTGGATGCAACAGATATCTGGCTTGAGTTTTTGTATCCAGTCAGCCAGCCTGTACCTCTTTAGAGGGCAATTTAAGCCTTTACATTGTTTGAGACAATTGATAATCCTGGCATAATTTTGTGTATCGAGTTTTTTGAAGGTTCATTGGACATCTTTGATCCTTTTGTTGCTGTGGAGACTGGAATTTGGTCAAAATTTTCTGGGTGGGTTTATTTATGTGGTGGAGGATTGCGCTGGTCATTATGGAGGATAGGTTTGAGGATATCCTGGAGGGCTAGTTTAGTAATGACAAATTTCTTCAACATGTGAATATCATTAAAGTATTTAATTTCTCCATCATAAATGAAACTCAGTTTAGCTGGATAGAGGATTCTGGGTTGAAAGTTGTTTTGTTTTAGGAGGTTGAAGGTCAATGACCACCCTCTTCTAGCCTGAAAAGTTTCAGCAGAGAGATCTGCAGTCATTCTAATATTCTTCCCCTTGTAAGTTAATGTTTTCTTGCATCTGCTGAAAGGTGTGCCGCTGGCAGGATGGCTGACCCTTCCCAGCAGGAGCTGCTGGAAACTGCTGGCTGACAAGACCTGTTGACAGTTTTAAAAGTACCTTTCCTGGTTCAGTGCCAGTAGCACAGCAGTTACGGGGCCAGCCACATACACTGAGGCTGGCAGGCTTGAACCCAGCCCAGGCCAGCTAAACAACAATAATAACAACTGCAATAACAACAACAAAATACCTGGGCATTGTGGCAAGTGCCTAATGTCCCAGCTACTTGGGAGGCTGAGGCAAGAGAATCACTTAAGCCCAAGAGTTGGAGGTTGCTTTTAGGATTTTCTCTTTCATGTTAACTTTAGTGAAGTTGATTATGATATGCCTGGGGGATGTCTTGTTCAGTTTGATTTGCGCTGGGGTTCTGAAGCTGTCTGCTATCTGAATTTCAGGATCCCTTGGCATGTCTGGAAAGTTCTCTTTCATAATTTCATTAAGGAGAGCCTCTGTGTTTTGTGAAGAAACTTTGTCATCTTCAGGGATTCCTATGAGGCAAATATTAGTTTTCTTTGAATTATCCAGGATCTCTCTGAGTGAGAGATCTGTTTTGGCTCTCCATTTGTTATAATCTTTTGAAGTCTGGGCGCTGTCAGAGATCCTATCTTTTGCCTGGTCCATCCTCTGATGGAGGGATTCAACTGTACTCTTCAAATCTACAACCTCTTGTTTCAGTGTATCATAATCCTTGATCATTTTATCTTTGAAATCATGGAATTCCTGAGACAGCTTTTGAATGATTTGAAATTCTAGCTCCCTCTTTTCCTCCAACTTGTTGATCTTATTTGCTATCCAGATCCTGAACTCAATTTCTGATGTCTCAGACATCTGTTTATGTAGTGAGTCTTCAATTGTGTCTACCCCATCCTTCTTTGGGGGGGGGGGTTAATCTACTCTGGTTATTCTGGTTGCCAGAGTTTTTCCACTGACTCCGCCCCATGTTGGATTTGTACCTTTTGGAAACCATCCCTAAAACCGTTCTGCCAGTGGCTTCTTCTAGTTTTCTCCTGGGCACAACCGGCAAGGCCCCGGGAGGCAGGGCCAGCAGGCAGGGTGATGCAGCCCACCCCTGCAAAAGTCAGTGTCGATCTCAGGCTGCCAAGGCCCTGGGAGGCAGGCGCGACCTGCCCCAGCAGAAGTCAGTTGCCCTCACGGCTGCCAAAGCCCCAGAGGCAGGCGTGCCACTGGCAGGATGGCTGACCCTTCTCAGCAGGAGCTGCTGGAAACTGCCAGCTGACAAGACTTGTTGACTGTTTTAAAAGTTACCTTTCCTGGTTCAGTGCCAGTAGCACAGCAGTTACGGGGCCAGCCACATACACTGAGGCTGGCGGGCTTGAACCCAGCCCAGGCCAGCTAAACAACAATCATCTAAACAATAATAACAACAACAAAATACCTGGGCATTGTGGCAAGTGCCTATTGTCCCAGCTACTTGGGAGGCTGAGGCAAGAGAATCACTTAAGCCCAGGAGTTGGAGGTTGCTATGAGCTGTGATGCCATGGCACTCTACTGAAGGTGACATAGTGAGACATCTTCGCTGTTGTGTTTGTGGTCAGGATAATGGTATAAAGTTCTTTCTATCTTGGTTTGAGGGGGACTGGGTTTTGATTCTTTAGAGAGAAAGGATGGCTATAAAAGATAAAAGACTAAATAGAACATGGTTAAGTATTTAAGTTGAGATCTTTCTTGATATTTTTTCTAGGGTTTTTGTCTGTTCAATTTAGTGGTTTGTTTGTTTGTTTTGATGTGTACAGTTTAAAAGGCCAGGTCAGGGAAGCCTGGCATCAGAACTGCTCACAGTTTTTCTTTAGTTTCTTGTAGGCTTTTGGGTGGACAGATTTCTATTTAATTGGCCTATTTTTTCTTAGTAACTTTATATAATGGTTTGGTCAGTTTGTATGTTTTATACAGTTTTTTACAGAAATTCTCAGGGTTTTCATTTGGCTTCTGCATGACCTCAGCCACCTTGCATGTGCTTGTGGGTTTCTGTCTCTTTTGTACTGATAGAGATAAAGTAAAGTTTGGTTTTAGTATAAGAGAATAAAACCCTTTAGCAGTTACCTATAAACATTTACAAGTTCTGGATTTTGAGGCTAAGGTTTACATAATGAGAACATCAGTATTCTTATTTATAAACTTAGTACAGTTCTTAAGATAATACTTAGTTTTAAGAGTTCTTACAGAACTGATTTAAAGTTCTGGGCAAGGAGGCGGAGCAAGATGGCGGAGGAGATGCATCCCTGAGTCAACTCTCCTGGTGTTTTCAGGTGAGAGTGGGCTTATTGAATCTCTTCTGCGTGTAGTCCTTGGGCAGATAAGCAGCGCAGGGCGAGCAGCAAAGAGGTGAATTGCTGGATTGGAAGTGTAGCCCAGAACTACGGTGTCAGCCAGAAAAACTCAGGGCAGCAGCTAAAAGGGCACCATCTGCACCCTGCGGTGCCAGATCTGCGGCTTGCGCCCTGTGGCGCCAGATCCACGGCTTGCTTCCTGAGAGACAGAAACCAATCCCTCCCCCACGAAAGGCTCCTGTGCCCAATTCGTGGGGAGTTTGCGTCTCTCATGGAGAGTGTGGTGAGGTGTGGATTCCTGGGTGGAATTTGGCGGCCAGAAACGGGAGACATTTGGCCCAGTTTGGGGTGTCAGGGATCCAGGCATTCGGACTCAAGGGGAAGGGACTCTGCTTGGGAACCGATCCATCCCGTAATTTGGAAAGTCTGTCTGGAGCTAGACTGATGCAGTGACTGGCAGGGTGAATCGGTTCCCGTCTTGCAAACACTGAAAAGTCTTTTGAACATTCTGCTCCAGCGGCAGCAGTTATAACCCCTCCCCCATCAGAAACAAACTAAATTCCAAGGGCAAAAGGAGCACTCTAGCTCTTTTCCCTCGGATCACATAAATTTGTTTGAGGGGAAACCAGGAGTTGAGTGCACGGAATCGGTTCCCTTCCTACAAACACCGAAAAATCTTTTGAACGTCCCACGCAACGGGCGGCAACAGCAGCAGCACTGGCTGTGGCAGTAGCCCCTCCCACTTTGGAAAAAAACTGAACACGGAGCGCAAAAGGGGCGGCCCCAGCTTTTTTCCTTCGGACCACAACGGTTTTCTGTTCGAGGGGAAATCAGAAGTTGAGTGAAAGTCTGGTGAAGTGCGCACTTGTGTCCCAAGTTTGGAGGACAGATAGAAGTGGGCTGCCAGCCAGGAACCAGATGTACTGTACAACCTCCAAAATGGCGTCTCCATAACACCTCCCCCAGAAGCGCGGAGAGCTCAATATCATCTGCAGGGAGCCTTCCGGCATCTGAAGTTGATCCAAGACGCCCAACACTCTGCGGGAACTGTTGCAGGGAGAATCTGGCATCCTGCCAGCAAAGATTCTCCATATATTTTTTTTTCTTTTTCTTTCTTTTTCTTTTCCCCCATTTTTGGTATAACCATAGGGACCAATCACAGCGCCACCTGTTGTCTAGAAAATATACTGCAGCACAATTTT
>NW_003852440.1:9904612-9914044 GCF_000181295.1 Otolemur garnettii | reverse complement strand
GCCTGTGGTTCCAGCTACTTGGGAGGCTGAGGCAAGAGAATTGCCTAAGCCCAGGAGTTGGAGGTTTGCTATGATGCCAGGGCACTCTACCAAGGGTGATAAAGTTAGACTCTGTCTCTAAAAAAAAAAAATAAAAAGTAAAAAAATAAATAAAATTGGCTTTCTTGGAACCTTTTATGAGGAATCTCAGGTTAGACTTAAAAGACTTCCATGAGCCCAGGTTTCATCTGTCCCATTAGATACCTGTATGCATTGGGTAAATGCCTTTTCTCTTGAGGTTCCCAAGCACATGTTGACTTCTGGATCTGTCAGAAAGACCTTCGTTACTTATCACAGATCAGGAAATATGACCAATGAGTATTTGGCTAGTTTTTTTCCAAAGACCTCTTTTATTGGCCTTATAAAGTCAACCTTAATTCCTTAACATAGTCTGGACACTTTTGGAAATGCTATTCCAGTCAAAGGTTTGGTAAAATAATCAGTATTTTCATTATGTTCTACAGAACAAAACAGATTCTAGCTCAGCACCTGCAGCACAGTGACTATGTCATTGGCCACATACACCAAAGGTGGCGGGTTTGAACCCAGCCCCAGCCAGCTAAACAACAATGACAACTGCAAGAAAAAATAGCTGGACATTCTGGCAGGCACTTGTAGTCCCAGCTACTTGGAAAGCTGAAGCAAGAGAATCGTTTAAGTCCAAGAATTTGAGGTTGCTGTGAACTATGACCCAATGGCACTCTACCAAGGATGACAAAGTGGAGACTCTGTCTCAAAAGAAAAAAGAAACAAACACAGATTCTTATTGAACTTATGCAAATAACTGTATTATTGGAAATTAAGAATATTTACAAATACTTTTAAATTCCAGAGAAATCAAGGAAAGAGAAAAAAATAAATGTTTCAAACTCAGTCTATAACATACATTGCTGAAAGTTACAAATAGTTTAAGAGACAGAAAATGGCTTTCTTGACTTTTGGAAAACAGAACACAGAGAATCAGCAATGTTTCAAACAAAAAGTAATAACAAATTAACCCAGTTTTATGTAACTGATTTCTGTTCTGTGTGAAGCTAGGTTAGCAATACTCATGGGCATATTACTTTGGGTTTTTTTGTTTGTTTGTTCGGTTTTTTTTTAAAAAACAGATTCTCACTATATCACCCTCAGTAGAGTGCTGTGGCATCACAGCTCACAGCAACCTCCAACTCTTGGGCTGAAATGATTCTTTTGCCTCAGCCTCCCAAGAATCTGGGACTACAGGTGCCTACCATAATTCCTGGCTCTATTTTGGTTGTAGTTGTCATTGTTGTTTGACAGGGCTGGGCTGAATTTGAACTTGCCAACTCCAGCTTACATCGCTGGTATCATAGTCACTGAGCTACAGGCACTGAGCCAACATGTTAACTTTTAAATTAAAGTTCTAGAAGTTTGCTTTTAGTCCAAAGGTATTTAATTGTCAAAGACATCAGAAATTTGAATTCAAGAGAATTCATCAGTCTTTCTTAATATTTTTTTGAAAGACAAAGAAATATTGGACTCAGTCAATTATAGAAAACATTTTTTGAGATGAATTAAAATTATTACTGATAATATACACTAAGATAGACCAAGTTTTATAATACTGGAATATACATATAAATATAATTCATATAAAATTAACTACTATTTCATATTTTACAATATTTCCTGTATATTTTTAATATATGCAATAAGCCTAATATGTTTTTTCAAAAAGACCAAATTTAGAGTTTTATTTTGGAAGGTTTGTCAAATATCAAAGGTTTAAAATATTTTTATAAACAAGATTAAAAGTCACTGGAGGGTGGAGCAAGATGGCAGCCAAGTAACAGCTTCTTTGCAACCAGGAGCAGTGAGAATGAGGAGAGAAGACTCCAGGCATCTCTGGCTTGTGGGATCTGCCCAGAAATATCCCTTTGGGGATGCAGGGACACAGTGAGGAACTTCTGGACCCCAGGAGGAGGACAAAAGCAGAGGCAAGTGGTTGTGAATGGACTGCCAGAGCTGTAACTATAACAGCAGTGAGATTGCAGACAAGGAAGGCCTTCTCTGTGGGTTGTTTTGTTTGATCTTGGGCACTTGGTTGAATTATCTTGGGAGAACTTAGGCAAGAGTGCAGGTGACTTCAAGCATTGTCCAGAGCACAGGACTGAGCTGCTGGGCTGGAATGGAGCTAAAATTGTTTGGCTCTGGGCCACAGGTGCAGCCATTGTGGGAGAACTGCCCTTGCAGAGGGCCTGGGAGACCTTTGGCAAGCGATCTAGTAACTGTGAGCAGCACCAAAGGCCAGGACTGAGACTCCAGTGAAGAGCAGAACTTTCAGTGTTTGGCAGTGGGAAGGGGCACCTCAGGGGCATAGAGTGAGGCAAGTTTGGGCACAATAATAAGCGGCAACCACTTCAGGAGAGATCCAACAACAAGTGCTTTCCTGAGAAACTTGCTTAGCCAAGGTTAATGGTTTAAAGTGTCTTCTAAGAGTACTGAGGAGAGATTTAGGGTGCCTTCAGGGTTTGAGGGCAAGTAATCAGCAAAGGACTCCAATCTCCATCTCTTTCCTGAGAAACTTGCTTAGCCAAGGTTAATGGTTTAAAGTGTCTTCTAAGCGTGCTAAGGAGAGATTTAGGCTCTTAATCCTTCAGGGTTAGAGGGCAAAGTAATCAGCAGAGGACTCCAATCTCCATCTCATACAGTTGTATCAGCATCGTGATTAGCATCTCATACCCAGAAGATCACCTGTTGCTCAGACAATATTCAGCAAGCTATATAAACAGCTTTGTTTTTGGATTTTTTTTCAATTCCCTTCCTAGATTTTTCTATTTTTCTTCCTTCATTTTCCTAATGTAAATGTCATTTTCCATTCTTCCCTTCTTTAATAATAAGAACTTCATTTTTGCTAGTGTTTCTCCCCCTATAATTTGGTTCCCCCCTCCCCAATTTTATCCTGTAAGGTATTCTGTTTATTTGCTTTGGTTTGATTTATACTATTTTTGTCTTTCCTCTCTATTTGGTGTAAGTGGGGTACCGTGTTTGCTCAGGCTGGCAAAGAGCTGTTGACCTCAAAGGAACCACCCAACCCAGCACCACCAGAGGTTGAGGGTTTTTAAGGTGTGGGTCAAAGTACCCAACTGTACACTTTTATTATTCCTGTCTCCTTCTTTCTATGCCTTTCTTCTTTTTGTAAATATGCCCTTTTATTCACCCCCTCTCCTTTCTCTTTTTTCTTTTTTTAAAATCTTTTTTTTTTTTTTTTTTTTTTTTTAGATAAAGTCTCATTATGTTCTCCTAGGTAGAGTACCCTGGCATCATAGCTCACAGCAACCTAAAACTCTTGGGCTTAAGTGGTTCTCTTGCCTCAGCCTCTCCAGTAGCTGGGACTACAGTCATCTGCCACAATGCCTGGCTATTCTTTTGTTGCAGTTGTCATTGTTGTTTAGCTGGGCTGGGCTGGGTTTGAACCCACCACGCTTGGTGTATGTGGCTGGCACTGTAAACACTGTGCTATGGGCGCTGAGACTCTTTTTAAAAATCTTTTGCCCCTTCTTACTCTTCAATCTTCTCATCTATTTAGTCCTGTACCAAAAGGACTCATTGAACCCGTAGGCCAGAGGCATGGTAACTTAAAGAGCAAGAGGAAGTAAAAGGAAAATTAGGGCAAGGAAACAGATAAAAGAAAATACTCATGAGGAAAAAATCAGCAGAAAAATTCTGCCATCATGAAAAATCCATCCAGAGCAACCCCAAGGGACCATGAGTTAGCTACTACAGAGGATTCCATCTATAAAGAAATGTTAGAAATGACAGAAGGGGAATTTAAAATACAGATGATGAAAACAATGAAGGAAATTGCTGAGAAGGTGGAAAATAACCAAAAGAAAATCCCAAAACAGAATCAAATAAGATATGAACAATGTGAAGAATATAGAAAGGATATGGCAGAACTGAAGGAATCGAAGCAGTCAATTAGGGAATTTAAAGGTGCGATAGAAAGTATCAACAACACATTAGACCATGCATGAGAAAGAATCTCAGAGGTAGAGGACAAAGCTCTTGAGATAACTCAGATAGTTAAAGATGCAGAAAAAAAGAGAGAGACAGAATTCTAATTCACTGACAGAATTATGGGACTTTATGAAGCATTCAAACATATGAGTTATAGGTATCCCAGAAGGAGAAGAAGAATGCCCCAGAGGAATGGAAGCCATATTAGAGAATATTATCAATGAAAATTTCCCAAATATCACCAAAGATTCTGACACACTCCTTTCAGAGGGATATCGAACCCCAAGTTGCCTAAACTCTAATAGAGCTCTTCCAGGACATACTGTGATGAACCTGTCCAAAGTCAAGACAAAAGAAAAGATTCTGCAAGCTGCCAGAAGTGCTACAGGGGCAAATCCATCTGGGTGACTGCAAACTTCTCTAATGACAAATTTCAAGCCAGAAGACAAAGGTCATCTACCTTTAATCTACTTAAATAAAACAATTTCCAACCCCAGAATTCTATATTCTGCTAAGTTAAGCTTTAAAATTGACAGAGAAATCAAATCTCTTACTAATGTGCAAACATTGAGGAAATTTGCCACACAAGAGCAGCTCTACAGGAAATATTTCAACCTGTTCTACATACTGACCTTCACATTGGACCACCAGCAAAGTAAGCACTCAGAAATTAAAGGACAGAACCTTGCTTCCACAATGATGCAAAAGATAAAACTAAGCAATGGACTTTCACAAAATAAGGTGATTGAGCACTACCAGACTTATCAATTATCTCAATAAATGTTTATGGCTTGAATTCCCCACTGAAGAGGCATAGGCTGGCTGATTGGATTAAAAAACAGAAGCCACTCATATGCTGTCTGCAGGAAACACACCTAGCCTCAAAAGACAAATTAAAACTCAGAGTTAAGGATTGGAAAACAATTTTTCAGGCAAATGGAATTCAGAAGAAAAGAGGGGTTGTGGCTTAGCACTTGTAGCTCAAGTGACTAAGGTGCCAGCTCCATACACTAGAGCTGGCAGGTTCAAATCCAGCCTGGGCCTGCCAAGTACCAATGACAACTACAACCAAAAAATAGCCGGGCATTGTGACAGGGGCCTGTAGTCCCAGCTACTTGGGAGGCTGAGACAAGAGAATTGCTTAAGCCCAGGAGTTGGAGGTTGCTGTCAGCTGTGATGCTAAGGCACTCTATCCAGAGTGACAACTTGAGGCTCTGTCTCAAAAATAAATAAATAAATAAATAATAAGTAAAAATAAGTAAAAGAGAGATTGCAATCTTCTTTTCAGATACAAGTGGATTTAAAACAACTAAAGTCAAAAAAGACAAAGATGGACACTTCATAGTGGTCAAGGGAAAAAATACAACAAGAAGACATTTCAATTATAAATATTTATGCACCCAACTTAAATGCTTCCAGATTCTTGAAACAGACCTTAATTAGTCTGAGCAATATGATATCCTATAACATCATAATAACAGGGGACTCTAACACTCCTCTTACAGAGCTAAAGAGATCCTCTAAACAGAAATTAAAGATATAAGGGATTTAAATGATACCCTAGAAAAACTGTTGTTGATAGATGCATATAGAACACTCCCCTCACAAAGCCAAAGAATATAAATTCTGCTCATTGGCCCATGGAACATTCTCCAAAATTGGTCATATTCTAGGACATAAAACAAACCTCAACAGAATCAAAAGAATTGAAATTTTACCTTGTATCTTCTCAGACAACAAGGCACTAAAGGTGGAACTCAACTCCAAAGAAAATGTTCAACCCCACACAAATGCATGAAAATTAAACAACCTTATGGTGAATGACAGTTGGGTACAGGAAAAAATAGAAGAAATTGTTAACTTCCTTGAGCATAACAACAATGAAGACACAAGTTACCAAAACCTGAGAGGAAAATTTATCACATTAGATGCCTACATCTGAAAAACACAAAGAGAGCACATCTATAAACTCACAAGCCATATTATGGAATTGGAAAAAGAAGAACAATCTAAGCCTAAACCCAGCAAAAGAAAAGAAATATCCAAAATTAAATCAGAGATTAATAAACTGAAAACAAAAGAATCATTCAGAAAATTAATAAAGGCTCAGCGCCTGTGGCTCAAGTGGCTAAGGTGCCAGCCACATACACCTAAGGTGGAGGGTTCGAATCCAGCCCAGGCCCACCAAAACAACAATGACAGCTGCAACCAAAAATAGCCAGGTCTTGAGGTGGGCGCCTGTGGTCCCAGCTACTTGAGAGGCTGAGGCAGGAGACTCACTTGAGGCCAGGAGTTGGAGGTTGCTGTGAGCTGTGATGCCACGGCACTCTACCCAGGGGAACAGCTTGAGGCTCTGTCTCAAAAAAAAAAAAAAATTTACAGAAAATTAATAAAACAATGAGTTGTTTTTTTAAAAAAATAAATAAAATAGATAAACCTTTGGCCAAACTGACTAGAAATAGAAAAGTAAGTCTCTAGTAACTGCAATCAGAAATGATAAAGGGGAAACAACAACAGATGCTACAGACATACAAGAGATTATTTCTAAATACTATAAGAAACTCTATGCCCAGAAATTTGACAATATGAAGGAAATGGAGCAATATTTGGAATCATACCTTCTCCCTAGACCTAGCCAGGAAGAAATACATCTCTTGAACAGACCAATTTCAAGCACTGAGATAAAGGAAACAATAAAAAATCTCCCCAAAAAACATGCCCTGGTCTGGATGTCTTCATACCAGAATTCTATCAAACCTTCAAAAAAGAGCTTATTCTCATTCTGCAGAAATTATTACAAAAAATTGAGGAGGAAGGAATCTTCCCCAACATGTTCTATGAAGCAAACATCACCCTAACACCAAAACCAGGAAAAGACCCAACTAAAAAGCAGAACTTCAGACCAATTTCACTAATGAATATAGATGCCAAATTTCTCAACAAAATCCTAGCCAATAGATTACAGTTTATCATCAAAAAAGTCATATATCATGATCAAGTAGGTTTCATCCCAGGGATGCAAGGCTGGTTTAACATATGCAAGTCCATAAACGTTATTCATCGTATCAACAGAAGCAAAAACAAAGACCATATGATCCTCTCAATAGATGCACAAAAGGCATTTGATAAAATCCAGCACCCTTTTCTAATTAGAACACTGAAGAATATAGGCATAGGTGGCATATTTCTTAACTGATCGAAGCTATCTATGACAAAACCACAGCTAATATTTTATGGAATGGAGTAAAACTGAAAGCTTTTCCACTGAGAACTAGAACCAGACAAGTTTGTCCTCTATTGCACTTCTATTCAGCATAATGCTGGAAGTTCTAGCAATACAATCAGGCATGCGAAGGAAAGAAAGGGTATGCAAATGGGAGCAGAGGAGATCAAACTCTTCCTCTTTGCTGATAATATGATCTTACACTTAGAGAACCCCAAAGATTTAACCATAACGCATCGGCGCCTATAGCTCAACCGGCTAAGGCGCCAGCCACGTACACCTAAGGTGGCGGGTTCGAATCCCCAGCCCGGACCCGCCAAACAACAATGACGGCTGCAACCAAAAAATAGCCGGGCGTTGTGGCGGGCGCCTGTGGTCCCAGCTACTTGGGAGGCTGAGGCAGGAGACTCGCTTGAGCCCAGGAGTTGGAGGTTGCTGTGAGCTGTAATGCCACGGCACTCTGCCCAGGGGGACAGCTTGAGGCTCTGTCTCAAAAAAAAAAAAAAAAAAAGATTTAACCATAAGACATCAAAAAATTCAGTAATGTCTCAGGATACAAAATCTAAATCCACAAGTCTTTAGCCTTTGTATACACCAATTAACAGCCAAGATGAGAGACTAATTAAGGACACAACTCCCTTCACCATAGCTTCAAAGAAAATGAAATACCTAGGAATATACCTAACAAAAGAGGTGAAGGACCTCTATAAAGAAAATTATGAAACACTAAGAAAAGAAATAGCAGAGGATATTAACAAATGGAAAGACATACCATGCTCATGGCTGGGAAGAATGGACACTGTTGCTTGCCCCATATACTAAGCCTGGTGGGTTTGAACCCAGCCCAGCCAAACTGCAACAACAACAACAAAATAGCCATGCGTTGTGGCAGGCATCTATAGTCCCAGCTACTTGGGAGGCTGAGGCAAGAGAATCACCTAAGCCCAGGAGTTGGAGGTTGCTGTGAGCTGTGACAGAACAGCACTCTATTGAGGGCAAAAAAGTGAGACTCTGTCTCTAAAAAAAAAAAAATCTATACTTCCCAAAGCCATCTACAGATTCAAGGCCATCCCTATTAAAATACCAACATTGTGGCTCAGCGCCTATGGCTCAGGTGGCTAAGGCGCCAGCCACATATACTAAGATGGCGAGTTCAAATCCAGCCCAGGCCCGCCAAAACAACAATGACAGCTGCAACCAAAAAATAGCCAGGCGTTGTGGCGGGTGCCTGTAGTCCTAACTACTCAGGAGGCTGAGGCAAGAGAATCACCTGAGCCCAGGAGTCAGAGGTTGCTGTGAGCTGTGTGATGCCAGGGCCCTCTACTGAGGGCGATAAAGTGAGACTCTGTCTCTACAAAAAAAAAATAAAAAAAGGAAACTGATCAGGGTGGCCAGGCTTTCCAGTGACTTCTTTCCAAACCTGTCAGCATAAGAAAGGATCAAAGGAACATGTAAGGGGCCAGCCCACACCAAAGGCTGGCCACTCGAGTTCACAAAGGGTCCTGAGGTGCCCTTTGGAGAAGTTTACTGTGTATTCATCACTTTTGTCTATGGACAAAACATTTTGAAATGTCTAAGGAGACTGTTCAGGGGGGAGTCTGGCTTGAAAGAAGAACTAATGCTGAAAAGAGCAGAAGCACAAACTAGAATATATTAACTAGACAAATAACACGGAACAGAAATGAACAAAAATGTATATAAATATAAATTGCACACCTGAGGCTGAGGCATTGTGGTGTTCCTAGCTATGGGTGTTGACTCATGTCTCTGGGAGCCCCCAACAGGCTGATAGCTTGGCAACCCAGGGGTCCTGTTTCTGACAGGGTGATAGCCCAGGAGTCTGAGATTCCTGTCCTACAGGTTTACAGGACCAACTTCAGGCATAACCCTTGAGGTTAGAAATCAAAGCTTCTTGTCACCTGTCCTCTGCATCCCAACTTCTCTGAGACCCAAGGCCAAAGCACCAATGTCTCGGTGGCCATAGCGTCCTACTGTCTTTGATGGGGCTGAGGCTTCCCACCCGTATTCCAGTATTTCTAGTAACAGGTTGCTCTACCGACAGATGCCTCTGAGAGGCTCTACAGGCCAAGAGCCTGGTAACCTGGGGTTCCTGTCCAAGGCTCCTGTCCCTTTGGCCTTCCCTCAGAGGTCCCTAAGAGCCCTACACAATTCACAATAAAAAAAAAAAA
>NW_003852440.1:9900894-9904441 GCF_000181295.1 Otolemur garnettii | reverse complement strand
AAAAAAAAAAAAAAAAAAGAACACAATAAATAGTTACACTAAATGTCTGCAGACACTAGCCAAAAATAGATGTTTAAATGGCTTGCCTCCAGGGGTGGACTCACAGGTGAATTTAGGGATGATCATCACTCAGTCTCCTGAGGGCTCCTCCCCTCAGAGGTACCACAGTCTGTTCCTCTCTTGGAGGCCACCTGAGGATTGGCAATGCCAGGGTCTGGAGGATCTCACTGGGGCCTCCAAAATGTTATGCCCAGGAGTCTCTCAAAGACCATACCTCCAGACAAGTCAAATTTAAAGAGGAGTGCTTTTATTAAAGAGCTGGCCAGGGACTGCCTCAGCGTCCCAACATGGGGTTTCTGAGAGCAGCCCCAAGTGCTTAAGGGGTCGGGTTTTTAAGGCTTAGTCTTTATCCTGGTTGGTATGCAGGCTGCCCAGGTACATCTGGGTAGGTTAGCAAGCATTGTATAGAAGCAGAATTTTGCAGTTAGTTAGTCATACATTGTTGTTTCAGTACTTTCCCCACCTGGTTTTTCTTTTCTTTTTTTTTTTTTTTTTGAAGACAGAGTCTCACTATGTCACCCTGTGTAGAGTGCTGTAGCATCACAGCTCATAGCAACCTCATACTCTTGGGCTTAAGTGATTCTCTTCTCTTGCCTCAGCCTCCCAAGTAGCTAGGTACAGTCACCCGCCACAATGCCTGGCTATTTTTTGGTTGTTGTTGTCATTGTTGTTTGGCAGGCCTGGGCTGGATTCAAACATGCCAGCTCTGGTACATGTGGTTGGTGCCCTAGCTGCTGAGCTATAGGCACTGTGCCAACCACCTGGTATTTCTTAAAGGTCAGTCTGGGGACACTTTATACTGTGTCCATTTCTCAGGGAGTTAGTCAAGCAAGAAATTAGTGAGTACTTTTCCATCTATCTAGGGAGTGAACCAGACTTACTCCATTTTGTTGAGGGCTTGTAGCCTAGAAATTTGTCAGGAGTTAAATCGTATTTTTCTACCTTAGTCTAGGCATAATAATCTTTTTTTTTTAAACAGAGTCTCACTATGTTGCCCTCAGTAGAGTGCTGTAGCATCACAGCTCACAGCAACCTCAAACTCTTGGGCTTAAGTGATTCTCTTGCCTCTGCCTCCTGAGCAGCTGGGACTACAGGCACCTGCCACAACACCCAGCTACTTTTTGGTTGCAGTTGTCATTGCTGTTTAGCAGGCCTGGGCCAGGCTTGGACCCTCCAGCTCTGGTGTATGTGGCTGGCGCCCTTACTCACTGAGTTATGGGCACCAAGCCAATAATCTCATATCTTATAGGTTACAAGTCTGAGTTGTTCTGCTCCAGGTCTCACAAGGCCAAATCAAGATGTCAGCAGATTTGAGCTGTTTATCTGGATCCACCTACAGACTCACTCAGGTGTTGCCAAAATTTGGCTCCTAATGACTATAGGATTGAAATCCCCTTTCTTTGCTATCAGCCTGGAATTAGTCCACTTTCTAGAGGCCACTTACCTTCCCTAGCTCATGGCCCCCTTCCCCTTCAAACAAGTAAGAGCAGGTAGAATCTTTCTTATGCTTTAAATCTCTTTGACCTCCTCTCTTCTACCTTATCTCTCCTGCCTCCAGTCAGAGAAAGTTCTCAGCTTTGAAAGGCTCGTGTGATTAGATTGGGTGAACCCAGATAACTGAAGATAATCTGCTTGCTTTAAGGTTCATAGCCTTAATTACATCTGCAGAGTCCCTTTTGCTATGTGACAGCATATTCACATGTTCTAAGAATTGAGAGATGAACATCTTGGGGGAGAACATTTTGTCTACCACATGTCTCCCTGTCCTAATGAGCACATCCTCAACATTTTGAAATGAAGCAAATCTCTAGAATTGTTTAGCACAAATGCAGCCTGATGTGAGCAGGCCTGTCCTTGCCACTGATGGCATGTGATTACATGTGATTAGCTACAAGTCTATAGACCTCTTAGAGCCACAGATATGTCACCATGCAGCTAGTCTTCAGATGATACTGATATCCTTCTTATAGACAAAGCAACCAGATGCTCTGATATTTATAATATACCAAATGAGAAGGCTTCAATCTGATGTCTTATGGAAGTGATCTAGCCACTTATAAGTTGGAGTCAAATCCTCTTACCCTACCTCCAAAAATATGCTTGCCATATCCTCAAATCCTAGCTGTCCGTAGACATTAGACAGAGCCTCAAGCTATCCCCCTGGGTGGAGTTCTGTGGCATCATAGCTCACAGCAACCTCCAACTCCTGGGCTCAAGTGAGTCTCCTGCCTCTGCCTCCCAAGTAACTGGGACCACAGGTGCCCATCACAACACCCGGCTATTTTTTGGTTACAGCCGTCATTGTTGTTTGGCGGGCCCAGGCTGGATTCGAACCCACCACCTTAGATGTATGTGGCTGGTGCCTTAGCCACTTGAGCCACAGATGCCAAGCCTTCTTCCACTATTTAGTTGGTATTAATTTTATGGGAAAGAAATAGAAAGCCCTTCTAGTAAAAAAGAAAAAAAAAGAAAGAAAGAAAAAGAAATAGAAAGCCCTTTAGTTTGAAGTATAGTCATGCACCACTTAATGACAAGGAGAGGTTCTGAGAAGTGTGTCCTGAGACAATTTATTCCTTGTGCAAACATCATAGAGTGTGTTTTCACAAACCTCCATAGTATACCCTATTACTCCTAAGCTATAGATCTATACGGCATGTTACTGTAATGAACACTATAGGCAATTATAATATAATGTCAAGTACTTGTGTATCTAAGCATAGAAAAAGGGCAGTGCCTGTAAATTAGTGGGTGGGGCACCAGCCATATACACCCAGGCTGGCAGGTTTGAACCCAGCCTGGGCCAGCTAAACAACAATGACAATTGCAGCTACAACAACAATAAAAAAAATTAAAATTAAAATTAAAACTTAACAATAATTAATTTAAATAAGTAAACATAGAAAAGGTACAGTAAAAATACAGGGTAAAATATTTTAAAAAATGGTCCACCTGGCCAGGTGCAGTGGCTCATACCTGTAATCCTAAGACTCTTGGAGGGCGAGGCTGGTAGATTGCTTGAATTCGTGAGTTCGAGACCAGCCTGAACAAAAAGGAAACCCTGTCTCTACTAAAAATAGAAAAACCAAGGCAAGAGCTTGAGCCCAAGAATTGGAGGTTGCTGTGAGCTAGGACACCACACATTCTACTCAGGGTAACAGCTTGAGTCTCTGTCTCAAAAAATTTAAAAATAAATAGGGCAGTGCCTGTAGCTCAAAGAAGTAGGGCATCGGCCCCATATGTTGGAGGTGGCAGGTTCAAACCCAGCCCTGGCCAAAAACTTTCCCCAAAATTAAAAAAACAAAAATGGTCCACCTGTGTGGTGTCTGTGGCTCATTGAGTAGGGTGCCGGCCCCATATACTGAGGGTGGTGGGTTTAAACCCAGCCCTGGCCAAACTGCAACAAAAAAATAGCCAGGCGTTGTGGCGGGTGCCTGTAGTCCCAGCTACTCGGGAGGCTGAGGCAAGAGAATCACCTATGCCCAAGAGC
>NW_003852440.1:9896506-9899778 GCF_000181295.1 Otolemur garnettii | reverse complement strand
TTACAATAAATTTTTGGCTTTATAAATGTTAAATTTGATAAAACTTATTAACTGGCTGGGCTCACGCCTATAATCCTCACAACTCTGGAAAGCTGAGGCAGCTGGATTGCCTGAGCTCAGGAGTTTGAAACCAGCCTGAGCAATAGGGAGACTCCATCCCTACTAAAAATAGAAAAACAATTTTTTCTTTTTAAACTTTTTTGTGAAAAACTGAGGCACAAACACACCTATTAACTTAGGCCTACACAAGGTCAAGGTTATCAATATCACTGCCTTCAACCTCCATGTGTGGTCCCCCTGGCAGGTCTTCAGGAGCAATAATGTGCATGAAGCTCTCATCTCTATATTAACGCCTTCCTCTTCTGCAATTCCTTCTGAAGGACTAACCTGAAGCTATTTTACAGTTAACTTTTTTTTTTTTGAGATAGAGTCTCATTATGTTGCCCTTCGTAGAGTGCCATGGCATCACAGCTCACAGCAATCTCCAACTCTTGGGCTTAAGCGATTCTCTTACCTCAGTCTCCCAAGTAGCTGGGACTATAGGCACTTGGCACAATGCCCAGCTATTTTTTTTGTTGTAGTAGTCATTGTTTAGCAGGCCCGGGCCTGATTCAAACCCACCAGCCCTGGTGTGTGTGGACAGAGCCCTAACCACTGACCGACGGGCACTGAGTCAACTTTTGTTTTTTTTAAAAGTAGGAGTACACTCTAAAATGATGAGTAAAAATATAGTATAGTAAATATATAAAATAATAACATCACTTATCATTATTATCATGTACTGTACACAATTGCATGAATTATACTGGCAGTGCCGTAGGTTCGTTTACACCAGCATCATCACAGACATGTGAGTGACACTAGGGCTGCTACATCATCACTTTGCTTTTGTTTGTTTGTTTTGAGACAGAGTCTCCCTTGTCACTCTCAGTAGAGTGTTGTGGCATCACAGCTCACAGCAACCTCAAACTAGGGCTCAAGCAATTCCCTTGCCTCAGCCTTCCAAGTAGTTGGGACTACAGGTGCTTGCCTCATCTCCTGGCTATTTTTAGAGACAAGGTCTCACTCTGGCTCAGGCTGGTCTTAAACCTGTGAGCCCTGTCCTCCCAAGTGCTGGGATTACAGGTGTGAGCCACTGCACCCAGCCTAAAGTTCTTTCTAAAGAGGAGGCAAAGGCCAGGCATAGTGGCTCTCATCTGTAATCTAGTACTCTGAGAGGCCAAGGCAGGAGGGCTCACTTGAGCTCAGGACTTCAAGACCAGCCTGAGCAATGGTGAGACTCTGTCTCTACTAAAAATAGAAAACTTAGCCAAGCATCTTGGTGGATGTCTGTAGTGCCAGCTACTCAAGAGACTGAAGCAGGAGGATCACTTGAACCCAGGAGTCTGAGGTTGTGAACTAGGCTGACATCATGGTACTGATAGTATTGCCTAGGGCAATAGAATGAAACTGTTTAAAGAAAAACAAAGTATAAATGAGTGATTGTTCATGATACTATTTTTGTTTGGGGGGGTTTTGAGACGGACTCTCACTATGTCACCCTCAGTAGATTGTCATGGTGTCACAGCTCACAGCAACCTCAAACTCTTGGGCTTAAGTGATTCTCTTGCCTCAGCCTCCCAAGTGTCTGGGACTACAGGCTATGTGATGCTATTTTTGGAATGAGAGTTGTATGGGAAAATACAAACATCATCATAAACAAAAGCCTAATCTAAATTTAGTTATTACAGTCTTTAGCACCCCCTAGCGTTGCATGTCCTTTCTTCAGAGTATTATGTTGGCCCCATTCCCAATTACTACTTTCTCTCTCCTATGTAAAGAGTATCAGAAATCAAATACAGAGACAGAGAGTGAAATATCACTTTTATTTTGTTTCTTCAGATTATCTACATTGCCTTTTATTTGCTAGATTACAAAAAATCATGTAAATACACGTGGTTTCTGGTGTTAAGTTCTCTAAAACAGTGGGGGAAATGATGTAAATAAATGCAGACAAGGCTCAGTCTCCAGTAGAGCAAGTAAGGCTAGGTGCTGTCTGATTCCTGGGGTAATGAGGTCTTAGGGTTGAAGCTCAGCTCCTCCTTTTTAAGAGGAAATAGTGACCCAAAGGTTTCTGCATTTGTTGGAGGTCCTAGTTTGTGGCCCCATCAGATTCACATACAAGGTGTCCTGGTTCCCTATCCACTCCCCCAAGTCTGAAGCCCTTCACCCTCCCTCCTAGCACCCACTCAGGGGAATACAGACCGAGGTATGTTTCTAAAACTCCACAATGGGTCAGTATTCAGAGAAATGAGAGTTCCATTTTAGACATCCTCCCTATCTAGAGGAAATAGGGAATTTTTGGTTTAGTTTTAACTCATCATATGATAGAGTAAATCAGTTCTATTCCCCAGTTCTCCTAACAGGGCTTCATGTTCCATACTCAGTGGAGAATATGCAGAGACCATATTGTTCAGCTATACCCTGTAATAAGTAGGCTGTGATTCCTACTGGAGCTCAGCATCCAAGCTGCATTATTTACTCACATAAGTGCTTGGGATGGGTGACGAATGAAAAGGATAGAAAACGGAAGAACATAGTGCAAAGATAATATAGGAGCACTAAGTTCGGCCAGGGGTCACAGGCTAAGTACAAAGTAAGACCTACATTAAGACCTGCTTCTGTGCATGTCATCTAGTCAGCAGCCTTGGTGGCTGCACTGGGCACCTACGGCTCCAGCCTCCTTGGCACCGGTGCCCCATCCGAGGCACAATCGCACTTCTGCACCCTCATGTTGGGCAGGCTGACCACCTGCGGCCTGGTCCTGTCTCCCTCTCTGATACTGACGATCACGGGCAGCGAGGCCACCTCCGAGGGGATGCACTGTCGCGGCCCCAGAAACGGGCACTTGGATGTCAGGGGCTCTGGGAGCTGCTGGCAGGTGCCCACACACTCGAAGGCCAGGAAGCCTGGAGGCTCCAGGACCCAGTTCTCCGCCCACTTCATCCCCTGCAGGTCAATGTACATCTCCTGGCGGCAGCAGCGTGTGCCCTCAGTCACTGGCACGTCAGGGTCACAGTCCCCCTGAGCTCTGTGTGGGCAAGGACAGGGTCAGAGGTCAGCTGGGAGGGCTGAGATCAGGGGCACGTGGGAAGGAAATTTATGAGCCATCTCTCGTTCTGTTCAGTAATGTTCGGGATATGGCATGGGTAGCTAGAAATAACTAAAAAACATTAATAACTGATATTTACCAAGAACCTCCCTAGGGACAAAGGAAGAATTTTTTTTTTTTT
>NW_003852440.1:9886386-9896282 GCF_000181295.1 Otolemur garnettii | reverse complement strand
TCTTGAGCTCAAGCAATCCACCCACCTCGGCCTCCCGGAGTGCTGGGATTACAAGTGTGAGCCGCTGGACCTGGCCCGAAGGAAGAATTTTATACATGTCATTCGAATTGTTCCCATAGCATCCTGAAAAGTTGTCCATGACAAATTCAGTTTAATTGCCTATTTGTCTCTTTATTCGGCACATCAGTTTGGCCCTCAGCACCTACCCATAGTCCTTGAGGTCCAGGGTGTGCAGCTCCAGCTGGGGCTCAGCGTGCCTGGCGCCCAGCGCACCCTGCCAGGAGAAGCGCACCAGCTTGTGGGCGCTGGAGGCTTGCGGGCCCAGATGCTCCCTCTGCACCGACACCTGCAGCAGCAGCGGCTGCCGGGGCCGGCTTAACTGCTGCCAGAAGTTCACGGCCTCGGTCACATCGAAGGTCTTCCAGCCGCTCTCGTGGACCCACACCAGCCTGAGACAGGATACCGTGGCAGAGACAGCTCTGTGAGGGGCGGGGACTGGGACCGGCTGTCCTGAAGGCCCCGGGGCGACTTTCCTCCCGCACCCTGCACCCCGCGCTGGGCCGAGCAACCCTGTCTTCCCCGCCACACCAGCCGCTGCACACACCAGCCACGACCCCCACCTGGAGTCAATGAGGGAGGTGCGGTTGGAGCCATCATCCCGGACGCGTAGCCACTTGACGGTGACCCGGGCCCGGGCGCTGCGTGGGGACAGCCCGTGCAGTGCGGCCGTGGGGACTGGCTCTTGGAAGAGCCGCAGGACCGCCTGCACCAGCTCGCTGTGAGGTGGCAGCTGCTGCTCCATGCTGAACACCAGCAGGTGCGTGTTGGCCTCGGACACCAGGAGCCTGCCGGCCACCTCTAGGGACAAAAGCAGGGTCACCAGGCCTCTCCGGATACCATAGGATCTCTGAGGTGGCAGGACCCAGGGTCCATGACCAAGATTTCCCCAATAATCCACAGGGAGAATTGGGGGGCTGGGAAGTGGGTGGACCAAGAAAGAGAACATCTCTATCCCCTAATAAGAAAAAACGATGTTGCCCTCAGGCACAGTATCCGGGAACAATCACATGGATTTAGGGCTTATTTACTAGCAACCTCCAACCTCAGTTGGAAGGGGCAGCTTTAGGAGCCTGTGCAAAGGACAAGAGCTTCACGTGTGAAGCAGTGCAGCCTTCCTTTTTTTTTTTTTTTTGAGAGTCTCACTTTGTTACCCTCAGTGGAGTGCGGTGGTGTCATAGCTCACAGCAACCTCTGACTCTTGAGCTCAAGCGATTCTCTTTCCTCAGCTTCCCAAGTAGCTGGGACTATAAGTACCCACCACAGCACCCAGCTATTTTTAGAGATAAGGTCTCACTTCAGCTCAGGCTGGTCTTGGACCTGCCAGCTCAAGCAATCCACCCTCCTCGGCCTCCCAGAGTGCTAGGATTACAAGCATGAGCCACTGCACTCGGCCGGTGCAGCCTTCTTTAGGCAAAGGGGACCAAACTGGGAGCGGGGATGGAGATTGGGAGGTCACCAGCTGTGGTCACATGTGGTCACCAGCTGGACTGTACTTTTCTAAGGGGCAGAAGAAGACCCCCGCATTTGCTTTCAGTTCTCTCTTTAGTGAGAGAGCTCATGCCTGGTGAACATTCCCAAAGGAGGAACAGGACCTGGCTGCCTATAAACAACTTTTGCAGGGCGGGATAAAATGGCAGGAACCAGTGGCACACCCTCCTTGAGGCACCAGTCAACACGTCTTCAACATCGGAGGCTTCAGGGTGGCAGCGTGGTCACCCGAGCATCCAGTCACATTGCTAACAACAGTCACCTCTGCTGCCTGTTCAGGACCAGCATCCTTATCTCCCCGGACACCCCGCACGGCCTGAGGAGGTGGCTCCCAGCCCTAGGGAGGTGAGAGGCTCCAGCAGCATCTGAGCTCAGTTGCATCCCAGACAGATGAATATTAATCAGGTATTAAACTGTATCGTTTCTATCCACAATGACTCACTTTAATGTTCGCACTGCTGGGAGACAGGTAAGACATAGACACACCCCTGTTCTAGACGAGCACACAGTCGAGAGAGATGTTAAAGCCATTTGCTCAAGGTCAGGCTCAGACCAGAGTGGCCATGTGGAAACAGACCCCAGGAAGTCCTGACTTGACCACAGCACTCTCTGAGGTCCTGCCGGGCCTGGCCTCCCACTGGCCCTGCTTTCCCTCCTCCGCCCTCCTCTTCTCCCATGTCTTAGCCCCTCCTCACTGCCCCTTGGACGGTGGCCCCCATGGCCTCCCACAGAGCCCCACAGGAGTGGGCACATCCAGCCTGCCCCACCCCCAGGATCAGGGTGCAGCAGGGCGAAGTGGCTCACCTCGGAAGTTCTGGCTGAACCTCTTCCCACGGGAGCGGTCCCCATGGCTGCGCTGTAGCAGGGCCACATACTGGGCCCTCACGTGGGCAGGGATGGCCAGCTCCCCCACATTCACCTTCTCCAGCATGGGCACCTCGCTGAGGTGCAGCTGCTGCAACAGGCTGCCCAGGAGCTGCTCCTCAGTCAGGGCCGCCCCGGGGCCAGCCAGGGACAGCATCCAGAGTGCCCAGCAGAGCCACAGGAGGCACATGGCAGTGAGAACAGAGTGGGTACGTCCCCTGAGAAGGTTCCTGAAGGGTCTCAGACCCAGCCGGGTGTGCTGAGAGCCAGGGCTGGGCCAGCTTTATAGCAGCCCCTAGGCTGGCCTGGGGTGGTGGGAGGGGGCAGGGAGGGAGGTCACACCCCTCAGACCTCCTGTGAGCTCAGCAGCCAGACAGGGCCCTGAGCCCTGAGGAGGGGGTTGTCTAGAAAGGGCAGGGCTGTCTGGAGGCCCCAGATGTCTGAGGCCTCTGGCTGTGTTGTCTGGGCAACTCAACAATATTTTTAATGCTTGTTGAATTTCCCTGCTCTTGAAAAAGGGAGGCTATTCTGTGAAAATGGTAGTCCCCCTAACATGGGGCTTAAATGTCTCTTTTTTTTTTTTTTTTGCAGTTTTTGGCCTGGGGCTGGATTTGAACATGCCACTTCTGGTATATGGGGCCGGTGCCCTACTCCTTTGAGCCACAGGTGCCACCCTAAATGACTTTTTTTTTTTTTTTTTTTTGAGATAGGAGTTTCACTTTGTAGCCCTCAGTAGAGTGTGTGGCATCACAGCTCACAGCAATCTCAAACTTGTGGGCTCAAATGATTCTCTTGCCTCCGCCTCCCAAGTAGCTGGGACTACAGTTGCTCGCCACAGCACCCAGCCATATTTTGGCTGTAGTTGTCATTGCTGTTTGGCAGGCTTGGGTTGGATTCAAACCCGCCAACTCTGGTGTATGTGGCTGCCACCTTAGCTGCTTGAGCTACAGGTGCCAAGCCTGGGCCTAGGTTTCTTCATCAAGAGAGAAGGAGGGAAAGTAGTCTGTATTCCCACCAGTCCTGGCCAACTTCCCAAAAGCTCCTCAGTCATCTTCCTCCATCTTTCAGTTATTGCATAGCCCCCACCCCATGGGCCCCTGAAGGTTAGAGCCAGTCCTTGCCCTCCCCTATGACAGAGGAAGCTGGATTCTCTCAGGACAGAAATATGGCAGCTGGGTTCTCTTTGGTAGTGCCATTAAAGGATTTCTGTAACTGTCTTTGTAATCTCAAGAATGGAGAGCGAGAGTTGCCCCTTCAGATAGCAGAACCATTCTGGGGCATGCTGTGCCCTGTGAGCTGGCTAGCTGGTACAACAAGTGCTCAGCTTGAGCTCAGGTTATTTTCAGACACAAGGGACAGGAACCTTATTCAGAGGCCAGAGCTGCCCAGAAGCATCCCCTGTACAAAGCCACAGATACTGGGAGGATATTGTGGTGGGAGTCCCCCAAGGTCTCCTCAAACAGTCATTTTAGGCTGGCTGGGTTCAAATATGGGTCCTGCTACTTGCTAGCTATTAACTTGCTAACAAGTTATTCAGTTTCCTCATCTGAAGAAAAGGGTGATAAGAATAGAGTCTATTTCAGAGGGTTAGTATGATGATTAAATGAATTAATATATTGAAAGTATTTAGTCCAGCACGTGGTGAACCTCTATATGTACATACAAATGCTGCATACCTCTATATGTACATACAAATGTTTGCTATCATTATCATCTGCCAGAAATCCACATTGTCATGGTTGTGGTTTTTTTTAAATTATCGATAACAAACATAGCAAACATTTCCTGAGTGCTCACTACGTGCCAGTCATTGTTCTAAACTTGGAACTTGTATTCACACAGCCCTTACGAGGCAGATGTTAGCTTCAGGTGTGCCTTCCAGATGCAGCAGAAGCTCTGCCTGGTGAAGTAACCTGTCCAGGCTCCCTCAGTTAGTGGAGGACTTGGGAGGTGAATTCAGGCATCTGTCTCTGCAGGTGACTCCTCCTGGCAGCTGAGGGGATTTGAGGATGTGCCAGAGGAAGCCCTGCTGCAAACTCAGCCGCCTCACTTGCCCATGTTTTGTCACTAGGGAGCTGAGCAGTGATGATGGAGGAGGATAAGGACCCTGGGTCAAGGGGCTAGCAGGCAGGGAGCCTCTGGCTCCCCCTTCCTAGAGGGGACCCTCTGGCCCCTTTGCAGGTATGCTGCGATAGGTTTCACATCTTTCTCCGGCCTCTGTTCTCTTCACATATCCAAGGCAAAGGAGGAGAGAAATTTTTGCGCTGAAGAGCACAGACATGAAAGCCCAGGGCCACCATGAACAAATTGCCACTATATACATATAGAGGGGGTTTGGTAGTAAGGGAAGGACTTACCATCCCAGCAGAAGAGGGGGAGAAGTGAGAATAACACTGACAATAATCACAATGGCTAATGATGCCCATGGGCCATGCGCCATTCTGAGTACTTTATATACATCATTATATACAGCATTAACTCATTACTCTCACAAATCAAGGAGGAAGTTGCCATTGTTAGTTCCATTGTGCTGAAAGAGAAACCAACGCATTAAAAAAAAGGGTTAGCTGACAAGGCCAACCTCTTACAGCTAGTAAGTGCTAGGTTGTTTGAAGTGAAGAAACAGATTTGCTCACTGTACACAGAAGCCTAGTTAGAGAAGATACAGAAATTCTCACTCTCTGGGGATCATGACTTCAGCTCCTTCTCTGCTTCCCTTTCCTTTGCCTTCCCTCATTTAGTTCTACAGAATTTGTGTAATTCACAAGAAGAAATTCAAATCCCATCTTGGAGCTCAGCTCTCACATAGTTTGAACATCCCGTGAACTAAATCCCCACCTTTGTGTTGGGCCAAGAAGGCCTCCTGCTCTCTGACAAGGGTAGCCTTCTTCAAAAGGGTAGCTGTTGCCTCTTTTTGCAAGTGATTAGCAGGGGAAAGACTTACTTGATGCAAACATTTGGGCCTTAAGTCAGGCCAAAAGGTGCAGAAGTGTCACATTTACAGGCAGCCCAGGGCCTGTGGTCCTCAGTCCCTAGAAGCCGTTCTGGGCTAGTGTTCCATAAATATGTAGCAGTCCAACACTCTTGGTGCTGGGTGAGAGGAAGCCTGTGGTGTGGTGCCAAGGATATAACACCCAGGCTGCCCTTGGCTGCCATGACCCCCTTCCTGAGCCCCCAACATCCAGGCCCCACTGGGAGCTCCCTGGGGCTGGAAGCTCCCAAGGAGACCTTGTAGACCCCTATTCTGGGAACCTGCTGCCCCAGGGCTGAGGGAGGCCAGGCCCTGCTGCTGCTTCCCTGACCTGCAGACTCCCCTTGCCCCCCTCCCCCCTCACACACACAAGGCCCTCTCCCACCTAAGAGGAACTTCAGGATTAAGCCTCTGGGAGTCCCCAGTGATCAAGAACCCCTTCCACACCTGAGTAGCTGCCCAGCGAAACTGAAACTTCATTTTCCAGAGAAGACAGTAAACTAGAGGAATCATCTCCTGCTTGTTCACTGCCTCCCCAAAAGTCTTGCCTGGATTTCTGGATCAGCCTCACAGCATAGAACTAAGTCTAGAACTGAGCCTTCAAGGGGAGATGGGGTTATACAGCCAGTACCCAGCCTGAGAACTAATCCTGCCTGCAGCAATGGATGTTTGGGGCCTGGTACCTAGGGAGCTTCTGGGGACCACTGGGAGCCTGGGGACCTGGCTCAGTTTAGGAAACTGAGACCCCTTCCTGATGTTAGTGGGCCTCTTTTGAATAGGGGAGCCTGGGAACACTTAGCACCAACAGTGAGTTTGCCAAGCCAGATGCCCCACCCTCTTCCTTTCCTGCTAGTTCTAGTAGAATGAGAGAGTTTTGAGCTGAAATTGACTAACCCAGCCATTCTCCTTAACCCAGATTTTGGAGCTAAGGAAATTGAAGCTTATGGAGCTGACAACTTCCCCAAGCACACACAATTAATGATCAGTACCCGCATGAAGTCAGGTCTTTCAATTCCCAGGCCAAAGTTCTTTGCATTCTCTCAAACTGTTTCTCTGCGCCCAGTTTTGCTCAGGCCCCCTGAAACCAACAGGGTTCATCCATCAATCCTGGGTAAACTAAGGACTCAGGCAACATAGGGTCAGATTGTGAGGGGCAAGGAGGTAAAGGAGACATGAGAAGCAGACAGAGGACAAATCTCCCAGACTCCTATAACCCAAGACACAGGCCCTCAGTCCTGAATGTGGATTCCCAGCAGCCTAAAGAGTTTTGCTGAGGAAATAAAATAATTGGGCAATTCGCTAGAGGCCAAAAGAAGAACTGGATTGTGGATTGGGAGGCTTTTTACAATGGACTGATTAGTTGTCAGGAGGGAGGGCAGCCGCCCTTTGTCATGCAGAGGAAGGAGCCAGGCCTCCCCTCATCTGTGGGTCTGGGTGGAGCGTCTGGCTGTGGGGTCAGGTCAGGCAGAAAAGCAGAAAAATATAATAGTAAAATAGCCTCTTCCTGAATTCAGGAAGAAAAAAGAAAAAAGCCTCTCTGCCCTGGTGGGAAAGAAGGTGTTTGGAGAATAGGGAATGCTACTTACCAAGCTATCTAAATCAGACTACTTTCCTTCCTGAAGATTCCTAAGGTGGAAGTAATCCAGACTAATTTAAAATTTTTTTGTTGGTGGTGTTTGTTTTTTGAGACAGAGTCTCACTTTGTTACCCTTGGTAGAGTGCTGTGGTGTCTAGAGTTCTGTGGCAACCTCTAACTCTTGGGCTCAAGCGATTCTCTTGCCTCAGTCTCCCAAGTAGCTGGGACTATAGGCGCCTGCCACACCTGGCTATTTTTTTAGAGACAGGAGTCTTGCTCTTGTTCAGGCAGGTCTCAAACCTATGAATTCAGAGCAATCCACTTGCCTCGGCCTCCCAGAGTGTTAGGATTACAGGGATAAGCCACTGCACCTGGCCATGGGTTTTTTAATTTTTTAAGACTACTTTTTGGAGCTGTACTATGTTGCTCTCAGTGTAATTGTATGAATGCTGTACAAGAATGCAAATGCTTTACATCACTAGTTGTTTTGTTAGCATACAAATCCACTGGGGACTGAGGCAATTAGGACCAAATTCTCTTCCAACCCAGATGGCCTTCAGATAACCCAAACTTCTCAGATTGCTCTGTCCTCTCTAGACCACACTCCATGATTCTGGCAGCCACTCTCCCTAACCTGGTGTTACCTGGCCCAGCCAACCTACCTACACAGCTTGGCTATCGTGGAGCCATGATACAAACTGCCGCTGGGCTTTGGAGATGGGCTCCCCATTCCCCCCCTCTCCTCAGCCCCAGACAGCTTTTCCACAGCCCCACTGTTCTGGTACCTCCCACCTTTCACTAGGTCTGGGATTGGTCCAGGGGAGTCCCTGAGGACAGTGATTTCTGCCCAGAGTTACATGAGGAAACTGTGTTAATTCCAGACTCCTGTACCCCAACCCAGGTCTCCTGAGGGAACTTTCTGGGGCTATGGAGGAAAACTCTGTGCACATTAGGTTTGAGAAGCAGGGAAGGATTAGGAAGGGTGGGGGTGATAGCACACCTGTGAGGTGAGGGCTTGAGGAGGCTGCTGCAGAATTCAGCTGAAAAAAATCATCAAACTATTAAAATTATACATAACTTGACCTTGCAGATGATCCCTCTATATGACGAGAGAAATGAAAACTGGAAAAACATTTTTTTCCTAAGGTATTTTTCTGAGGTTTATCTGAAAATTTGAGAAAACAGGTGAAAAGAAAGGGCTTTACTCTCTGTCAATGCTCTGAACATAATCTTGTACATGAGAATTAAGTATCATAATAGTTAATGCTCCAAAGTTAACAGTAGATGGGCGTCGCCTGTGAGTCAGTGTGCAGGGCACTGGCCCCGTATGCTGAGGGTGGTGGGTTCAAACCCGGCCCTGGCCAAACTGCAACAAAAAAATAACTGGGCACTGTGGCAGGTGCCTGTAGTTCCAGTTACTTGGGAGGCTGAGGCAAGAGAATCGCCTAAGCCCAGGAGTTGGAGGTTGCTGTGAGCTGTGATGCCACATACTCTACCAAGGGTGACAAAATGAGACTCTGTCTCTAAAAAAAAAAAAAAGTTAACAGTATGTAAGTCTAAATAAATCTATCAAATTGTACTTACTTCCATCTTCCTGTAAATTTTTGCTTTTTTTCTACCACCCACTACTGCAAAAAAAAAAAAATCTTTTATGTTGTCTTTCCCTATAGCTTCAACATTTCTGAAATATTTTACAACCAAGAATCCTGGTGTAGGAGCTAGGAGGCCAGGGTGCTGATTGTAAACCATCCCTTCCTGCCTGGGTAACCTGTCATTCTGTGCCCATGGAGAACGGTTCTGGTCTTGCCCCTAATCAGAAACCACTATCATGACTTTGCAGATCACAGACAGACGTTCCTCCTCCTGTGCTCTCCTAGAAGCTCCTTTCCAGGTCCCAGCCTGCCTTTCCAACCCCTGAATGCTGCCCTTGTCACCAGCGCCCCCTCTCACACCGGCTTGGCATTCTGGCCTCTCATAGAACAGGCCCTGAATGCTTTTTATCTACTTGCTCATTCTTGTTTTGTTGTTTGTTTTTTTTTTTTTTTTGCAGGTTTGGCCAGGGCTGGACTTGAACCTACCACCCCTGGTATATGGGGCTGGTGCCCTACTCCTTGAGCCACAGGCACTGCCCCAATTTGCTCATTCTTCTCCCTGTGCCTAAAGGCCCTTCATTTCTTTCTTCTTCTTCTTTTCTTTTTTTTTATTGAGACAGAGTCTCACTTTGTCACCCTAGGTAAAGTGCTGTGGCATCATAGTTCACAGCAACCTCAAACTCTTGGGCTCAACCTCAAACTCTTGCCTTGGTCTCCGAGTATCTGGGACTACAGGCGCCTGCCACAATGCCTGGGTGTTTTCTTTTGTTTTTTGTTTTAGCAGGCCTGGGCTGGGTTCAAACCCACCAGCCCCGGTGCATGTGGTCAGCATCCTAACCACTGAGCTATGGGCACCCAGCTATGCCCTTCATTTCTTATTTACCTTTGAAATAAATAACATCTCATCTGGCAAGTTAATTGCACAAATTTTACTTTCTTTGTGAAAATTCTTCCTTAATGCTGTGATTACTTCTGTGTCTTCCCACCCAATTCATCCCTCTGTTCTCTGGGTGCCCCATGATCTCTCAGTTGGATGACATTGTCTCCTGGTACCTTAAAGAGACATGCCTGTGTGCAGCTCTCTCACTAAAGCACATGCTCAGCGAAGGTGCACGCTTGTGCTCGACCCTGTAATCATGCTGAGCAGTGTCTGGCAAATAACTGATGCCCAAACAGTATTTGCTGAAAGAAAGAAAAAAAGAGAGAGAGAATAGATGAATGAACACCATTTATGCTGAGAAATTGTATTTTATTTTTTATTTATTTATTTATTTATTTATTTTGTAGAGACAAAGTTTCACTTTATCATCCATGGTAGAGTGCTGTGGCATCACAGCTCACAGCA
>NW_003852440.1:9881688-9885755 GCF_000181295.1 Otolemur garnettii | reverse complement strand
GCCTCCCAAGTAGCTGGGACTACAGGTGCCCGCCACAACACCCGGCTATTTTTTGGTTGTAGTTGTCATTGTTGTTTAGCAGGCCCTGGCTGGGTTCAAACCCACCAGCCCCGGTATATGTGGCCGGCACCCTAACTACTGAGCTACAAGCACCAAGCTGAGAAATTTCAAATGGGAAATTTGAGACATGAGATTTTAGACCAGATTAAGGCCAATATTCATTAAGGAAACTAGTAACCAACATGTATAACTTTACAGTTGAAAAAAACTGTAAAGGGGGACAGTGAGAAGTGTCTTGCCTGTGTTGACACCTAACCCTTGTTCAGCTTCCCCCAAAGCAGTGCTTCAATTCCAAGACAGTCTAAATTTGCATAAGCCCAGGTGCGTGATAATGTGCATATGGCAACACCATTCTCCTGGACCCTGTTTTCACCTGACAGCACAGCCATCTTCAACCTCTTCCTTTCCCTCGGAGACACAGTGCTCCCAACCTCACATGATTCCCTTGGCCTTTCTTTAGGAACACTCTTCTCTAGAAGGAAAATTTTATTTATTTATTTATTTTTATTGGGGGGGGGATAGAGCCTCAAGCTGTTGCCCTGGGTAGGGTGCTGTGGCATAGCTCACAGCAACCTCCAACTCCTGGGCTCAAGCAATAGTCTTGCCTCAGCCTCCCAAGTAGCTGGGACCACAGGTGCCCGCCACAACGCGGGGCTATTTTTTGGTTGCAGCCATCATTGTTTGGTGGGCCCAGGCTGGATTCCAACCCGCCACCTTAGGTGTATGTGGCTGGCGCTTTAGCCATGTGAGCCACAGGTGCCAAGCCTATTTATTTATTTTTGAGACAGAGTCTCAAGTTATCCCCCTGGGTAGAGTGCTGTGGCATCATAACTCACAGCAACCTTCAACTCTTGGAGTTAAGCAATCCTCTTGCCTCAGTTTTTCTATTTTTAGTAGAGATAGGGTTTCGCTTTTGCTCAGGCTGATCTCGAATCCTCAAGAGCTCAAGCAGTCCAACTCCCTCAAGAGTGCGAGGATTACAGGCGTGTCCAGCCTAGAAGGAAAAAAAAATTTTTTAGAGACAGAGTCTCACTTTGTTGCCCTCAGTAGAGTGCTGTGATGTCACAGCTCACAGCAACCACCAGCTCTTGGGCTTAGGTGATTCTCTTGCCTCAGCCTCCCAAATAGCTGGGACTACAGGCGCCTGCCAGAACACCTGGCTATTTTTTGTTGTTCTTGCTGTTGCAGTTTGGGCAGGGCCAGGTTCAAACCCGCCACCCTCATATATGGGGCCAGCGCCTTACCCACTGAGCCACAGGTGCCAACAATAGAAGGAAAATTTTAAAGGCTCAGATGGGATCATGTTTTCTAGAGTGTGAGTTCTGAGACTATCATGCAGAGGGAGAGTTGGCTAAGGGGAGCGGACCCCTGGGGGCTGTGGTATTGATAATGAGAGCCATTACTCTATTCCCTAATCTCCAGAGCAGAGCCAGTGGCTGATAAGGCAGGGAGGGAGGATTTACAAATTCTGACGGATAATTGGAAAGGTGGGCTGAGTAAACAAAATACAGAATAATGAATATGGAGTCACTTGGAAATGCCTATAACAAACCCTGACCTGCTGGGGCAGATCCTCTTCCCAGAAACTTGAGCACTTTATCAATAGCTCAGCTATCACGGAGAGGAAACGGAGCTTTTGCTGTCCACTGTGGTGAGAAGCGACCAGTGCGTTTTTACCTCCTTCCTGCATATTCATTAGGGAATGTGACACTCCAGACACCAAGCCGCCCTGACACCTCCTAGAAGCACTTTGTGCTTCCTCTGCAATGCAACCCTAAGCCTCCCTTGAGCGTTTGGCCTTCCTCTTGGTCTCAGAGCTCTGAGAGGTTCCTGGTGGGAGGGGATGAGTTTTCTAAAGAGCCTTTTGCATGTGTGTAAACACACACTGCTCCCATGGGGGTGTGTATGTATGAGTGTTTGATTAAAGACATATTTATGGTACAAAATCAAATAACATAGAAGGGTTTCTAATGAAAAGCAACAGATCCCACTCCATCAATTTCCTTTTTTCTTGACAAAGTGTCACTCTGTTGTCCAGGCAGGAGTGCATCATAGCTCACTGCAACTTTGAACTTCTGACCTTGGGCTGGGCAAGGTGACTCACACCTATAATCCCAGCACTTTGGAGGCCAAGGTGGGTGGATTGCCTGAGCAGACAGGTTCGAGACCAGTCCAAGCCAGAGTGAGACAGGTCATCTCTAAAAATACCGGGGCATTGTGACAGGTGCCTGTAGTCCCAGCTACTTGGGAGGCTGAGGCAAGAGAATCGCTTGAGCCCAAGAGTATGAGGTTGCTGTGAGCTGTGATGCTACAGCACTCTACCGAGGGGACAAGTAAGACTCTGTCTCAAAAAAAAAAAAACATAAAGAAAAGAACTCCTGGCCTCAAGCCATCTTCCTGCCTCAGCCTCTAAAGTAGCTGGGACTATAGGTGCACGCCACTATGTTTGGTAAATTTTTTCTTTCTTTCTTTTTTTTTTATTTTTTTATTTTTTTGTGATAGAGTCTCACTATGTCACCCTTGGTACAGTACCATGGCATCACAGCTCACAGCAACCTCCAACTTTTGCCTCAGCCTCCCAAGTAGCTAGAATTACAGGCACCCAGTACAATGCTCAGCTATTTTTTTTTTTTGTTGTTGTTGTTGTTGTTGCAATCATTATTGTTCTTTAGCTAGTCCAGGCTGGGCTTGAAACTGCCAACCTACATGTGCCTGGCACCATAACCACTGTGCTATGGACTCCAACTCAAATTTATTTTATTTTACTTATTTATTTATTTATTTTGAGATAGAGTCTCAAGCTGTTGCCCTGGGTAGAGTCCTGTGGCGTCACAGCTCACAGCAACCTCCAACTCCTGGGCTTAAGCAATTCTCCTGCCTCAGCCTCCCAAGCAACTGGGACTACAGGCACCCACCACAATGCCTGGCTACTGGTTTTGGGGGGGTGGGTTGTACTTCTCATTATTGTTTGGCAGGCCTGGGCTGGATTCGAACCCTCCAGCCCCAGTGTATGTGGCTGGCGCCCCAGCCACTGAGCTACAGGCCCTGAACCTCCGAACCAAATTTTTAATTTTTTTTTTTTGCAGTTTTTGGCCAGGGCTGGGTTTGAACCCGCCACTCGGGATATATGGGGCCGGCGCCCTGCTCCTTTGAGCCACACATGCCACCCCCAAATTTTTAATGTTTTGTAGAAACAAGATCTCACTAAGTTGCCCAAGATGGTCTTGAACTCCTCGCCTCATGCGATCCTCCCATCTTGACTTCCCAAGGTGCTGAGATTACAGGCATGAGCCACCACACCTGGACAGAATTCTTTTATTATTTTTTTTAATTTCTTTATTTTTTTGAGACAGAGCCTGGGTAGAGTGCTGTGGCATCACAGCTCATAGCAACTTTCAACTCCTAAGCTCAAGTGATTCTCCTGCCTCCGCCTCCCTAGTAGCTGGGATTACAGGCACCCGCCACAATACCCAGCTACTTTTTGGTTGCAGCTGTCTTTGTTGTTTGGTGGACCTGGGCTGGATTCGAAACTTCCAGCTCAGGTGTATCTGGCTGGCGCCTTAGCTGCTTGAGCTACAGATGCTGAGCCTACTTTATCTTTTTTAATTGAGAGAGTCTCACTTTGTCTCACTCGATAGAGTACAGTGGTATCATAGCTCGCAGCAGCTTCCAACTTTTGGGCTCAAGCAATTCTCTTGTCTCAGCCTCCCCAGTAGCTGGGACTACAGATGCCCATCTAATTTTTGTTTTTTCATTTAGCAGGTCAGGGCCTGGTTCAAACCCACCAGCCCAGAGCATGTGGCCAGTGCCCTAATCACAGAGCTACAGCACCCCCTGGACAGAATTCTTCATTCAATTCTTCATTCAATTTTTTTTTTTTTTGAGACAGGAGCCTCAAGCTGTCCCCCTGGGTAGAGTGCCTTGGCATCTCAGCTCACAGCAACCTCCCACTCCTGGGCTCAAGCGAGTCTCCTGCCTCAGCCTCCCAAGTAGCTGGGACCACAGGT
>NW_003852440.1:9870440-9880772 GCF_000181295.1 Otolemur garnettii | reverse complement strand
AAAAAAAAAAAAAATTTAGACAATATCTATTGGCTCCCCACTATTGAAAACAATAATTTAGTGCTTTACCCCCTTATTCTGCATTTCATTCCTCGCCCAATTAATTTTTCATTTAGATCTTAATTTCTTTATTTCAAATGTTCTTATGTTATTTTTTTTTAATTTCAGATTAATAAGAGGATACAAACAATTAGGTTGCATTGTTTGCATTTGTTAGGTAAAGTCCGAGCTGTTTTGAGCCCTTCACTCAGAAGTGTGCTATCTACTCTTACACTGTGCCCATTAGGCGAGAGTTTACCAATCCCTCTTCCTTCTTCCTCCTCCTCCAACTTGAATTTAATTGTGTTTTTCTCTCATTGGGTGTACAGTTGTTTGTCTATTTCTTTTCTTTTCTTTTCTTTTTTTTTTTTTTGAGACAGAGTCTCATTTTGTCACCCTTGGTAGAGTGTCACAGCTCAGAGCAACCTCAAACTCTTGGGCTCAAGTGATTCTCTTGCCTCAGCCTCCCAAAGTAGCTGGGACTACAGGCACCTGCCACAATGCCCGGCTATTTTTAGAGATGAGGTCTCACTCTGGCTCAGGCTGGTCTTGGACTCGTGAGCTCAGGCAATCCACCCACCTCAGCCTCCCAGCCTCATAGTAGGCATGAGCCACTGTACCCATTCTTCTATTGATTTTTTCCATTCTTGTGATACTTTACTAAGGAGTATGTTCTTCAACTCCATTCAGGTTAATACAAAAAATGTAAAGTTTACATCTTTTCTAGGGTTGTCTCAAAAAAGTCTCCATCTTTTTTATTCCATGGTATACATATACCACAATATGTTAATCCATTCATTGGTTCATGGGCATTTGGGTTAATTCCACATCTTGGCAATTGTGAATTGAGCTGCGATAAACATTCTAGTGCAAGTGTCCTTAGGTTAGAATGATTTTTGTTCTTCTGGGTAGATACCTAGTAATGGGATTGTGGAATCAAATGGAAGGTCTTTTTTAATTTTTTTTTTTTTGAGACAGAATCTCACTATGTCACCCTTGGTAGAGTGCCATGGCGTCACAGCTCACAGCAACCTCAAACTCTTGGGCTTAATCGATTCTCTTCCCTCAGCCTCCCAAGTAGCTGGGACTACAGGCACCCACCACAATGCCTGGCTTTTTTTTTTGTTGCAGTTGTCATCGTTGTTTAGCCAGCCAGGGCTGGGTTCAAACCCACCAGTGTCAGTGCATATGGCCAGCGCAGTAACCATTGTGTCATAGGTGCCAAGCCATCTTTTTTAGTTTCAGAATATGAAGGGAGTACAAATGTTTTGTTACATGGATACCTTACATAATGCTTAAGCTGGGGCTTTTATTGTACCCATCACCAGGATAGTGTTTGTTGTATTTGATAGGTAAATTTTTTTTCTTTTCTTTTTTTTTGATACAGAGCCTCAAGCTATCCTCCTGGGTAGAGTCCCATGGCATCACAGCTCACAGCAAACTCCAACTCCTGGGCTCAAGCGAGTCTCCTGCCTCAGCCTCCCAAGTAGCTGGGACCACAGGCGCCCACCACAGCACCCGGCTATTTTTTTGGTTGCAGCCATCATTGTTGTTTGGTGGGCCAGGCTGGATTTAAACCCGCCATCTTAAGTGTATGTGGCTAGCGCCTTAGCCACTTGAGCCACAGGCGCTGAGCCGATAGGTGAGCTTTTATCCCTCACTCTCTCCCAACCTCCCCCATCTGCTCTCAATTTTAAACTGGTAATTTCAAGGTTTTTCTTTGTTGCTTTTACAAACTTAAACAATGTACTAAAGCTGCTATTTCCTGCTCCCAAGCTTTATATTTTTATCATTTATTTTATTTGTTATTAAATTATATATATATTATTATTTATTATTTATTTATTTGAGACAGAGTCTCAGTAAAGTGCTGTAGCGTCATAGCTCACAAGCAACCTCAAACTCTTAGGCTTAAGCCATTCTTTTGCCTAAGCCTCCCAAGTAGCTGGGACTACAGGCGCCCGCCACAACACCCAGCTATTGCTCCCAAGCTTTGGATGTCTCAGTGCTTCACTAGGTCAAACAAGAGTATGAAACCCCCTCTTCTTCCCACCTTCCATCTTCTCCCACCCTCACCTTCCAGCTGCTGCCAGCCACATCCTTACTTTGCATTGCCAAGCCTGGTAATGTTTACATTCTGTTCAGTCCTTTGTTTATAAGTTGATTTTTTTTTTTTTTTGAGACAGAGCCTCAAGCTATCACTCTGGGTAGAGTGCTGTGGCATCACAGCTCACAGCAACCTCCAACTCTTGGGCTTAAGCAATTCTCTTGCCTCAGCCTCCCAAGTAGCCAGGACTACAATGCCCAGCTATGTTTTGGTTGCAGTTGTCATTGTTGTTTGGCAGGCCCGGGCTGGATTCAAACCCGCCAGCTCCAGTGTATGTGGCTGGCACCCTAGCCACTTGAGCTACAGGAGATGAGCCTTTTTGTTTGTTTGTTTGTTTGTTTTGATACAGTTTCACTCTCTGCCTTCGGTAGAGTGTGGTGGCATCATCATAGGTCACTGCAAACTCAAACTCTTGGGCTCAAACGATTCACTTGCCTCACTCTCCCAAGTAGCTGGGACTACAGGCACCTGCCACAATGCCGGCTATTTTTAGAGATGGGGTCTTGTTCTTGCTCAGGCTGGCCTGGAACTCCTGAGCTCAAGCCATCCATCCTCCTAGGCTTTCCAGTGCGCTAGGATTACAGGAGTGAGCTACCTCACCTGGCCTAGGTTTCCTCTTAATTTGTCACAAGTGGGGAAACTGTGGCCTTGGGGCCACACATGGCCTTCTTTGAGTGGGGCCTTTTGAGTGAATCCAGATTTTACAGAACCAAGTAAAGGATTTGTTGTGTGAAGTTTGGATTTAGTGGAAGGGGATCTGATTTAGTGCACTTGGGGATCTGAAGAATCCCTGTGGCCTTGAGGCCACAGGTCCTGAACTTCTAGAGTCGGGCCCAGCCCAGCATGAGGCATTCCCAGGTGGTCTTTGCATCTCAGTGTCCTGGCTCCCAGAGGCTGAAGCCAGGTATGAAGAGCAGAGCCACCTTTAGGAAAATCATCTATGAGAATGTGATAGAGCCAACTTGTTTTGCTTTTCTCAGAAGAATCAAGAGAATGAGGGACCCTGTGTCTCCCCATCCCAGTTCAGAGGCTCAGCATGCATGGTGTATGCCTGCCTGGGACTCCGTGTGTGATAACCAAGCCTCCTGCCCTTAAAAAAGAAACTTCCTTTGAATCCATTAGTCCCAGCCCCCTCAAGGATGAGGAGGACTCTGAGAAGAGGCCTGAAGTTAAGGGAGTGTGTAGGGAGGGGGAAGAAGTTCGAGGAGAAACTTGAGTTAAGAAAGTGGGTAGGGGCTTGGCGCCTATAGCTCAGCTGGCTAAGGTGCCAGCCACGTACACCTAAGGTGGCGGGTTCGAATCCCCAGCCCGGACCCGCCAAACAACAATGACGGCTGCAACCAAAAAATAGCCGGGCGTTGTGGCGGGTGCCTGTGGTCCCAGCTACTTGGGAGGCGGAGGCAGGAGACTTGCTTGAGCCCAGGAGTTGGAGGTTGCTGTGAGCTGTAATGCCATGGCACTCTACCCAGGGGGACAGCTTGAGGCTCTGTCTCAAAAAAAAAAAAAAGTGGGTAGGGAGGAGAGCCTTGACGTACCCCTGACTCCCCTTGTATTATGCAGTTACCCCGCCCAAGGCTAACCTCAATGATTCAGCTTCTGTACGTCTGCCTGCTTGCTGTGACGCAGAAATAGGGTATAAAGACTCATTTGATCTGTCATTCAGGGTCACTTGCCTCCTATGTCAACGATTCCCTGCAGATGTAATAAATTTCTATTTGCATAAAAGTGGGATCCATGTCTCCCTTTCAGCTCTGTGAGTCATAAGACTTGCTGTCACATACCTCCTATTTCTACCCTCAAAACAGTAGGACCTATGAGAAGAGAAAGTGAGGCTGAAATGCACATTGTCATATCAGTGGGGACAGGGGCCTCCACTGGCTTTGAACCCAGGCCCCCTCATCAGTCTAAACTACACCCTTAGCATTTTAATCTCATGGTAAACAGTCTCCTAATCCCAGTAGATGGGCTGCTTCTGGGCAGCAGGCTAATCCCATCCACAGTTCATTAATTCAATCAACATTTTTCTGAGCAGCTATAGATCATCAGACACCTCAGAGCAGGGGAAACAAAGACCAGGCCCCACCCTGAAGGAGCTCAGGGTTTAGTAAACATCATACAGGATGGTAAGTGTGGCTGGCCCCAGGTAACGCTAACATAGATTCTCATTAGCTTCCCAGCAGGGAGGAGATTTTTGATTTTCCTTCCTTTGTGGTTAGAGACCCTGGACAGATGCAGCCCTGGCCACCCACCCACTGAGCATCTGGGCTTGGAGAAGGCCCCAGCACAATGACTCACCGGTACATGCCCTTCAGAACTGCCTCTACTCTTGCCCAAAGAAAGTGCCATCATTGGCCGCACGTTGGGCACTAACAGAACTGCCTGCAGGCCCCAGTTAATGTGACCAGGTCTCACAACTTCAGTGAGCCAGTGTTCAGGGAACCTAAAGAAAGACAGCTGGGCCAAAAAGGAATAAAGTGCTGAGTCAGGAAATCTGTGATGGAGATCCATGCCAGAGGATGTTGTCTTCTTCACATAGCAGAGACACCTCCAGCATGCACTGACCCCTCCTGCTTCCAAATGACCCCACCACCCACTCCCAGACATGGTCAAGTTCACAGAATCCCAAGCCACACAGCCAAGGCCAGAACCCAGTCTACCACTCTATGATCAGGTGACCTTGGCTGTAACTTTGTGCATTAGTTTCCACATCTATGGAATAGAGATAATAATATAGCCTTCTTCATAGGTCTTCATTATTTATTTGTTTTTTAATTTAAAAAAAATTTTTTGAGATAGTCTCACTATGTCACCCTGGTGCTGTGGCATCACAGCTCACAGCAACCTCAAACTCTTGGGCTTAAGTGATTCTCTTGCCTCAGCCTCCCAAGTAGCTGGGACTACAGGCACCTGCCACAATGCTTGGCTATTTTTGTTATTGTTGTTGTTATAGTTGTCATTGTTGTTTAGCAGGCCCAGGCCAGGTTCAAACCTGCCAGCCCCGGTGTATGTGGCCAGTGACCTAACCACTTAGGTACGGGTGCCAAACCTAAAAAAATTTTTTTGATATTGACTCTTACTCTGCAACCTTGAGTTGAGTGCTATGGCATCATAACTCATAGCAACCTCAAATTCCTGGGCTCAAGTGATCCTCTTGCCTCCCTCCCGCGTAGCTGGGACTACAGGCACTCATCACAATGCCTGTCTGGTTTTTCTATCTTTTAGTAGAGACAGGGGTCTCACTCTTGCACAGTCTGGTCTTGATCTCCTGAGTTCAGGTGATCCACCCACCTTGGCCTCCCAGAGTACTAGGATTACAGGCATGAGCCAATGCAAAGAGGTTGCATTGGCCTCTTTGTGGGTTTTCAAAATCAGTTAGTGTTTACTAGGCATTTAAACAGTTAGCAAAAAAATGGAAAACATTATATAAAAAAAATTTTTTTTGAGATAGAGTCTCAGTATGTTGTCCTGGTTAGAGTGCCATGGTCTCAGCCTACCTCCCAGCAACCTCAAACTCCTGGGCTCAACTGATCCTCCTGCCTCAGCCTCCTGAGTAGCTGAGACTACGCCCCACCTACGCCCAGCTAACTTTTTCTATTTTTGGTAGAGATGGGGTCTTGTTCTTACTCTGGCTGTTCTCCAACACTTGACTCAAGGGAGCCTCCTGCCTCAGCCTACCAGACTGTTAGGATCACAGGTGTGAGCCCCTGCACCTAGCCAAAATCTCATCTCTTAAAAAGCAAAACAAAACACACTGCAATCCCAACACAATTCCACACATAATAAAAAAAATCAAATGTTGGCATTTCTCCCAATATCTCCTAAAGCTGAATACATACATACTTTATGACTAGCATAGGCATAAACTCAACAGAAATGTATTCATATGCTCATCAGAAGTATATACTGGGATATTCACAGCAGCACTATTTGTAATATCCCCAAACTAGAAACTATCCAAATGTCCATCAACAATAGAATAAAGTGTAACACTGTGGAATACTATAAAGCAAGGAACATGAATGAATGGAACTACACAAAGCAGTGTTAATCCACACACATACGCACAAAAGAAAATTGATTTATACGGCTATATATTCCTTTTATCTAAGCCAGGACACTGGTTACACTCAGAAGGGTGGTGACCAGCAAGGGGCATAAAGAGGCTTTGGGGCCTATAGATCTGAGACTCAGAGCAACTCAGAGGTGTTGAATAATAGCTCTTCAAGTCTCCAATCAAAAATGGCCTCCAAGCTGGGTGCAGTGGCTCATGCCTGTACTATTAGCACTCTGGGAGGCCAAGGCGGGCAGCTTGCCTGAGTTCATGAGTTTGAGACCAGCCTGAGCCAGAGTAAGGCCCTGTCTCTAAAAATAGCCTGGCATTGTGGTGGGTGCCTGTATAGTCCCAGCTACTTGGGAGGCTGAGGCAAGAAAATTGCTTGACCCAAGGGGTTTGAGGTTGCTATGAGCTATGACATGACAGCACTTGACAGAAGGCAACAAAGCGAGAATCTTTCTTAAAGAAAAAATGCTTCCAATAAAACTACCTGGCACAAAATGAGAAACAAACAGAATGGAAAGAGTAAAAAGTTTGGCTCAGCACCTGTAGTACAGTGGTTACAGCTACATACACCAAGGGCAGTGGGTTCGAACCCAACTCAGGCTAGCTAAACAACAGTGACAACTGCAACAAAAAATAGCCAGGCATTATGGCGGGTTCCTGTAGTCCCAGCTACTTGGGAGGCTGAGGCAAGAGAATCGCTTAAGCCAGGTGTCCTCAAACTATGGCCTGTGGGCCACATGCAGCTCACCTAGGACATTTATCTGGCCCACCCGGTATTTTTGCTGCCATTGCCTGTCCTGCTTAGCAGCCGACTTGTCCTGGGGCCTGTAGTCCAGCCCTCCAACGGTCTGAGGGACAGTGAATTGGCTCCCTGTTTGAAAAGTTTGAGGACCCCTGGTTAAGCCCAAGAGTTTGAGGTTGCTGTGAGCTTTGAGGCCACAGCACTCTACCAAGGGCAACATAGTGAGACTTTGTCTCAAAAAAAAAAAAAAAAAAGAGTAAAACAGTTGAAGAGGCAGAGCCTGAAGGATTTGTGGTGGAAAAAGTACTGGTTGACAAGTAGTAAATATAAAGGAGGAGTATTTCCTGAAGTGGAAGGGATTTACAGATGCCGACGATACTTAGGAACCTGAAGACAATTTAGATTGCAGAGTTAATTGAAGCATTTCTTAATTTTCAAACCTGGTAAAGAAAAAGTACAGGCTCAGCACCTGTGGCTCAAGCAACTAAGGCACCAGCCACATACACCTGAGCTGGTAGGTTCAAATCCAGCCCAGGCCCACCAAACAACAATGTTGGCTGCAACCAAAAAATAGTCGGGCGTTGTGACAGGCGCCTGTAGTCCCAGCTATTTGGGAGGTGGAGGCAGGAGAATTGCTTGAGCCCAGGAGTTGGAGGTTGCTGTGAACTATAAATAAATAAAAGATAATGGAGCTGGGAGTGCACATATGTGCCTATAGTCCCAGTTACTGGGAAGAGTGAGGTGGGAAAATTCCTTAAGCCCAGTTGTTTGAGACAAGCCTGGGCAATGTAGTGATTAAAAAAAGAAAAAGAGGGCGGTGCCTGTGGCTCAGTGACTAGGGTGCCAGCTCCATATACCAAGGGTGGCGGGTTCGGACCTGGTCCTGGCCAAACTACAACAAAAAAATAGCCGAGCGTGTGGTGAGCACCTGTGCTCAGCTACTTGGGAGGCTGAGGCAAGAGAATCGCCTAAGCCCAAGAGCTGGAGGTTGCTATAAGCTGTGACACCATGGCACTCTACCAAGGGCCATAAAGTGAGACTCTGTCTCCAATAAACAAATAAAAAAGAAAAAGATAACTCCATGCCCATAGCTCAGTGAGTAGGGTGCCAGCCATATACACCAAGGGTGGCAGGTTCGAGCCTGGCCCGGGCTTGCTAAATAACAATGCTGCAGCACTCTACCCAGGGTGACAGAGTGCAACTTTGTCTCAAAAAAAAATTTTTTTTTTAGAGAATTAATGCCTAGAAGCTTTCAAATTTATCTTTTTTTTTTTTTTTTTTGAGACAGAGTCTGACTATGTCACCCTTGGTGGAATGCAATGGCATCACAGCTTACAGCAACCTCAAACTCCTGGGCTCCAGCAATTCTCTTGCCTCAGCCTCCCAAGTAGCTGGGGCTACAGGTGCCTGCCACAAGGCCCAGCTAGTTTTTGGTTGCAGTTTGGCTGGGTCCGAGTCTGGGTCCGGGTCCGGGTCTGAACCCACCACCCTCGGTATATGGGGCCCATGCCTTACCCACTGAGCCATAGGCACTGCCCTCAATAAACCCTTTTAAAGGTAGAATCTTACATAGAACTCCAACATACAAAGAGATAACAGTGATATTTTATTTATTTTTTTTATTGAGACAGAGTCTCACTTTGTTACCCTCAGTAGAGTGCTGTGGCATTATAGCTCACAGCAACTGCAATTGCTTAAGCAATTCTTCTGCCTCAGCCTCCCCAGTAGCTGGGATTATAGGCACCTGCCACAACGCCTGGCTAGTTTTATGTTTTTAGCAGGCTGGGGTTGGGTTCGAACCCACCAGCCTTGGTGCGTGTGGCTGGCGCCCTATCCACTGAGCTACAAGCACTGCCCAACAGTGATATTTTATTCAAATAAATTTATTTTCTAAGTCAAAGCCCTGATATTTACTGATGGTAAGTCAATTAGTAAGCACACTGAGGTCATTCAGACGAAGACATACCTGGAAGCTGGAGCCACAGCAGCCTGTGTTACACCCTTGTCCTCCTGAAATGCAACACTCCCAAACATTTGGCTGCCACCACGCAGGGCCTGGCCCAGAAGATGACTGATCTGTCTACTTCCCAGGAGCTGGGTGGGCATTTCCCTTTCCCATACCTGCCTGTGCCTGCTCAGGATTGCCAGACAGTTTTAGACCACCCCTTAAGTATACTAAAGTAACTGGAGGGGAGGAAGGGCATCTCCGGAACCCAATCTGCCTAGACACTCATTTAGGGTGACCTAGGGGATGAACTTAAAACAAGAGCAGTCCCTTTACTTTTTTTCTGATTTTCCAAACTGAAGTCAGTCCTCACCCCCGGCCTTATTTCTCTCTCCGTCCCTTTTTGATGGTCCCATCCACTCAAGCTGTTGCAAACCTTCAGCAACTTCACAGACAGTACATATCCTTGTGTTTCTGTGTTTTCGAGACGCTGGCTCTGAACAGAGGCCTCTTTTGCCCCCCTAGCCTAAGAGCAGCACAGATCAGTAGTAACGACCAAGCTGAAAGTAGCACTAGTGTATGCATTTTTGTTTGGAGAGCAATGCAGGCATCAGCTACAAAAAAATGGGCCAGAGATGTATAAAACACAGCTATACAACTCCCAACCTTTGTTTGAGAGCAATGGTTGAATACACACGGATGCTCAAACTCCTCCAGCAAAGAACAGCAAGACTAGGTTGTGAAAAAAACAAACACAAAAACAGCAAATGATTAGGTTGTCAGTTGTCTGCTGAGAGAGAAGTTACAATGTTATAGGATAATCAACAAGCCTACAAATGATTCATTCATGTCTTGTAGAGTGAAAACAGAATTCAAGAATCAGAAAGAACAGAGCCTAGTCAAATCCAGGCCAGCTCCACCAGTGAGGGGGCAGATAAGGGGATCTTCCTAGGCCATTGGTGATCCATTACCAGCCGTCTCTCTGCCAATGAACCGAGCTGTCTCGTCCGCCTGCTGGCTTCTGCTCTCATTTGTTAGTGCACAGTCCCCTCTGCTGGCCAGAAATAGGTAGTATTTTTGATGGCTGGTGGTGAACAACTGATCAACAGAATTGCCATTCATGCTTACAGTTTAATTGCTTTCCGATTTTACTTCAGCAAAATAGTAACTTCTGAGCCGGGTAGTTCACGCCTGTAATCCTAGCACTCTAGGAGGCCAAGGCGGGTGGGTTGCTTGAGTTTAGGAGTTCCAGACCACCCTGAGCAAGAATGAGACCAGTCTCTCTAAAAATAGAATATTAGCTGGGCATTTTTCTACTGTAGTCCCAGCTACTTGGGAGGCTGAGGGAAAAGAATTGCTTGAGCCTGGGAATTTGAGGTTGCTGTGATCTAGGCTGACACCACATTACTTTAGCCTGGGTAACAGAGTGAGACTGTCTC
>NW_003852440.1:9860830-9870319 GCF_000181295.1 Otolemur garnettii | reverse complement strand
AAAAAAAAAAAGAGTACCTTCCAGTCATTTTACTCAATAACCTCAAAAGGCACCCATGTACTTATGCAAATGTTTCAAAGTACGCATATACACCCTCGGGGATATACTATGTGATCCACTGAGGAATGGTGAATATATTTGGAATCCTATTTGTGGTTTTATAAAATACATATTAGTGCACGAACACATTCATTCCTTCAACAAGTACTTGTATCACCTGCTATGTACCAGGCCCTAACAAAACAGACCAAACCCTCTATCCTGATAAAAGAAGTAGTGAGGGGCACCACCTGTGGCTCAAAGGAGTAGGGCACTGGCCCCCTATACCGGAGATGGCAGGTTCAAACCTGGCCCTGGCCCAAAAAAACCCTGCAATAAATAAATAAATAAATAAAATAAAAAGAAGTAGTGTGATAATTGGTAATAAGTACTGTGAAAAGAAAGATAAGGGTATGGATAGGGTAAGGAATTGTTGCTTTTTTTTTTTTGAGACAGAGTCTCAAGCTATCCCCCTGGGTAGAGTGCCGTGGTATCATAGCTTACAGCAACCTCCAACTCTTGGGCTCAAGTGATCCTCTTGCCTCAGTTTTTCTGTTTTTAGTAGAGATGGGGGTCTCACTTTTTGCTCAGGCTGGTTTCAAACTTGTGAGCTCAAGATACCACCCGCCTCGGCCTCCCAGAGTGCTAGGATTATAGGTGTGAGCACTGTACCTAGTCCACACTCCTATTTTCATTGAGTATTTGTCTACATTTCTCATTCCTTATTACTTCTTTTTTTTTTTTTTTGGCAGTTTTTGGCCGGGGCTGGTTTTGAACCTGCCACCTCTGGCATATGGGGCTGGTGCCTTACTCTTTTGAGCCACAGGCACTGCCCCTCCTTATTACTTCTTTACTTCAAGGTGCTTTAGGGCTGGGCACGGTGGCTTATGCCTGTAATACTAGCACTCTGGGAGGCCAAGGTAGGTGGATTGCCATAGTTCACAGGTTCAAGACCAGCCAGAGCCAGAGTGAGACCTCATTTCTAGAAAATAGCTGGGCGTTGTGGCAGGCTCCTGTAGTCCCAGCTACTTGAGAAGTTGAGGCAAGGCAATTGCTTGGGCCCAAGAGTTGGAGGTTGCTATGAGCTATGACGTAACAGCACTCTACAGAGGGGGGGGAAATATGCTTTAGTTTTAAATAGCCTATTTAGCACCCCATGAAAACTTCAGCCATGCCTCACAGCTCAATTCATAAAAGTAAACAGATACCACAAGCAGTTTGCCAGGGGGAGGTCACCTAGCTCTGAACCAGCAAGATGGTGACGCCACAGTACTCTTCCGAGGGAGACTCACTGACCACAGTTCTTGCATGTGTTTCTATGCCTGTGCCATGTAGTGAGTTCCTGTGAGAGACACTTCCACCTTGCATGGGTCTATACCTGACTATCACGAAGTTTTCACCTTACATACATTCCATTTGATCACCAGAGTGGCTGAGGAAAGCAGAGAGTGTGTGAAAGCCTCAAGTTTCCTCTGCCTAATGCAGTCTTTTTTTTTTGAGACAGAGGCTCACTATGTCGCCCTCGGTAGAGTGTCATGGTGTTACAGCTCACAGCAACCTCAGACTACTGAGCATAAGCGATTCTCTTGCCTCAGTCTCCCAAGTAGCTGGGACTGCAGGCGCCTGCCACAATGCCCAGCTATTTTTTGTTGCAGTTGTCATTGTTGTTTAGTAGGTCTAGGCCAGGTTCAAACCCACCAGCCTTGGAGCATGTGGCCAGTGCCATAACCACTGTACTAGGGGCACCGAGTCGTCTTTTTATTTATTTATTTATTTTGAGACAGAGTCTCACTCTGTCACCGTGGGTAGAGTGCCATCATGTCATAACTCACAGTAACCTCAGACTCTTGGGCTCACGTGATCCTCTTGCCTTAACCTCCCAAGTAGCTGGGACTACAGGCATGCGCCCAGCTAGTTTTTCTATTTTTAGTAGAGATGGCATCTCACTCTTGCTCAGGTTGGTCTTAGACACCTGAGCTCAAACAATCTACCTGCTTCAGCCTCCCAAAGTGATAATTTTACAGGTGTGAGCCACCACCACTGGCTTCTTTGCAATTTTTAATGTGTCTACAAGATAATTTAAAATTAAATACATGGCTCATGTTACATTTCTATCAAACAATGGTGCTCTAGAGTAGTAATTTTCTTTCTTTTTTCTTTCTTTTTTTGGAGACAGAGTCTCAAGCTGTTGCCCTGGGTAGAGTGCTGTGGCATCATAGCTCAAAGCAACCTCCAACTCCTGGGCTCAAGTGATCCTCTTACCTCAATTTTTCTATTTTTAGTAGAGACAGAGTCTTGCTTTTTGCTCAGGCTGGTCTTGAACCTGAGAACTCAGGCAGTCTACCCAACTCAGCCTCTCAGAGTGCTAGGATTATAGTCCTGAGCCACTAAGCCTGGCTAAAAACTTTTAAAGATCATTAATTAAATTATTTTTGAAAGTTCAAAGCGCCATGAGTATATTCTTTTTTTTACTCTTTCTTTTTGGATCAACATAATTTAGTGTGCCATGGAAGTTTATAGGTTCAAGAGTGCTGTGAGATTTTTTAAAAGGCTGAAAAACACTGCTCTAGAATATTCCAACAGCTCCCATTTATTGGGCCACTGCAATTTGCCAAGCCTATGCTCGGTGCATTATGTAGTATTTTATTTAGTCTTAACAACTCTAAAGTAGATATGGTTCCATTTACTAGAAAGACTAAGAAACTGATGTTCAGAAAGCTATGGAACTTGTCTGAGGAAACACTATTAGAGAGTGAGAACTGAGGGATTTTTAGACCCAGATTCCTAACTGTAACTAAAGTCCTTGCCCTAAAGCCCACCACACCACAGGGCCTGTGTGTCAGGAAAAACTAAAGTAAGGCCACTGCAAATACTGCGATTCAGCCCCCTGGTATTATGTGGGGGTTCAGGGCTATATTTGTGTGATCTCAGATTCTTGGAGTGATCCTTAATCAATGATCCATGAATGGCTTGCATGTAAGCTCATTTCATAGAGCCCCATTAATCTAGTTTTTGGCAGAGGAAATCTCATGAAGGTGAATGACAGGAAACGTTAACACCAAATACACCACAGACTAGATTGGCACTCACTAAACTGGATTCCCTTCCCCCAAGGAGGTGAATAAATAGGCAATTTACAGCAACAGACTATGTGACATAGGGCCACATGGATTTCATAATATCCTTTCTTTTATTCTAGTTTAGACACACAAATAGGGCCATGAAGTTGAAGTCAATAGTTTCATGAATTTGATTAGAACCAACCGAGAATTGTTTATACATGTGTTTAATTACTAGACTTTCTGGGGGATACTTTTAACCTTGAAAATACACTTTTAGGGACCAGTTCAAGAAAACGAAGCATATTTAATCCCTTCTTGAAAACTCTCATTTGAAATGACTTAGGAAATGTAATGAGGAACCTCAGTATTAACACTAGAAAGAGAAGGAAGAAGGTAGCTGTTTCCACCTCAAAACGTGGGTTAAATGAAATGGACACACAGCAAACCCACTAACATCCCCACGTGTGGACCAGTGAGGGCTGGTAGAACTATACCCACAGAAGAGAACGGAAAGAAGGTCAGTCTCTGCTCATTGTGAACCTCCTTACTTCAGCCTTTAATGCTACAAGAAAGAGGCAATTACAGAATTACAGTTTTACTTTTTTAGTCTAGGTCTATTTGTCTGTGGGACGCAGAGCAAGGGCTACTCACACTTCTATGCTAAATAAAGCAGGGCACAGCTAGAGCCCTGGCAACCTGAGGAGGATAACCAGGCCAATTAGGTAAGGAGCACTGGCCCAGGAACTTCCTGCTGCCATAAAGAACAGGAATTCTTTGAGCATGGCTGCCCAGCCTCCCAAAGGTGAGTCACTAATCTTACAAAGTACACCTTCACCAAATCTAAATTTCTCTCTCCTTTTGAGTGTATTTTAAAGATCTGAACTGGCGTTCACCTAATTAAACTAGAAAAATAATCCTCTTTGAGCAACAAAAAAATATACAGTGCCAATCATGAAAATTGGCCTCGCAGGTCTATGCAGTGGGGAACAGTCGCATGGCTCCACCTCTGGAGCCACCAGGCTAACATCCAGGCCTTGCTTTCTGGGGACTCTTCTAGCCATGAGCACAGTGGGGGTATGAATGCAGCTCCATGCTGACAAGATGCTGACTCCTCCAACAGGCGAGTTTGGCATGAGGATTCTCCACTGACCAGCTATGTTATAGAAATTACCTGAAGAACAGAGAGAAATGTGGAGGGAGGAGAAAAAAAGACACATACATAGGGACTTATGTGACTGTGCAGAGATATAGCATATTTGTAACTGAAGTCACAGGAAAGGAGCGAAAACATGGGATGGGAAAAAGATATGAAGAAATAATAGCCGGGTGGGCAGCGCCTGTGGCTCAGTGGGTGGGGTGCCAGACCCACAAACCGGAGATGGCAGGTTCGAATTCAGCCCCCCACCAAATTGCAACAACAAAAAAATATTCGGCCATTGTGGCAGGCGCCTGTGGTTCCAGCTACTCAGGAGGCTGACACAGCAGAATCGCCTAAGCCCAGGAGTTGGAGGCTGCTGTGAGCTGTGTGACACCACAGCACTCTATGGAGTGTGATAAAGTGAGACTGTCTCTACAAAAAAAAAAAAAAAATAGCTGGACATGGTAGCTTATGCCTATAAGGCTGGATTGCTGAGCTCATAGCTTCAAGACCAGCCTGAGTAAGAGCCAGAGTGAGACCTTACCTCTAAAAATAGCCAGGCATTGTGGTGGGCACCTGTAGTCCCAGCTACTTGGGAGACTGACACAAGAGAATCGCTTAAGCCCAAGAATTGGAGGTTGCTGTAAGCTGTGATGCCACAGCACTCTAGGGAGGACAGCAAAGTGAGACTCTGTCTCAAAAAAAAGGAAAAGAAAGAATGGTTGAATTCTCCCATATTTGATTAATGGTATAATAGATTTACAGAGCCATGAAGTTCAAATTCCAAGATAAATACATAGGAAAATGCCCCTAGGCACACCTGAAAGCAAGCAAAGAAAAAGACACATTATAAAAAGGTAACAACCATTTGAATCCCATGGACTTGTCCTCAGAAACACACGAGGCCAGACAACAGTGGAACAAGATCTTCAAGGAGAATAAAAAAAGAGAGAGAAACAGAATTTGGTGCCAGAAGACCTGTGCTGCAAAAGATGCGAAAGGAAGTTCCTCAGGCTGAAGGGAGAGACTATCTTTAAGAAGGAATGAAGAACTCAGTAAAATATCGAAGGATCCAGATTTGTAGCAAATGACGTGCCAGATTTAAAGTTGGGCTGCTATAGTGAATTACTGGGCATTCTCAATACTTGAATATGGAACATGTGCACAGGGGAAGGAAATAACATTGCACTTTAAATGCACTGTATTGTGAGTGGAAAATGCAATGTCTTAAATAAAGCTGTATTCAAAATTGGCACCAAAAAAAAAAAAAGGAATGAAGAATATCAGAAATGGTAAATATATGGATAAATATATTTTTCTATTTCTTTAAAATACATGTTTTTTAAAACAGAAATTGTATATATGGCTTGTAACGTATACAGATTTAATATGTGTGTTAACTACAGCATAAAAGACATAGATGGTAAATGGGTATACATGGTTTTAAGATTTTTACATTTTATGTGGTACATTAACTCCAGTTAGACTGAAAAATAAGTGTATATGTTGTAATCCCTACAGCTATGCAAAGAATATAAAAATCCAATAAATTAAAATGTAATTCTAAAATAATTAATCCAAACAGTAAAATGCTAAAACTAAATCTTCTAATAATTAATGTTATTAAACACTCTAATTAAGAGGTAGAGACTGGCTGGGTGCAGCGAGTGGCTCTTGCCTATATTCCTAGCCCTTTGGGAGGCCAAGGTGGGAGACAGCTTGAGGCCAGGAGTTTGAGATCAGCCTAAGCAAGACCCTATCTCTATAAAAAAAAAAAAAAAAAAAACAGAATTATTTTTAGTCACAACTACTCAGAAGTCTGAGGCAGGAGGATCACTTGAGCCCAGGAGTTGGAGGTTATAGTGAGTATGATGATGGCCACTGAGCTGTAGCCTGGGTGACAGGGTAAGGCCCTGCATAAAAACAAAACAAGTACCTAAAGAATATTTAAAATACCAGACAAGTTAATTTATCCTATTATATTAAGAACTTTTTTCTTTATTTTTTTATTTTTTCAGACAGGGTCTCAAGCTGTTGCCCTGGGTAGAGTGCTGTGACATTATAGCTCACAGCAACCTCCAGCTCCTAGGCTCAAGTGATCCTCTTGCCTCATTTTTTTCTATTTTTAGTAGAGACGGCGTCTCACTTTTGCTCAGCCTGGTCTTGAATTTATGAGCTCAAGCTATCTACCTCCCTTGGCCTCCCAGAGTGTTAGGATTACAAGCATGAGCCACTGTGCCCAGCCTATAAATTTTATTTTATTTTATTGAGACAAAGTCTCACTATGTTGCCCTTGGTAGAGTGCGGTGGCATCACAGCTCATAGCAACTTCAAACTCTGGGGCTTAAGTGATTCTCTTGCCTCAGCCTCCCAAGTAGAACTTTTTCTAATGGACTCTTTTTTTTAAAAAGGTAGAGACAATGAGAACAGATAAAAATGCAAGGCCTAAGTATATGTTGTTTATAAGAAACCCATTTTGGGTGGCACCTGTAGCTCAAGTGGCTAAGGCATCTACCACATACACCAGAGCTGGCGGGTTCAAATCCAGCCCAGGCCTGCCAAACAATGACAACTACAACCAAAAAATAGCCGGGCATTGTGCAGGCGCTTTACTCCCAGCTCCTTGGGAGACTGAGGCAAGAGAATCACTTAAGCCAAGGAGTTGGAGGTTGCTGTGCCATAGCACTCTACCCAGGGCGACAGCTTGAGGCTCTGGTCTCAAAAAAAAAAAAAAGAAACCCATTTTAAGTTGTAGGAGATAAGCACCCATTGCTCAGACATGGCAGTTCGCTTCAATGTGCTCCTCCAGGAGATTGATTCTGAGAAACATTTCTTTGAAGATCAAGCTTCTGTACCTGCCTATAGATATGCAGAAATATGCAGAAAGATCTCTCTAAAAGAAATTGTGGAGAATCAGCCAGGGTCACAGCTGGGGGTGAACAAACCTGTCTTCGAGCATTGGGTCCTGTTCTCTGTCTTCCCCCTTCATTAACATTATAATCTCTAGTTTCAGTCTGGGCTAAAAAGAACAGACAGCCAGTCTCTCTTATGTTTTTACTCTAAACAAAATCAATTGTATATGTTTTCCTCAGCCTTCACACTGATTTGTAATCTTAAATGGCAGCTTCCTAAAGTTACTCCACTTCTTTGTATATGTGTTAAATTCTTACTAAATGTTTGAAAGTATAGAAGATAATCAGTAAAGTTTAGCTGGGCCACCGACCAGAGCGAGCCCCGGCCTCCCTTCAATTATCATTCCACCTGCAGTTCTTTCCCCGGCGTCTCCGATCAGAGGCTCCAAAGAACATACACCATCATTAAGTAGAAAGACACAGAGAAGTAGAGAAGCAGAGAGCAAGTAATCCAATAAAGTACACAGGAAGCATAGTAAGCATAATACCAGAGTGGCTATATTCACATCAGATAAAGTAGACTCTGAACCAAAATATATTACCAGAGACAGAAGGAAATTTCATATTGATAAAATAGTGAATACATTAGGAGGATGTAACATAACCTCATACTAGACCTTCAAAATAAGCAAAACTTAGTAGAATTTAAAAACAGGTGGACAAAAAGGGAAGGTATTTGGGGGCACCTCACCTAATGTGAATGATGCAATGGTACATTTCAAAACTAGTAAGAAATGAGTATAATTGTGATGGATGTGTTACTTAGTTCAATGTATGCATTTCACATTGTATATCGAAGCAGTACCCTGAACTTCATAAATGTATCAATGTACAAAGTTATCATTTAATAAAAAATGATTTAAAAAAAAAGAACTGGACAATTCCACAGTCATAATTCAAGACTTTATCACCTTCTCTCAGCACCTGACCGAAATAAACAAAAAATCATTTAAGAAACAAATCTAAATAATACTATCAACCACCTAATCTAATTGATATTACAGAATATATTCAACACAACAATTCAAAACACATATCCTTTTCAACTGTACATGGTATATTCGCCAAGACAGATAATATACTAGGTCATAAAACAAGTCTCAATAAAACTAAAAGATCTGAAATCATAAAGGATATTTCTGATCTCAATGGAACTAAAGAAGAAATCAGTAGCAATAAGATATTTAGGAAAAACCCCAGACATTTGCTAATTAGACAACATACATCTGATAATTCATGGGTCAAAGAATGATTCAGAGGGGTAGCACCTGTGGTTCAGTGAGTAGGGCACCAGCCCCATATATCAAGGGTGGCAGGTTGAAACCCCGCCCCAGCCAAACTGCAACCAAAAAATACCCAGGCGTTGTGGTGGGCCCCTGTAATCCCAGCTACTCGGGGGGCTGAGGCAAGAGAATCGCTTAAGCCCAGGAGTTGGAGGTTGCTGTGAGCTGTGTGACGCCACGGCACTCTACCAAGGGCAACAAAGTAAGACTCCGTCTCTACAAAAAAAAAAAAATAATGATTCAGAGGAAATTAGAAAATAATTACAACTAAGGCTTGGGGCCTGTAGCACAGTAGTTATGGCGCCAGCCACATATACTGAGGCTAGCAGATTCTAACCCAGCCCCAGCCAGCTCGAACAAAAATGACAACTGCAACAAAAACAAAAAATATCCAGGCATTGTAGTGGGCACCTGTAATCCCAGCTACTTGGGAGGCTAAGGCAAGAGAATCGCTTAAGCCCAGGATTCTAAGGCTGCTGTGAGCTGTGACACCACTGCACTCTACCGAGGGTGACAAAGTGATACTCTGTCTCAAAAAAAAAAAAAATTAGAACTACATGTAATGAAATATATTAAAAATTTCAAGATGCATGCCAGGCACAGTGGCTCACACCTGTAATCCTAGCACTCTGGGAGGCCAAAGTGGGTGGATTGCTTGAGCTCACAAGTTTGAGCCCTGCCTGAGCAAGCCTGAGACTGTCTCTAAAAATAGCCTATGTGGTAGGCGCCTATAGTCCTAGCTACTTGGGAGGCTGAGACAAGAGAATTGCTTGAGCTCAAGAGTTTGAGGTGAACTATGTGAACTATGACACCATGGTACTCTCCTGAGGGTGACAAAGTGAAACTCTGTTTCAAAAAAAAAAAAAATTTCAGTATGCAGCTAACATAGTACTTAAAGGAAAATTCATAGCTTCAAATACTGACATAGGCTAGTCTAAAATCAGTCACCCAAAACTTATTTTAAAAAGCCACTGGACTGGCTCGGCGCCTGTGGCTCAAGCAGCTAAGGTGCCAGCCACATACACCTAAGGTGGCGGGTTCGAATCCCCAGCCCA
>NW_003852440.1:9857719-9859467 GCF_000181295.1 Otolemur garnettii | reverse complement strand
TGCCTCAAAACAAACACACACACAAAAAACAACTGAGAATAATTAATAAAACCAAATGCTGGTTCTTTACAAATCAAATGAACAAAATTGATAAACTCACACTGATTAGGAAAGATAACAAATTACTAGTATCAGAATGAAAAGGAAGCTATTGACATAGCTTCTATAGACATTAAGAGATAAGAAGAGATTATTATGAATAACTTCATGCCTATAAACCAAGTAACTTGGGTCAAATGAATAAATTTCTTAAAAATATAATTTACCTAAATGATACAAGAAGAAAATAAAAATCTGAATAGTCTTATATAATAAATTATAAAGAATACTGCCAGAAAGAAAACTTCAGGCCCAGATGGTTTGACACATTAATTATTTAAATGATTTATTAAACGAAAAGTAGAATAGTTAGAATTAGATCATTAAAAAGTTAGCTTTTAAAATCAAAAGGAATATAGGCTAAGGGCCTACATTATTCAGATTATAAATGCTGGTATACAAAGAAATAAGAAATCAGCTCTGATGGAATTCATTTCTTCTTCCCTTTCAAAGGCTTGGCAAACAAAGCTGGGTCAATCTGTTCCTTTGCCACTCCTCTGATAGAGAAGAGTCTTGCTGCTCGCTCCTGTAGAGTTCCCCCACATTTCAGTCCACGGGCCATCAGTTCACACTTGAGCTTCTCAAAACCCAGCAGTTCCAGTTCTGCAACAGAGTTGAATGCCAACAAATCTATAGTTTCCTTACCAATAATCTGAGGGAGAAAAAAGAGAAAATGTTTAGAACAGGCTACTACCTCTGAATAAATACTTGTCAATTACATTCCATTATGAGGCTGGGTGCAGTGGTAACACTCTGGGAGGCCGAGGCAGATGCACTGCCTGAGCTCACAGGTCTGACCACCCTGAGCCAGAGCAAGACCTCGTCTCTAAAAAATAACCAGGCATTGTGGCAGGTGCCTGTAGTCCCAGCTACTTGGGAGGCTGAGGCAAGAGAATTGTTTGAGCTCAAGTGTTTAAGGTTGCTCTGAGCTATGATGCCACAGCACTCTACCAAAGAGCAACAAAGTGAGACTGTCTCCAAAAAACTAAAAATAAAAACTACATTCTATTAATTTGTCACATACTGCTACTAAATTTTAATAATCATCTAGATGTTAGTCCATAGGTATTCTCAATATGCATTATTAATAAACTGATTATTTTGTCTATATATTTAGGAGAAAGAGAACACTAACAGAAGTATAGGTTTCCTGAATAGATTTTTAGTACTCCTTTCTTCTTTTCTGAATTTTCTTTACTTTCCTTTTTTTTTTTGAGACAAAGTCTCACTATGTCGCCCTGGGTAGAGTGCTATAGCATCATAGCCCACAGCAACCTCAAACTCTTGGGCTTAAGCGATTCTATTGCCTCAGCTTCCCAAACAGCTGAGACTATGGGCACCTGCCACAACACCTGGCTAATCTGTTGTTGTTGTTGTTGCTATTGTAGTTTAGCAGGCCCAGGCCAGGTTTGAACCCACCAGCCCTGGTGTACGTGGCCGGCACCCTAACCACTGAGCAACAGCACTGAGTAGACTTTTCTTTTCGTTCCTTTTTTTCAATTTGAAAGCAGTCACTGTTTATTAACTGACCAGATTACAAAAACAATCAGGGCAGATACCTTAGTTCATTCTTCTAATAAGCCTATTGATTTGGTCTTCCCTGTTACCAGCATCTCCACCTTCTACAAAGTGGGTTGTCTTTTTCTTCA
>NW_003852440.1:9856221-9857418 GCF_000181295.1 Otolemur garnettii | reverse complement strand
GTCTCCTGCCTCAGCCTCCCAAGTAGCTGGGACCACAGGCACCCACCACAATGCCTGGCTATTTTTTGGTTGCAGCCGTCATTATTGTTTGGCAGGCCCGGGCTGGATTTGAACCCGCCACCTTGGGTGTATGTGGCTGGCGCCTTAGCCATTTGAGCCACAGGTGCTGAGCCTGCAGTTTGTTTCTTACTGATTTTGCCATAACCACACTTGTAGATTAGCTCATTTACTGACTTCAGATTTGGGTACCCCCATGCAATATACAGTTCTACAATCCTCAGCATGTTAATGGAAGCCTTGTTGAGCTTAACAAAAGTTCCATTGAAGATCTGGTGAATGTGAAGCAGCTGCAACACCTTTCGGACCTTTGGACTCACACCACTGATCCCTCTGATCCTGATGACAAACGCCAATTTGGGTTCTGCAGGTACATAGAAGTTGCCAGCTTTTCTTGCCATGCTAGCCATCCGAATCTCAGTTCTGTACATCTGCCTATATTCTTTATGATAATGCTTAGCTTTTTCATAGATAAGCTTCCTCCTTGCCTTTCGAAGCATCTTTTGGGCACACTTCTTTCTCGGACGCTTGATCTTCGAAATTCTTTCACTTTTTCTTAAGGGTTTCTGGCACAGCAGGAACCTTCTTTTTCTTCTCATTGACACCCTCCATGGTTCCAGGCGGAAAAAGAGCTGAGCTGACTTTTCTTATTTTCCTGAGTAAAATACACTCAGCCTTTCCTTCTACTATTAACACAGAAAAGATCAGGTACCCTAAAAGCTTAATTTCTTTTTTTTTTAGAGACAGAGTTTTACTTTGTCACCCTCGGTAGAGTGCCGTGGCATCACAGCTTATAGCAACCTCCAGTTTCTGGGCTTAGGTGATCCTCTTGCATCAGCCTCCCGAGTAGCTTGGACTACAGTTGCCCACCACAACGCCGGGCTATTTTTTGTTGCAGTTTGGTTGGGGCCAGGTTCAAACCGACCACCCTTGGTATATGGGGCTGGTGCCCTACTCACTGAACCACAGGTGCTGCCCCTAAAAGCTTAATTTTAATGAGATTACCTTGCCTCTGAATCTATTAATTCCATATTCTTAAGGCTTTCTACTCTAATAGAATAATTAATATTGTCAGAGTTCAGCTTGGTGCCTGTGGCTCAGTGGCTAGGGTGCCAGCCACATACACCGGAGCTGGTGGGT
>NW_003852440.1:9843301-9856053 GCF_000181295.1 Otolemur garnettii | reverse complement strand
AAAAAAAAAAAAAAAAAGATTGTCAGAGTTCACACATAGCTCAAATAATGTTCAATAGATTTCCAACTATTCTATCCACCAAGCAGCCTCACAGATTTTAAGACAAAAATATATACTTCTAACAATGCCAACAAAGAATGAATTTGGATTTAGACATTTTTTTTTCTTTTTGTAGAGACAAGAGTCTAACTTTACTGCCCTCGATAGAGTGCCCTGGCATCTTACAGCAACCTCCAGTTCCTGGCTTAGGTGATTATCTTGCCTCAGCCTCCCAAGTAGCTGGGACTACAGGTGCCTGCCACAACACCCAGCTATTTTTAGAGACAGAGTCATGCTCTTGCTCAGGCTGGTCTCAATCCTGTGAGCTCAAGCAATCCACCTGCCTCAGCCTCCATGCCTGGCCTGATCTTTCTTTTTTGCAGTTTTTGGCCAGGGCCTGATTTGAACCCAGCACCTCCAGTATATGGGGCCAGCACCCTATTCCTTTGAGCCACAGGCACCGCCTGACCTTTTTTTTTTTTAAACTACTATGTTAGATTTCCAGAGTAAACTTCACCTTCATTATTTATGGCCAAATCTAAAATACCACTTCTGTGTTTTTGAAGAGTCACACCTGGACAATAAGAATACAGCAACTACAGGTGGTGCCTGTGGCTCAAGGAGTAGGGCGCCAGCCCCATATACCAGAAGTGGCAGGTTCAAACCCAGCCCCAGCCAGCCCAAAACTGCAAAAAAACAACAAAAGAATACAACAACTATTATCATAACACCAATAACAAAACTTCCATGGTTAACACTGGAAATCAAATATCAGGTTTTATTCCACTGGTCCTCTATTTGTTTTTCAAAGACTTCAATCAGGATAAAGCTTCTAATGTATACATTTAACATAAAAATTACATGCTTACAACCCCAAAGATAACATGAGTATCAAATTAAAGCTCTTAGCATAAGATTTCGATATCCTTTCCAGAAAGAGCAATCTGTGGATTTCTGCTTATTTAGCAGGGATTGAGGAGGTGCCAGTTAAGCTAATTTTAGTCTATGTGTTTATCAAAGGAAATTAAGTAGTTTAGGTTTTACCTATTCTAAAAAGCAAACCATTAAATCAAAAAACACACATGAAATATTTTTGCTGCAAGTCCACTGAAAATAACCAACTATTTGACAGAAAGTAAGTCCAATGAAAATGACTTTTTTTCTGAGACATAGTCTTACTTTCTCACCCTTAGTAGAGTGCTGGGGCATCACAGCTCACAGCAACTTCAAATGCTTTGGCTTAAGCAATTCTCTTGCCTCAGCCTCCTAAGGAGCTGGGACTACAGGCTTCCACCACAACACCCTGCTATTTTTTGGTTGTAGCTGTCATTGTTGTTTGGCAGGCCCAGGCCAGGTTAGAACCCGCCAGCCTTGGTGCATGTGGCTGGCACCAAACCCAGCCCAGGGCCTGCAGCAACAACAACAACAACAACAAAAAAAAATAGCTGGGCTTGGCACCTGTAACTCAGTGGCTGGGGTGTTCAAACCCAGCCCTGGCCAGCTAAAACAACAATGACAACTGCAACAACAACAAAAAATAGCCAGGCGTTGTTGTGGGAGCCTGTAGTCCCAGGTACTTGGGAGGCTGAGGCAAGAGAATCACTTAAGCCCAAGAGTTTGAGGCTGCCGTGAGCTGTGACGCCACAGCACTCTACCAAGGGCCATACAGTTAGACTCTGTCTCCAAAAAAACAAAAAATAAAAAACACTGAATGTAGGACTTAAGATTTTTTTTTTTTTTTTTTTTTTTTGAGACAGAGCCTCAAGCTGTCCCCCTGGGTAGAGTGCCGTGGCATTACAGCTCACAGCAACCTCCAACTCCTGGGCTCAAGCAAGTCTCCTGCCTCCGCCTCCCAAGTAGCTGGGACCACAGGCGCCCGCCACAACGCCCGGCTATTTTTTGGTTGCAGCCGTCATTGTTGTTTGGCGGGTCCGGGCTGGGGATTCGAACCCACCACCTTAGGTGTACGTGGCTGGCGCCTTAGCCAGTTGAGCTATAGGCACTGAGCCAGGACTTAAGATTTAATGATAAATTAAGAGGGAATGATTCCTCTTCTACAGAAAGCTTCACATCCAGCATACAATTATGGTTCAAACTATCTTTCACATGAGAAAGAAAAAACTGAACAGCAATTTAGTAACAGGAAAAATGAGCACATAGCATCTGATTTAAAATGCCACCTATCTAATAAGCCTCCATTGTTGAATGTATTGAGAAGGAACAATACGAATTAAGCTATAATATATAATATATGTCTCATTTCAGAGACGCTAAAATGTGCATCTTAGAATTGATGAATTATGGAATCAAGGATACCATCTTGATAGCAAGGTGGAAAAACAGTGTAAATTCAGGAGCATGGCCAGGCATGGTGGCTCATGCCTGTAATCCTTGTACTCCAAAGAGGTTGAGGTAGGAGATCTGCTTGAGCTGAAGAGTTCAAGATTAACCCAAGCAAGAATCTGTCTCTACTAAACATAGAAAAATTAGCCAGGTATCATAGTGGGTGGATCCCTGTAGTCCCAGCTACTCAGGAGGCTGAGGTAGCAGGATCACTTAAGCCCAGGAATTTGAGGTTGCTGTTGAGTTAGGCTCACACCACAGCACTCTAGCCCGGGCAAAAGAACAACAAAAAAAAGAAGGTCAGGGAGTAGAGGGAGGACCACCTGCCACATTCTAGATCATCCTGCTCAAAAAAAGTAGTGGGAAAGCAGAGTGACAGCATGGGATATGGTGGAAAAGCTAAGAAGGAAAAGGAGGTGCACACAAAAAATGGGTGCAAGGGAACGGGAAGACCCAGGGACAGAGCCTACATATGGGAGTTGCTGGGGGGCTGCCAGTGGATCGTATCATCCCCTACTCCTCGGCCAGGGTGGGCCTTCCCCCCTGCACATAGAGAGCAGAGGGAAACATGAGGGAGCTGGGCATCCACGAGAGCACTGAGTGCTCAAACACTAGCCCTACAGCTGTGGCCTGGAGCTAGGGAGTGTGGTCTGGCCTGGGTTCACTTTAGTGATGGAGCTGCCAACCTGCAACTAGGTACTTCTCTTCTGGAATACAGGCAGGTATGAGAGTGAACTCTGGGAAGCGGGTGACCTGGGTGCCTATCAAGTAGTAGAGGACTGAGGCTCTGCCACCCTGAGAAACTGAATTCACTGAAGGCCATAAGGGTCCAGAGTGATGTGGCTTTTCAGCAATCAACTGTGTAACCAACTTTAGCTCCACTTTCCAGGTATGGGTAGCCATCTTTGGGCAGAGCCCACAGCTCTCCTAAATAGATTAGGGAGGTCCTGCTCCGACCGTAGGCCACTTTTCTTTTTTTTTTTTTTTTTAAACACCCTTGGTAGAGTGCTGTGGCGTCGCAGCAACCTCAAACTCTTGGCCTTAAGCGCTTCTCTTGCCTCAGCCTCTCAAGTAGCTAGGACTACAGGCACCCATCACAACACCTGGCTATTTTTTTGCTGTAGTTGTTGTTTGGTAGGCCCAGGCAAGACTCTGTCTCTACTAAAAACATAGAAAAATTAGCCAGGTATCATAGTGGGTGGATCCCTATAGTCCCAGCTACTCAGGAGGCTGAGGCAGCAGGCTCCGGTGTATGTGGTGGGCATCCTAGCCTCTAAGCTACAGGTGCCACACCCATAGGCCACTTTTCAAATTCTAGGCACAGTCTGGATCATGAGTCCACATCCCTTGGCTCAGTGACAGAGGTCACACATTTTCCAGAGACATGCTGCAGCACCCTTGATTGTCAGACATATGGCTCTGCCCACTTGGGGCACTGCATCCCACCTGCACGGCATCTGCTTCAAGAATAGGAAAATCGGTTCCAATCTCCTCAACAACTTGCCACAAGACATTGTAAAATTAAATTTCCAGCCTCGGAGCTTCACATCCAAAAGCAGCTATTTTTTTCATAATACTGAAGTGCCCCCTAGTATCTTAAGAAAAAAAATTTTAATCCGCCTTAAAAAGAACATACCCCAGGGCAGCGCCTACGGCACAAGGTGTAGGGTGCCGGCCCCATATACTAGAGGTGGTGGGTTCAAACCCGGCCCCAGGCAAAAACTGCAAAAAAAAAAAAAAAAAAAGATAACAAGAAGAACATACCCAAAAGGCATTTATTGTTGTGATTGATTATAAATTGGTTTCATAATAAAAAAAATTAAAGAAAAAAAGGACATACCCAGAGTCAAAGAAGAAGAAACAACATATGAAGAAGAACCAACAACAAAATGGGCAGCGTCTGTGGCTCAGTGGGTAGGGCACCGGCCCATATACCTAGGGTGGTGGGTTCAAACCTGGCTCCGGCCAAACTGCAACAAAAAAAATAGCCAGGCTCTGTGCAGGCGCCTGTAGTCCCAGCTACTCAGGAGGCTGAGACCAGAGAATTACCTAAGCACAAGAACTGGAGGCTGCTGTGAGCTGTGATGCCATGGCATCCTACCAAGGGCAACAAAGTGAGACTCTGTCTCTTAATAAACAAAACAAACAAAAAATCACCGCCATCATGAAGAATCAGATCAGATTATCTCCCACAAGGGATGACAATGTAGCTACTTCAGAAGATCCCAACTGCAAAGAAATTATGGAAATGGCAGAAAGGGAATTCAGATTATGGATGGCAAAAACAATGAAGGGAATTGAAGGAAAATAGAAAACCAAAAGTTGACCCCAAAATGTAATGAAAGATAGGACAAAGTCTAGCCCGGCATTGTGCTGGGCGCCTGTAGTCCCAGCTACTCAGGAGGCTATCAAGAGAATCACCTGGCTCAGCGCCTATAGCTCAACCGGCTAAGGCGCCAGCCACGTACACCTAAGGTGGCGGGTTCGAACCCCCAGCCTGGACCCGCCAAACAACAATGACGGCTGCAACCAAAAAATAGCCGGGCGTTGTGGCGGGCGCCTGTGGTCCCAGCTACTTGGGAGGCGGAGGCAGGAGACTCGCTTGAGCCCAGGAGTTGGAGGTTGCTGTGAGGTATAATGCCACAGCACTCTACCCAGGGGGACAGCTTGAGGCTCTGTCTCAAAAAAAAAAAAAAAAAAAAAAAAAGAGAATCACCTAAGCCCAGGAGCTGGAGGTTGCTGTGAGCTGTGACACCATGGCACTCTACCGAGGGCCATAAAGTGAAAATCTGTCTCTTAAAAAAAGAAAGAAAGAGAGAAAGGTAAGACAAAGTCCCCAAGGATTTAGACCAGCAGTTCTCAACCTGTGGGTCACGACCCTTTGGGGATTAAACAACCGTTTCACAGGGGTTGCCTAAGATCATCAGAAAACACCTTACAATTCATAACAGTAGCAAATTGCAGTTATGAAGAAGCAATGAAAATAACTTTATGGCTGGGGGGTCACTACAACATGAGGAATTGTATTAAAGGGTTGCAGCATTAGGAAGGTTGAGAACCACTGATCTAGACACAATTAGAAATAAGGCAGCTAAAATAATTGAAGGCGTCATTCAGAGAGTTTCAACACATAATAGAATGTTAGGCATACTGGACAACAGCTTATGCCTATAATTCTAGCAATCTGGGAGGCTAAAGCTCCTCCCTCGAGTTCAAAAGTTCAAGACCAGCCTGAGCAAGAGTCAGACTGTGTCTCTGTCAAAAACAGAAAAATTAGCTGGGCATTGTGACGGGCACCTGTAGTTGTAGCTACTCAGGAGGCTGAGGCAGGAGGATTGCTTGAACTCCTAAGTTTGAGGCTGCTATGAGCTAGGACGACACTATCACACTCTACCTGGGCAACACTGTGAGATTCTGTCTCACAAAAATAGACAAACAGGCTCGTGCTCATAGCTCAGTGGTTAGGGCGCCAGCCACATACACCAGGGCTGGTGGGTTCGAACCCAGCCAGGGCCTGCTAAACAACAATGACAATAATAACAAAAAATAGCTGGGTGTTGTGGCAGGTGCCTGTAGTCCCAGCTACTTGGGAGGCTGAGGCAAGAGAATTGCTTAAGCCCAAGAGTTTGAGGTTGCTGTGAGGTTTGACACCACAGCACTCTACTGAGGGTGACGTAATGAGACTCTGTCTTAAAAACGAAACAAAACAAAACAAAATAGACAAACAAATAAAACAGCTGGGCGTGGTTGCTCATGCCTGCAGTCCTAGCACTCTGGGAGGTTGAGACAAGAGCCCAAGAGTTTAAGGTTGTTGTGAGCTAGATTCACCTTGGCACTCTACCAAGGGATGACAAAGTGAGACACTGTCTGAAAACAAAATAAAAACACAATAGAAAGTTTCAATAATAGTAAAGAAAGAAAGAGTCTCAGAGTCAGAAGACAAGGCTCTTGAGCTAACTCAGTCATTAACAGAGGCAGAAAAGCAGAGTCAAAGTATAAGCATAATTCTCTTAGAGAATTATGGGATGACTCTAAGCATCCCAATATACAAATTATAGGTATCCATGAAGAGGAAGAAGAGAGTCCCAATAGCATGGAAATCTTGTTGGTATATTTAAGCTGAAAATGTCTCTAATAGCACTATAGATTCAGACATTCACCTACATGATGTATATCAATACTGGGACTGACTCAATTCAAACAGAGGATCTTCTAGACACATTGTAATTAACCTGGCCAAAGTTAAAATCAAAAGATTCTTCAGGCAGCAGCTCACCCATGAGGCAAATCAGAATTCCAGAGGAAGTTGTACAAGCAACAGGAGAGTGAACTCCCATTTTCTATCATCTCAAACAAAACAACTGCAAACCTAGGATCTGGTACCCTACAAAACTAAGTTTCATCTTCGATAGAGAAACTGTATCTTTAACTGACAAGCAAACCCTGAGGAAACGTGCCACTATAATACCAGCCCTGGAGGAAGCACTCAATACATAGACCTGTACTACACACAGACCAAAACAGTGGACTGCCAGCAAAGTAAAGACACTCAGAAAATAAAGGACAAAGCCTCAGTTCTACAATGGACCAAGTGATAAAACAAGACAACAGTCTTCCACATACCAAGACAAACAGAATCAATTCCCCCAATAAATATAAAGAGGCTCAGTGCCTATAGCTCAGTGGGCAGGACACCAGCCACATACACCACAGCTGGCAGGTTCAAACCCAGCCCGGGCCTGCCAAACAATGACAACTACAACCAATAATAATAGTAATAATAATAGCCAGGCGTTGTGGCCGGCGCCTATAGTCCCAGCTATTTGGGAAGCAGAGGCAAGAGAATCACTTAAGCCCAGGAGTTTAAGGTTGCTGTGACCTGTGACGCCATAGCACGTGACCAAGGATGACATAGTAATACACTGTCTCCAAAAAAAAAAAAAAAGGCTCGGCGCCTGTGGCTCAAGTAGCTAAGGCACCAGCCACATACACCTAAGGTGGCGGGTTTGAATCCAGCCCGGGCCCGCCAAACAACAATGACGGCTGCAACCAAAAAATAGCTGGGCATTGTGGCAGGAGACTCACTTGAGCCCAGGAGTTGGAGGTTGCTGTGAGCTGTGATGCCATAGCACTCAACTCAGGGGTCAGCTTGAGGCTCTGTCTCAAAAAAAAAAAAAAGTAAACAGCTTAGGCTCAGCACCCATAGCTCAGTGGTTATGGGGCTGGCCACATACACCAGAGCTGGCAGTCAAACGTTTGAACCTGTCCAGGCCTGCTGAAAACAATAATGACAACTACAACAAAAAATAGCTGGGCGTTGTGGCAGGTGCCTATAGTCCCAGCTACTTGGGAGGCTGAGGCAAGAGAATTGCTTAAGCCCAAGAGTTTGAGGTTGCTGTGAGTCCTCTACAGAGGATGACATAGTGAAAATTTAAACCAGCTTGAATTCCCCACTGAAGAGGCACAGGCTGACTGACTGGATAAAAAAAGTACTAATCAAGTATTTGCTGTCTTCAGGAAACACATCTAGCAGCCCCCAAGGGCTGAGAGTAAGGATTAAGGTGAAGACTAAGGTTGAAGGGGTGAAAACAGTATTTCATGCAAATGGGTACCAAAAAAAGTGGGTGTCACAATCCTCTTCTTGTTTGTGGATACAACTGGCTTTAAAACAACAACAAAAAGGATAAAGACAGCACTGTACATATATTAGTGAAGGGAACAATACAGTAAAAGGATATACCAACTCTAAACATATATGCACCTAACATAAATGGCTGCCAAATTTATAAAACAAACCTAATATGATAACCGACAGCACCCTAATAGCCAGGGCCTTCAACATCTCATGGACAAAACTGGACAGATCCTCCAAGCAGAAACTAAATAAAGAAATGATAGACTTAAACATGACTCTAGAACAATTAGGCTTAACAGACAACTACAGAACATTTTATCCAATACTACTGAATATACGGTCTTCTCATCAGCTCATGGATCACTGTCCAAGATCATCATATCCTAGGACACAAAGAAAGCTTCAACAAATTTAAAAAAATAGAAATCACTGGGCATGGTGGCTCACACCTGTAATCCCAGCACTGTGAGAGGCTGAGGAGGGAGAATCGCTGGAGCTCAGGAGTTCAAGACTCACCTGAGCGAAAGTGAGATCTTGACTCATGAAAAAAATGGAAAAAAACTAAATCATACCTTGTATATTTATGGACTACAATACAATAAAAATAGAACTCAAGGCCAACAGAAGCACTCATTCTCACAGTTGTGGAATCTAAACAGTATTGCTAAACAAAGAGGAGGTAAAGAAGGAAATCATTAGATTCCCTAAACAGCATGATAAGGAAGCCATAAGTTATCAAACTTCTGGGATACTCCAAGGCAGTCTTTTTTTTTTTTTTTTTTGAGACAGAGTCTTAGTATGTCACCCTCAGTGGAGTGCTGTGACATCACAGCTCATAGCAACCTCAAACTCTTGGGTTCAAGAGATTGTCTTGCCTCAGCCTCCCAAGTAGCTGGGACTATAGGCGCCCACCCCAATGCCCAGCTATTTTTGTTGTTGTTGCAGTTGCCATTGCTGTTTCAGCTGGCCAGGGCCAGATTCGATCCCGCCAGCCTCAGTGTATGTGGCTGGCACCCTACCCACTGAGCTACAGGCGCCACCCTGCAAAGGCAGGCAGTCTTCAGAGGGAAACATCCCATTAAATGCCCACAACCAGAAATCAGAAAGAGGGCAAGTCAGCCATCTAACAGCTCATTCATCTCAAGGAGCTGGAAAAGAAAGAGCAATCCAATCCCAGATCAGGCAGGAGAAAAGAAATAACTAAAATCACAACAGAACTAAACAAAATTGAAACCATTCATTTAGAAGAGTAATGAAACAAAAAGTTGGCTCTTTGAAAACATAAAATTGATACACTCTTGGCCAGATTAATTAGAAGCAGAGAAGTAAAATCTCTAAGAAGGTTAATCAGAAATGAAAAAGTGGAAATAACTGATACCACAGAGAGACAAAAGATGTTCACTGAATACTACAAAAATGTCTATACCCAGAAATTTGAAAACATGAATGAAATGAACACATTTCTGAGGTAAAAAAAAAAAAAAAAGAGCTTTAAAAAAATGTATTTTTTGCTTGAGACAGCGTCTCCCTCTGTTGTCCAGGCTAGAGTGCCATGGTATCAGCCTAGCTCACAGCAACCTCAAACTCCTGGGTTCAAGTGATCCTCCTGCCTCCACCTCTCAAGTAGCTGTGACTATAGGCACCTGCCACAATTGCCAGCTAATTTTTTTTATTTTTAATAGAGATGGGATCTCCTTTTTGCTCAGGCTGTTCTAGAACTCCTGAACTCAAGGGATCCTCCCACCACAGCCTCCCAGAGTGCTAGGATTACAGGCATTAGCCACCATGCCCAGCCAAAAAAATCTCTTGGGGGGGACAAGACAAGCTTCCTCATCATCTGTATTTATTAGTATTAAACAAGCCTTTTGATATGCAGCTGATAGGAAAAGGCACATTTTCTTTCTTTCTTTTTTTTTTTCAGACAGAGTCTCTTTGTCCTCAGTAGAGTGCCCTGGCATCACAGCTCACAAAACCTCAAACTCCTGGGCTCAAATGACTCTCTCGCCTCAGTCCAACTACAGGCGCCTTGCCATAACGCCCAGCTATTTTAGAGACGGGGTCTCGCTCTTGCTCAGGCAATCACCCACCTCACCTCAGCTGCTAGGATTATAGGTATGAGCCACCATGCCTGGCCTGTCATTTTAATGACTTATTGTAGAGATTAAATTTACTTGAGTGGGTGGTGCCTGTGGCTCGAAGGAGTAGGGCGCCGGCCCCATACACTGGAGGTGGCGGGCTCAAACATGGCCCTGGCCAAAAACTGCAAATAATAATAATAATAAATTGACTTGACTCTAAACACTGACCCCCCAAAAGTACTTACTGTGTTTCCAGGCTGGTTTTCCTCCAGTTTGGCAACAGGAGCTTTCTCTCTATCTTCTCCAGGTGCTACCTTGCCAGCTGTTTCCCCATCAGTCCTTTCTTTTGTCTCTTTATCCTTTTTCAGTCCAGCCCCAACTGCTCCCTCTTCTATAGGTTCTTTACCCTCTGCCTTCTTTCTCTCTCGGATCTCTTCCGTTTCTAAAACCATCTTGCTGTCCACGTGCTCCTTGGTAGATGTCTCTCCCAATTCAGCAAATGAGTCTTCTAAACTATCTTTTGTAGAGGCAATCTCTGGAATTTGCAGTTTTTCTGGTGATCCAAAGGCTGAATTCACTACTTCTACCCTCTGAGAACTACTGGGAAATTTGGCTGCCATCTCAGCGCTATCACTGACGTTTTTTAGACCATGGATGCTCCTTTCTGAGGTACTAGGTGTTTCTTCTCTGTCATCATCTGAGCTCTCAGAACTGGACCCCACTGCAGTCTCTAGTCCTTCCACACCAAACCTGTCAGAACAACAGAAAGGGGTAACACTATTTATGGCTTTTATGTAAAGCAAAGAGTTCCAATTTGTCCAGGAAACAGACTCTATCTGTATAAAAGCTGGTAGCTTGAGGTGGACAGCAGGTAAATTTCAGAATAAGATATTCATTACAGAGGTATAAACATAAAAAAAATTTCAGGGCAGCACCTGTGGCTGAGTGAGGAGGGTGCTGGCCCCAAATACCAAGCATAGCAGGTTCAAACCCGGCCCCAACCAAACTGCAACAAAAAATAGCTGGGTGTTGGGGTGGGTGCGTGTAGTCCCAGCTACTCAGGAGGCTGAGGCAAGAGAATTGCCTAAGCCCAAGAGCTGGAGGTTGGTATGAGACGTGACACACTCTACCAAGGGCAACAAAGTGAGACTCTGTCTCAAAAAAAAAAAAAAAATTCAGAGTTTTCTCTCAAATTAATTTCAATTGCTGGAGATTAGATAATCAACAGTTATAAACAAAAGAAAAGCCTATACTTTATCCATAATTGCTAAAACCTGGAAAATACCCAAATGTCTACCAAATGGAGAATGGATAAACTGTGGTACAATCATACCAACCAACGAAACTCAGCAATAAAAAGGAATAAAGAACCAGTGATACGTGTACATTGTGCTACTGTGAATGAATCTTTTTTTTTTTTTTTTTTTGGACAGTCTCATTATGCTGCCCTCATTAGAGTGCCGTGACATCACAGCTCACAGCAACCTCCAACTCTTGGGCTTAAGCAATTCTCTTGCCTCAGCCTCCCAAGTAGCTGGGACTACAGGTGCCCGCCACAACACTTGGCTAATTTGTTGTTGTGACTGCTGTTTATCAGGCCCAGGCTGGGTTCAAACCTGCCAGCCCCAGTGTATGTGGCCAGAGCCCTAGCTGCTGAGCTACAGGTGCCGATCCTGGATGAATCTTTTTTAAAATTTTTATCTTTTAAGATAGGAACATGCTGTTATCCAAGATGGAGTGCAATGGTATGATCATAGCCCACTGTAGCTTTGAGTTTCTGGGCTAAAATGATAGTCCCACATCACCTTTCCAAGGAGCTGAGACTACAAGTATACCCTGGCCAATTTTAATATTTGATATAGAAAGGTCTCACTCATTTGGCCAGGCCAGTTTTGAACTCCTGGCTGCAAGCAATCCTCTCACTCAACCTCCCCAAGTGCTGAGATTATAGGTGTGAGCCACCACACCTGGCTCATGGGTGAATCAGCATTACGCTGAGTGAAAGAAGCCAAACATTCTAGAAAGGAATAAACTATAGGAACAAATATCACCTCTGTGATCAGCAGTTACAAAGGTCTTGAGGAGAGGGAAGGGAGTTAAGTATACAGGGGCACACGGCAACTCTGTAGGGTAATTAAAATACTCTACATCTCAACTGTGATGGTAGTTAGTACTTTTCACAAGTCATAGAATCAATCAACCAAAAAGGTGAATTTTACTACATATAGATGATGTCACAATAAACCTGATTTTTAAAAAAGTGAGCAGTACCACCACCTTTTCTCTCAGGAACACTAAATTCCCATTTCGGAAAGAACACACAGAGTTCTAAGCTGAACTCACAGTGTTATCTGATCTTTGGTTAATAATTATCTATTTCTCAAGGGGACGCCAACAAGGAAGCAAGATCCATTTGCACATAAGCAAGATCCATTATTTTTCAGAACTTGGCCCAAGGGAACTGAGTGGCCAACCAACCAACGAGGAGGGGTGAGAGAACCATCAGAAGAACAAGTGAAAGTGCTGCTGTGCTCTTCACTTGCGTGCACAGAAGTGGTGAAGACAGGTCTGGCAAAGTGACGAAAGACCTGGATGATGACTATGAGAAAACAGAGAAAACAAAACCTAGATAGTGGGCTCGGCGCCTATAGCTCAAC
>NW_003852440.1:9837675-9839716 GCF_000181295.1 Otolemur garnettii | reverse complement strand
CTTTTTTTTTTTAGAGACAGAGCCTCAAGCTGTCACCCTGGGTAGAGTGCCATGGCATTACAGCTCACAGCAACCTCCAACTCCTGGGCTTAAGTGATTCTCTCGCCTCTGCCTTCCAAATAGCTGGGACTACAGGTGCCTGCCACAATGCCCAGCTATTTTTTTGTTTTGTTTTTTTTGCAGTTTTTGGCCGGGGCTGGGTTTGAACTCACCACCTCCAGCATATGGGGTTGGCACCCTACTCCTTTGAGCCATAGGCGCTGCCCCAACTATTTTTTTTTTTTTAAGAGATGGGGTCTTGCTCTTGCTCAGGCTGGTCTTGAACTCGAGAGCTCATGCAATTCACCCACCTTGGCCTCCCAGAGTGCTAGGATTACAGGTGTAAGCCAGCATGCCCAGCTGTGTTTTGCGTTTTTATTTATTTATTTTTGAGACAGAGTCTCACTATGTTGCCCTCAGTAGAGTGCCATTGCATCACAGCAACCTCCAACTCTTGGGCATAAGCAATTCTTTTGCCCCAGACTCCCAAGTAGCTGGGACTACAGGTGCCTGCCACAACACCCAGCTATTTTTTGTTGAAGTTGCCATTGTTATTTAGCTGGCCTGGGCCAGGTTTGAACCTGCCAGCCTCGGCGTATCTGGCTGGTGCCGTAACCACTGTGCTATGGGCGCCAAGTCTGTTTTGTGTTTTTTATTTGTGGCCCAAGACAACTCTTCTTCCACTGTGTGCAGGAAAACAAGTTGGACACCCCTAAATTAGATTCTTGGACTTCTCTAACCTTCCAAAAGCTCTAGAACTGCTCTTTGTGTGGAGCAGTCTAGAACAGTTGGCGTTAGGGGTGCCTGCTGCCCACACTAAGGAATCTTCATTCTCACCTTTGAGGACAGAGTCCTCCAAACGCTCAGCCATTTCATGGCACTGCTGCTGGTAGTCGGGGCTAGTGAAGCAGTGCTTAGGTTCTGTAAGCTTCCGCTGCAGTCGCTCCAGCCGTCTTTGCTCCTTTTCAGCCTCTCGCTCTGCTTGTTGTTTTACCCATTCAGCCATTCTGGGGATGAAGGAGAAAGACATATTGGAGAAGAGAAAGAGAAACTGGAGAAGAGAAATGGCTATTATATATATATTCATATATACACATACACATACACACACACACACACAAATGTACACCCGACAAATTAATGCACTCTTATTGTTGATGTTCTCAGAAAAGTAAACCACGCTTACTGCTGGCATATGGTAAAATTAAATTATAGAAAAGGTTAAATCTCATAACACTAAGTTAGGGCATAAATATTTCAAGTTTTCATTTCCAATACCCATGGCATTTACATGATCAGCGGTTGTTTGGTTTTTTTTTTGAGTCAGAGTCTCAGTTTGTTATCCTCGGTAGAGTGCCATAGCGTCATAGCTCACAGCAACTTCCAAACTCCTGGGCTCAAGCGATTCTCTTGCCTCACTTACCCAAGTAGTAATTGAGAATATAGGCACCCACGAATGCCTGGCTATTTTTTTCTTTTTTTAGAGATGGGGATCTTGCTCTTGCGCAGGCTGGTCTCGAACCTGTGAGCTCAGGCAATCCACCCACTTTGGCCTCCCAGAGTGCTAGAATTACAGACATGAGCCACCATGCCCTGCCCATAATCACTATTAATAGGGCCCAGCCCAGTGGCTCACACCTGTAATCCTCGCACTCTCAGAGGCCAAGGCAGATGGATTGCCTGAGCTCACAGGTTCAAGACCAGCCTGAGCCAGAACAAAGACCTCATTTCTTAAAAAGAAAAAGAAAAAAGGCTCGGTACCTATAGCCCAGTGGCTGGGCACCAGCCACATATACAGGAGGTAGCAGGTTCTATCTAATCCAGCCCGGACCTGCCAAACAATGATAACTATAACCAAAAAATATCCAAGCATTGTGGCGGGCACCTATAGTCCCAGCTACTTGGGAGGGTGAGGCAAGAGAATTGCTTAAGCCCAAGAGTTTGAGTTTGCTGTGAGCTTTGATGTCACAGCACTCTACCCAGGGCAACAGCTTGAGACTCT
>NW_003852440.1:9834870-9837585 GCF_000181295.1 Otolemur garnettii | reverse complement strand
TTACTATGAGCTATGATGCCGTGGCACTCTACCAAAAAGCAACAAAGTGAGACTCTGTCTTCAGAAAAAAAAAAGAAAGAAAAATCACTGTTAATAGGGAAGTATATGTCTCTCCAAAAACACAAAAGGTGGGCATCTTACGCTTTTTCGTGATTGACATCTCTAAGTCTCCTTCCACTGAGATCCCGGCAAGCTTCTCTATTGGTTGTCTTCTCAATCTGAGCACCAAGTGCTCGGAGCATAGATCCAAAACCTGAGCAGACATATTTGGAGAAAGCAGGTTAAAATGTGTTTCAGGATGAAGAAAAGCCAAATTTGTGAATATAGTCTGTTATCACAAGATTAATAATAATCTCTACTTTGTTTTTTTAAAGGAGATGGATATAAACATTCTAACCCAGGCAGCAAAGGTAAAAACACAGATACAACTTCATGCCTTTCATACTTCATTTTCTATTTCTAAAATACCAGGCCTATAAGGCTGGAATTTTTAAAGGGCTTTAGCAATGCCAAAGATCCCTAGATTTCCAGATTAAGAATTTAAAAATGAAATGATATGCCAGGCAGAGAGGCTCATGCCTATAATACTAACATCGTGGGAGGCTGAAGTGAGAGGATCACTTGAGGCCAGGAGTTTGAGAACAGCTTAAGAAAGAGCAAGATCCTGTCTCTACAATAAATAAAAAAATTAGCTGGGAATGTTCTGTACCTGTAATTCGTGTTTCTCCTGTACTTGGGAGGCTGAGACAAGAGGATCACTCAACTCAAGCCCAGGAGTTTGATGTTTCAGCAAGCTCTGATAATGCCCAGGCTCTATCTCAAAAGGTGAGACCCTCTCTCTAAAAATAGCCGGGCATTGTGGCAGGCACCTATAGTCACTACTACTTAGGAGGCTGAGGCACAAGGACCACTTGAGCCCAAGAGTTTGAGCTTGCTGTGAGCTATGACACCACAGCACTCTACTAAGGGTGACAAAGTGAAATTCTGTCTCAAAAAACTATATATATATGTATATATATATTTTTTTATATATATGTATATATTTTTTATATATATGTATATATATTTATATATATAAAAATAACACGTTAGTACATTAGGAGAAATGAAGAATTGTTCATATTCTTAAGGTGACTTTAGACTTCTCCTGGAACAATAATACAATACAAAATCTTGATAAAATCAGATTTTAAAAAGACCACTTTTTTAACAAATCAGACAGAATAATGGTCATTTTTCTTTTATCTAACCACCTGATTCTGCTTGCTAGGGAATCTCTTAAAGTTGGGTTTTTTCAGAGATAGAATCAGGCTCTGTTGCTCAGGCTAGTAGAGTGCCATGGCCTCAGCCTTGCTCAGAGCAACCTCAAACTTCTGGGCTTAAGCCACCTCCTGCCTTTGCCTCCTGAGTAGCTGGGACTACAGATGTGAGGCACCATGCTCAGTCAGGAATCTCTCAAATTTTATAGCATAGGTTCTCTAAGAAAGGTAAAAATTATATATTTCTTCCTCACAAAGAATAAAAGGGAAAATATTGAAAATTAGGTTAAGTAAATAAAGGATTTCATAAGGCAAAATAAGACTGATATACTACAGAGACCAAGGCTTGGGGCAGCATCTGTGGCTCAAGGAGTAGGTCGCTGGCCCCATATACCAGAGGTGGTGGGTTTAAACCCAGCCCTGGCCAAAAACAAAAACAGAGACCAAGGTTTTTGTTAGTTTAATATTTATGGCTAAAGACTACAAGTGCTATAGCTAAGAAGTAATCAGTTTTCATGACTTACCTCCTTTTCCACCAAGAAGCCTGGGTTCCAAACTATAAACAGCTTCATGCTGCACTGTATCACAGGTATTAATGAGTGCTCCATTGCATTTCACAAAGAAGTATTCCACCGGAACATCCTAGAGACAAGTTTGGGTTTTTTTTTTAATGCCTTTCATGAGACAAGTTCCTTACAGGAAGCAACCTATTTTGTCTTTTTATTACACACGGATAGTGCATGCTCAATTAATGTTTGTTGAATTGAAAATGTACACTACTAAAATAAAAAAGTCACTTCATATGATGCATTCTGGGTATAATTTTTCCTAACATTAACTAATCATGATATATAGAAAAAATTTCAGTCATTTTGATGAAAATAAAATCTGCTTCTTTGTTCTTCTCTAATATGAGGACTGAGGATTCTAAGTTCAAGGACTTGCCACCATGTGCTTATATTGGCAGCACTGTATAAAGAGCTCAGTAAGGTTTCATAGCTGTGTTCACGTCAACGTGTGGCAGTGTCTTACTGAGTGGCATTCATTATCATAGTTACTTGTTTTTGTATGTTGTAGCAAGAATGTCAGAGCTTGAATTAGAACAATGAACAAACACTATATTTGTTAAACTTGGCAAGTGTGGAAGTGAAATCAGTGACATGTTCGTCCAAGTTTACAGGGATAAAGCCATGAAGAAAAAAGGAGTGTATAAATGGATTATAAATTTTTCTGAGGGGAGAAAATGGGTCACTGATGAAAAGAGGTCAGGGTGGCCAGTAACGAACAGAACAGATGAAAACATTGCAAAAATTCATCACATTGGCTCGGCGCCTGTGGCTCAAGTGGCTAAGGCACCAGCTACATACACCTAAGGTAGCGGGTTCGAGTTTAGCCCGGGCCCGCCAAACAACAATGACAGCTGCAACGAAAAAATAGCCAGGTGTTGTGGCGGGGC
>NW_003852440.1:9829994-9834223 GCF_000181295.1 Otolemur garnettii | reverse complement strand
GTTGTTTTGGCGGGTCCGGGCTGGGGATTCGAACCCACCACCTTAGGTGTACGTGGCTGGCGCCTTAGCCGGTTGAGCTATAGGCGCCGAGCTGGTGACTGTATTTTTAAAAGCTAAGGTTTGGCCAGGTGTGGTGGCTCACACCTATAATCCTAGCACCATGGGAGGCCGAGGAGGGAGGAATGCCTGAGGTCAGCAGCATAAGTGTGAATCTGAATTATTCTTATTTGTGCTAGTACCTTATTAAATGACCATTATAAAAATTGTGTTTCTATTCATATTTGCTACAGTCATACTTCTTTTTGTTGCCCTTGGTAGAGTGCCGTGGTTTCATAGCTCACAGGAACCTCAAACTCTTGGGCTTAAGTGATTCTCCTGCCTCAGCCTCCCAAGTAGCTGGGACTACAGGCACCTACCACAACAAAAGCTGTTTGGGTTTTTTTTTTTATTTGTAATTGTCATTGTTGTTCGGCAGGCCTGGGCCGGATTCGAACCCGCCAACCAGTATATGTGGCTGGCGCTCTAACCGCTGAGCTACAGGCACCCATCCAGTCATATTTCTTTTTGAGACAGAGTCTCACTCTGTTGCCCAGGCTGGAGTGCTGTGGTGTCAGCCTAGCTCACAACAATCTCAAACTCCTGTATTCAAGCAATCTTCCTGCCTTAGCCTCCCAAGTATCTGGGACTAAAGGTGCCCACCAAGACAGCCAGCTAATTTTTCTATTTTTGGTAAAGATGGGATCTTGCTCTTGCTCAAGCTGGTCTCAAACTCCCAAGCTCAAGTGATCTTCCCACCTCAGCTTCCCATAGTGCTAGGATTACAGGCATGAGCCACTGCACCCAGCCTATGATCATGTTTCCTAAGTACCTAAATCCATTCAATCATATTTCTTGGTTCTTATTTAAAATTACTTCCAACATTCCTCATAGTTAAGATCCTTTTTCTGGCTGGGCACTCAGTGGTTAGGGTGCTGGCCACATGCACCAGGGCTAGTGGGTTCAAACCTGGCCTTGGCCTGCTAAAGCAACAACAAAAATTAGCCAGGCGTTGTGCCAGGCACCTATAGTCCCAGCTACTTGAGAGGCTGAGGCAAGAGAATCGCTTGAGCCCAAGAGTTTGAGGTTGCTGTGAGCTATGACACCACAGCACTCAAGGGCGACAAAGTGAGACTGTCTCAATAAAAAAAAAATCCTATTTTTCCTGATCTGTTTGGATCAATTCTGAGTTTCCAAACTGTACTAATGACATAAGAGTTATTTTCAAAGATGATAAAATGCAACTGTTTTGGAAATTTTTCATTCAGATAGTCAAAAGTCTGTTGACAACTTTCACACAGTATGACAGAGTGGAAAGAAAAATAAGGAAGGTGAAAAACCACATTATTTGCAAATACACGTGGAATTAGCCTGAGTCTTTTAAAAATATGGTTTACATTGCAGGGTTAACATTTGTTAGGCTTATAAATAGCAAGCAGAAGTAACAGCTGAGGCAAGCAAGGATATGGTGTGGTTATAAAGAAAAACAGAACTCTATCCTGGCTGAATATGACAGTGACCATAAAAGAAAAAAAATACCAGACACACAAAAAAGTTCTAGGTCAACTGGCAAAATTAAAATTAGTTTCAAAAAGGCCACTGAATTCTTTAGACAACTGAACAGATTTGACATTTCACAACTGGCAAAACTGTGGGATTTTAGTTGAGAATTAAGTATGAATAAAAGGACACAAGTAACCTTCAAAGTCCCTGACTTTTCAAAATATGCACGGTTAATGATATCATAAAAGAATTAGTGAAAGCATCTGAACAACAGGCACTAAGATCCCACACCCTCAACAGAACACATGTGAGTGCTTAACCCCAAATCCTTCCCAACCGTCCTTTCCCCTAGGGTTTGAAAATGACATACTTCTTCAGGTTGAAAGTAATAGGGCTGAGATTGATCAGTGGACAAAATGCACGTCACACAACCATAGTAATAAAGTAAAGACTTGAGCCTTAAAGGTCATTAGGCCCAAATGTCTATTTACGAATAAATAAACAGAAACAAAATGTTTGTTAACTGAGGGCTGGACTAAGAGCCTGTAATCAGAGTGGGTTTTTTTCTCCTGTGGGGGGACAGAACCAACACCACCACGACGAAACAAAGCTAAGAAAGTTCTCAGTATCAGTATAAGAAACACCTTAAAACTGGGGAACTGTCAGCCTCAAGAACCAAACCCCAGGGAATTAGACGTACTTTCGACAGAACCACTTGGCACCCAGCCCTGCCCTTGTCCCCCTCCCCGACAGGAACCACGATCCTCACCTGATCTTGGCAGTATCGGAGGACGAAATCCTGGACGGAGCACCTAGCCGAGGCACACCGCACCGCCCTGCAGCCGAAGCCGGGGCCGCGGATCCAGACCAGAGCCTCAGCCCCAGCCATTTCACCGCAAGCTGGACACTCCTGAAACACTAAGCGCCACAACTAGCCCGACGCATCTTGATGACGCCAACAGTCTCCCAGCGCCCCGCCCCTCTCGCTTCCGTTCGCCCCTCCCCTCCCGAGGGGCCGGTCACGTGATCGAGCCCGGGGAGCCTCCGGGGGAGGGGGAGGGGCACAGGAAAGGCCTGGCTGAGGCCGATAAGACAACCCATCACCCGGGCGAGGCGTTGCTAGGGGAAGTTGCTAGGGCGGGGCTCGAGGGACTGGCTATAAATGGCTGGTGCTGGTTTAGACTTTGAGCTTTGTGGCTGTAAGCGATAAGGCCGTACCTGAACAGCGCCCAATGCCGCAGGCTTGGCTCTTTTCCCTTACATCTGTGTAGTTATTTTTGGGTCGCAGAGAAACGTGGCTTGAGCAGGCGCCGCTCCGGGGTGTAGAGAGAAGCGTGAGTCCAGAAGCGGTTTTTCTGGGCGGGGTCGCTTCCTTCCTCCAGGGAAGCCTCTCAACCCGAGGGTCAAGGGAAAGCGACCCCATGAGGCCCTTGGACTGTGGCCTGCAGATTTATACTCCAGATTTATGGACGGTTCTCTGCCTCTCCCGGAACAGCCATCCTAGTTTCTGCCAGCCACGCTCGGTTTATTCTTTTTTCCGCCTGCGTTCGTTCTACATTATCTCCACTTCAGCTCTGTTTTCAAAATATTTTTCAGCTAGTGGGCCCTTGTGAAAGGCAGTGGCAGGAGTGCCGATTATAGTCAGGCGGCTTCAAAAAACCCTACCATAATTTTATTCTCAGTGAAAACACAGCAGACTTACACGATGTAACTTTAAGGCTTGGGGGATCTAAAGGAGTCCCTTAATATTTAATATGTTGAAATTTACAGTATTTCTAAAACGCTGAGCAATTTGAAAGCCACTGGCGTGAAGCTGGGAGGGTTATCAGGAGATACCTGCGCCTCCTAACACAAATGTATTGGCCTACAAAATCGCATTCTCTGCCTGGCAATTGAACTTCTTGCTGAGATGAACACAACAAAAAATTTAGAAATCATTTAACTGTGGCAGTATAAGCAAAAATAGAATTTCAAGCCTGTGAAGTTAGGGATTCTGTTTATTTCACATGGGGGAAAGTGTGAGAAAGGACCTCCATGGGGATTCCAGTAGATAAAGAAAAATTACAAAAAATAATAAAGATATGTCGTGCTGGAAAGCAGTATCTTGCAAAGGTAGTGTCATGGTGACCCCAGGACGCAAAGGTGTTTCACCAGGTATATGTAAGCAGCCCAAACTCAAGAAACCTCTGTTATCTCCACGTCTCTCTATTTTCGGAGTTCCTGAATAAGTCATCTGGAGACCTGAGCCTTGAGCCGGTTATTCATTTATTTTTATTTTATTTTAGAGACAGAGTTTCTCCTTGTGGTAACCGGTAGATTGGTTAGCTCACAGAAACCTCAGACTCCAGGGCTCAAGTGATTCTCTTACCTCAGACTCCTGAGTAGCTGGGACTACAACGCCCAGCTGTTTCTAGAGGCCGGGTCTCACTCTGGCTCAAGGTGGTCTGGAACTGGTGAGCTCAGGCAATCCATCCATCTCAGCCTCCCAAAGTGGGATTACAGAAGGAAGCCACCGCGCTGGCCTTAATTTTTTTTTTAATTTACTTACTTTAATTTTTTTTTTTTGAGACAGAGTCTCAAGCTGTCCCCCTGGGTAGAGTGCCGTCGCATTACAGCTCACAGCAACCTCCAACTCCTGGGCTCAAGCGAGTCTCCTGCCTCCGCCTCCCAAGTAGCTGGGACCACAGGCG
>NW_003852440.1:9821427-9829782 GCF_000181295.1 Otolemur garnettii | reverse complement strand
GCTCAAGCTATCCTCTTGCCTCAGCCTCCCCAGTAGCTGAGACTACTGGTGTGCACTACAACACCAGCTAGTTTTTCTATTTTAGTAGAGACAGGGTCTTGCTCTTGTTCAGGCTGGTCTCAACTCCTGAGAGCAAGCAATCCTCCTGCCTCAGCCTCCCAGAGTGCTAGGCTTATAGGAGTGAGCCACCATGCCTGGCCCTCTTCTTCATTTATTCATGATTATTTTCTTTCTGGGGATCAAAAATGACTATTTCAAAAGTCTGATATCTTCCTCCACTATGAGTAACCATAAAAAGATCAGTTTAGATTTACATGACATTTTTGTGTCAGGATAACGCTTTGTATTCAATAAGATTAATTGGTACCTTTTTTTTTTTTTTTTTTTTAGAGACAGTCTCACTTTGTCACCCTTGGTAGAGTGCGGTTGAGTCATAACTCTCAGCAACCTCCTGCTCTTGGGCTTAGGCAATTCTCTTGCCTCAGCCTTCCAAGTAGCTGAGACTACAGTCTCCCACCACAACGTCCAGCTATTTTTTGGTTGCAGTTTGACCCGGGCTGGGTTCAAACCTGCCACCCTCTGTATATGGGGCGGGCACCCTACTCGCTAAGCCACAGGCACCACCCTAATTGGTACTTTTTAATAACGAAAGTCTACTTCATTAATTACTAACATTAGATCTAATCCTCTCAAATCCTAAAGTTGGAGTGGAATTGCTCACGTTTTACGCCTCTGTTGCATTTAAATTCCTATTAAAAAGGTCCTAAATATTGGCCAGGTGTGTTAGCTCACACCTGTAATCCTACCACCCTGGGAAATTGAGGCAGAAGGATCACTTGAGCTCAGGAGTTGAAGACCAGTCTCAGGAGCAAGCCCCATATCCACTGAAAATAGAAAAACTAGCTGAGTGTTGTGGCAGGCACCTATAGTCCCAGCTACTAGGGAGGCTAAGGCAAGAGGATCTCTTGAGCCCAGGAGTTTGAAGTTGCAGTGAGCTGTGATGACACCACAGCACTCTACCCAGGGAAAAGAGTGAGACTCTGTAAAAAAAAAAAAAAAAAAACAGAAACAAAAACAGGCCCGGCACCTGTAGTTCAAATGGCTAAGCACTAGCCACATAAACCAGAGCTGGCAGGTTCAAATCCACCTGGGCCTGCTAAACAACAATGACAACTACAACCAAAAAAATAGCCAGATGTTGTGGTGGGCGCCTGTAGTCCCAGCTACCTGTGAGGCTGAGGCAAGAGAATCACTTAAGCCCAGGAGTTGGAGGTTGCTGTGAGCTGTGATGCCACGGCCCTCTACCCAGGGCGACAGTTTGAGGCTTTGTCTAAAAAAAAAAAGAAAACCAGAAACAAACAAAAAACACATGCACAGAGTACAAAAAAAAATCTAAAAAGACAGCTGACCAGCTGGTATAGTTATGACATCTAAATGGTGAGTGGGAGAAAGACCAGTTCCTCTATTGTCAAAATAAGGTAGTCCTGTAGCCCTGCTCCTAGGACCATATTTGGCGTACTTTCCAGTAAACCACCCTGGCTTTGTTCCTGTCTGTGTTCCCGAAAAGAATGCTCTAGCCATACATTTGCTTTTTGAGGACTGCTTCAGCCACCATGAGAGAGACACTGTGAGAGCATCCTGAGGCAATGAGGAATCATTGTTCACTGCCAGGAAATGACAGAACCAGACTGACAGTGTTCGTGTGGCAACCCATGATAGAGGCTCAAATGAGCCAAATGTCATGCTGGTCTGCAAGAACAGGAAACAGAGCTGTATACTGGCAATTTTCATAAACAACGGCAAGGCTCCTAAACTAGTGAATCTATATCCATGTTTAACATGCAAGTCACAATTCTGTGTGTTCAGCCATGTTCATGCTCAGAGGAGAGAAAAGGTGGCTGTTAATACCTTCATAATGACAAACGACAGTGCGACAGGCTGACTCCTCCTGTGCCACCAAAGCAAAACTGCCATGAACTTCCAAATTGGAAAGTGTTGCCTTATAAATAGATGACTCCAGCCCCAGGGACAATGAAGTCAGCTCCTAAGATGGAAAAACAGCTTTCAGGTAAGAGCTGTGTAGTCGACACTGGATGGTGGATGGTGTTGCACTAGAGCCTAATCAACCTGTAAGATGCTAGGGAAGGCACAATTCCACCCTCCATCTTTTATTGGATAGAAGAAAACAGGAAAAAGGTGAGGTGGAGCTAAGAGGTAGAAAAGGCTGGCAATTAGGAACACGAGAGAGCAGAAACGAAGGCTAGGGTGGAGGTGCAGAGCAGAGATGCAAAAGCTGGACCCACTGTCAGTGCTGAAAGTAGAAGGCGGCCTCTTGTAGGCTCAGCAGGCAAAAAGAGCTTTCCCCAGGGTGGACTTCCACCAATAAAATCTATCACTCCTAATTGCCCTAGAAATCACTTTCTTTGTATTATCATGACAAAACCTATTTACAAAACTTTATTATCTTTTTTTTTTTGCAGGTTTTTGTTTTGTTTTGTTTTGTTTGACCAGGGCTGGGTTTGAACCCACCACCTCCAGTATATGGGGCCAGTGCCCTACTCCTTTGACCCACAGGTACTGCCCTATCTTTTTTCGAAACAAGGTCTCACTCTGTTGCCCAGCCTAGAGTGCAATGGTGTCATCACAGCTCACTGCAACCTCCAACTCCTAGGCTCAGGCAGTCTTCCTGCCTCAACCTCCTGAGTAGCTGGGACTATAGGCATGTGATACCACACCCAGGTAAATTTTTGTTGTTGTTGTTGAGATGCGGTCTTACTATGTTGTCCAGGCTGGTTTTGAACTCCTGGCCTCACAGATTGTAAGTGTGAGTCACTTTGCCTGGCCTGATTGTCATTATTCTTACCATCACTAACAAATAGTGTTTTTGCATTAAAAATTGTAATTTCTAGGCTGGGAGCAGTGGCTCATGCCTGTAATCCTAGCACTCTGGGAGGCTGAGGTGGGTAGACCCTCCAGGAGTTGGAGACCAGCCTGAGCAAGAGCAAGACCCTGTCTCTAAAAATAGCCAGGCATTGTGGTGGGCACCTGTAGTCCCAGGTACTTGGGAAGCTGAGGCAAGAGAATCACTTGAGCCCAAGAGTTTGAGGTTGCTGTGAGATATGATGCCATGACACTCTACTGAGGGCAACAAAGAGAAATTCTGTTAAAAAAAAAGAAAGAAAGAAAGAAAAATTACAATCTTTTTGCAGATGTAAAGAAGGATGAAAAGATTGTAATTTCTGTCATGCTGTTTACTATATGAGAACTGTAATGCAAAACTACCATAGTGCCTATCTTCCAGTAATTTACCATGTTGGAATTTTTTTCAATACTGAATTTGATTTTTCTCTAGTAAATAAAATCTATGATCCTGTATGAATTCTGCATAGCCAGGTCTTTTTTCTTTTAATTTATTATTATGTCTTTTATCTTTTTTTTTTTTTGAGACAGAGTCTCACTTTGTTCCCCTTGGTAGAGTACTGTGGTGTCACAGCTCACAGCAACCTCAAACTCTTGGGCTCAAGCAGTTCTCTTGCCTCAGCCTCCCAAGTAGCTGGGACGATAGGCATCCACCACAACGCTTGGCTATTTTTAAAGACAGGGTCTTGCTCTTGCTCAGGCTGGTCTCCAACTTCTGAGCTCAGGCAATCCACCTATCTCGCCTTCCAAAGTCCTAGAATTACAGGCATGAGCCACTGTGCCCAGCTTTTTTATTTATTTATTTATTTTTTTGAGACAGAGTCTCACTTTCTTGCTCCCAGTAGAGTGCCGTGGCATCATAGCTCACATCAACCTCCAACTCTTGGCCTCAAGTGACCTCTTGCCTCAGCCTCCCAAATAGCTGGAACTATAGACACCCATAAAATGCCTGGCTATTTTTTAGAGATGGGGGTCTTGCTCTTGCTCTGGCTGGTCTCAAACTCATGACCTCAAGAGATCCACCCTTTCCTCCACCCCGCTCACCGTCCACCTAGAGTGCTGGGATTACAGACGTGAGCCACTGCACCGGCCTATAGCCAAGCCTTTTAAAAGGGGATTTTCTTGCTGGAGAAGTGGTAGGTCTTTGGGCTTTTTTTCTTTTTTTTTAAGTTTTTTTTATTAAATCGTAACTTTGTACATTGATACATTTATGGGGATCAGGGTACTGCTTCAATATACAATGTGAAATGCTTACATTGAACTAAGGGGCTTTTTTTCCTGTAAATAACTAACATTGGTGTATGCCTATTATAGTAGTCAGGGTTTTCCAGAGAAACAGAATCAATAGAATAAATAGATGGGTGGATGGATGGATAGATAGATAGATGATGGCTAAATAGACAGATAGATAGATAGACAGATATATAATGAGGAATCAGTTCACATGATTATAGAGCCTGACAAGTCTCAAGATCTGCAGGATGAAATGGCAAGCCAGAGCCCCAGGAAAAAATCTATGTCTCAGTTCAAGTACTAAAGTCCAAAGGCAGGGAAAAGCTGATATCCTAGTTCAAAAACAGCTGGGTAGGAGCATTTCTTCTTTACTGGAGAGAGGATTAGCCTTTTGTTATAATCAGTCCTTTAATTGATTACATAAGTCCTACCCACATTAGGGAAGGCTGTTTGCTTTATTAGTCTACTGATTTCTTCTTCTTTTTTTTTTTTTTTTTTTTGAGACAGAGCCTCAAGCTCTCGCCTTGAATAGAGTACTATGACATCACAGCTCACAGCAACCTCCAACTACTGGGCCCAAGTGATTCTCCTGCCTCCGCCTCCCAAGTAACTGGGACTACAAGTGACTGCCACAATGCCTGGCTATTTTTTGGTTGCAGCCGTCATTGTTGTTTGGCGGGTCCGGCTGGATTCGAACCCGCCACCTTAGGTGTATGTGGCTGGCACCTTAGCCACTTGAGCCACAGACGTCGAGCCAAGCCAGCTAGTCTTAGAGATGGGGGTCTTGCTCTTGCTCAGAGCTGGTCTTGAACTCCTCAGCTCAGGCAATCCACCTGCCTTGGCCTCCTATGGTGCTGGGATTACAGACTTGAGCCTTCCTGCCTGGTCTGTTTTTCTATATTTAGTGGCGTTGGGTCTTACTCTTGCTCAGGATTGTCTCCAACTCCTGAACTCAAGCAATTCAACCACCTTGGCCTCCCAGTATGCTAGGAGTACAGGTGATCCCTAAGAAGGGATTTTCTTTTCAACAGGAGAAGATTAAAATAGAATGGTGTTTCACAAAGTTTGTTCCATGAAACACAGGTTACCACAATGCACTATTATAAAAGAATTCCATGTTTGAGTAAATTTGGGAATACTCCAGTCTTAGTCTTCTTGGGTTGTTTTAAGAATATACCATAGGTGACTTGGCACCTGAAGCACAGTGGTTAAGGTGCAGGCCACATACACTGAGGCTGGCAGGTTCGAACCTGGCCCAACCCGGCTAAACAACAATGACAACTGCAACAAAAAAAATACCCAGACGTTGTGGCGGGTGCCTGTGGTCCCAGATACTTGGGAGGCTGAGGCAAGAGAATAGCTGAAGCCCAAGAGTTTGAGGTTGCTGTGAGCTGTGATGCCACAGCACTCTACTAAGGGAGACATAGTGAGACTCTATCTCAAAAAAAAAAAAAAAGGAAAGAAAGAAAAAGAAAATGCCATAGGTTGTCTTGCACAACAGACATCTAGTTCTCGGCTAGAGGCTGGGAAGTCCCCCAATCTAGATGCTGGCAGATTAGGTTTATGGTGAGGAGCCTCTTACTGGCTTGCAGATGGCTGTCTTTTCACTGTAGCTCAGGTAGCAGAGGAGGGAGGGAATCCTAAGTATATACTCTAGTTGTTTCATTTTCTGATCTTCTGATAAGGGCTAATCCCTTCATCACCCCTCTCTACTCCTAATTACCTCCCAAAGGCACTATCTCTGCATCTCCTAATATGATCGCATTGAGGGTTAGGGTTTCAACATATGCATTTTGAGTGGGATACAAACATTCCATCTGTAAAGACTCCCATACTGTATGCCTCCTTTTAGAGATCCACAAAGTTTACTAACATAATAACACACTGAGAAATTTTGTTGTCTTTGTTAACCTTATTTGACTATAGAACTTCTTTTCCGGTTATACCTAATAGTAGGCCCTAGGATTAATATTCAAAAAAAGTCTGAGGGCTCGGCGCCTATAGCTCAACCAGCTAAGGCGCCAGCCACGTACACCTAAGGTGACGGGTTCGAATCCCCAGCCCGGACCCGCCAAACAACAATGATGGCTGCAACCAAAAAATAGCCCGGTGTTGTGGCGGGCGCCTGTGGTCCCAGCTACTTGGGAGGCGGAGGCAGGAGACTCGCTTGAGCCCAGGAGTTGGAGGTTGCTGTGAGCTGTAATGCCAGGGCACTCTATCCAGGGGGACAGCTTGAGGCTCTGTCTCAAAAAAAAAAAAAAAAAAAAAAGTCTGAGGTTGTGGCATGGAATATAGGTTAATTATAGGGTTTCTAAAAAAAAAACAAAGATGCCAACTGCAAACACTCTGCCTTCATGTCCTTGGAGTATTACAGAGCTCAGATCATTTTTTATTATTTTTATTATTATTATTGTTGACTCAGGATTTTACTCTTTTACCCAGGAATATGGTAGCACCATCACAGCTCATTGCGTATCTCAAACTCCTGAGTTCAAGTGATCCACCAGCTTTGGCTTCCCAAAGTGCTAGGATTATAGGCATGAGCCTCTGTACCTGGCTTCAGTTCATTTTAATTCATAAGAACATACACATCAGCTCGGCTAAGGCACCAGGTTCAAATCCAGCCTGGGCCCACCAAACAACAATGATGGCTGCAACCAAAAAATAGCTGGGCGTTGTGGCGGGCACCTATGGTCCCAGCTACTCAGGAGGCGGAGGCAGGAGACTCGCCATGGCACTCTACCCAGGGAGACAGCTGGAGGCTTCTGTCTCAAAAAAAAAAAAAAACCAAACATACACATCTTCTTCTCCATACACCATCAAAATCCACTTTACCATATTTTTTTTTCCAGTTGAGCTAGGTCTTTCTTCTTTCTACCACTTGGAGCATAAAGTAATAACTGAACACAACTACATTCCATATCCTCTTCATGCTCATGGGCAGAGTCAATAACCACAAAGGAATTTACTGTGTATAGATGAAAGTCTGTATCATCATCGCTCACACAGAAGACTTAGAGGGCTGCAGTATGACTGGCTTGTTCAATTCAATTTAACAACCATTTATTTCTTACCTCCTAAGTGCAGGAAAAGAGGGGTGGGGGGGGAAACTTAACAGACAGATACCAAGATAAAAAAGGCAAGGACTTACTCTCTAGATGTTCTAAAACCATAATAAATTAAAAATCATTCTTCAAACATCTCAGATCCATAAATGTTATAATAGACAGAGGCCCACACAAGCTACATCCCAAAGGTACTCAGGGGAGAGAGAAAGGCAAAGAATTGGAGTTTTAAATGGATGTGCATTGGATAGGCTGATAAGATAAAAGAGAATCATTCATGCCACACACAGACACAAAGACACACTTTATAGAAAGGCACAGTGGAGGAGAGCTCAGGGTTTATTCAGGGAATGGAAAGAAGTCTGATGTTACTGCAAACCCATACATAGCAGGGGAACAGGTGGACACCATAGAAGATAATGACTAGAGAGGTAGATTGGTGGGGGGTTTTTTGGCTGGGGCCGGATTTGAATCCGCCACCTCTGGAATATGGGGCCGGCGCCCCCAGTCCTTTGAGCCACAGGTGCCACTGAGTAGATTGGGCTTTTAACGCCAGACTGAGACAACTGGATCTCACTCCATAAGGAGGGAGAGACTACAGCAGATTACGAACAGAGAGGAGACATGGTCAGATCAACATGTTAGAAAAATAATCCTGGGGAGCAACAAAAATGATGGCTACCATTTATTAAGTAGTTGTCTCTATTTTACAAACACAGAAACAGACTCAGAACGGTGAGGTGACTTGACCTAGGTCACATAGCAATAACATATCAGGGCCAGGATTTCAGCCCAGGTCTGACTGATTCCACAGTCCCATCAGGCCACCGCTGAGATCCAGAGGGGATGAAAAGCCTGCACATAGGCAATGTCAGCAAAAAGAAGGGAACAGGCAGGAGACCCTGAGGAAGCAGCGTGGCTAGATGGCTCCCCATCTACTCATGGTAACTCAGTGTGCTCCAGTGAAGAAGCACAGCCAGAGGGCAGAAGATTGTGGAGGACACAAAGAGACATCTGGTCAATCTTCTAGAGTGTCTTCTTCCTGGAAAAAACCTGCTGGTATGACGGCTACTGAGTACCCAGCAGGGAAACACAGGTTGGGACATTCCAATTATGTCTTTGTCTTTTTTTTTTTTTT
>NW_003852440.1:9819252-9820709 GCF_000181295.1 Otolemur garnettii | reverse complement strand
CAGCCACATACACCTAAGGTGGCAGGTTCGAACCCAGCCCCGGCCAGCTAAAACAACAATGACAACTGCAACAAAAAATAGCCAGGCATTGTGGTAGGCACCTGTAGTCCCAGCTACTTGGGAGGCTGAGGCAGGAGGATTGCTTAAGCCTAAGAGTTGGAGGTTCCTGTGAGCTGTGCTACCAAGGGCCACGTAGTGTGACTCTGTCTCAAAAAAAAAGAAAGATGTACCACATAAAGATGGGATTCCTCTGTCAGATATTTCCAAATATTTCAATTCTACCAGCTTCTTTTTCCTAGTATAGCCACATGTTTGTTTCACATGTGTTAAACTTAACCACTCTCTTCAACCCTATGCCCTCTGCCACTTCCACTCTTGTTCCTTTCCTTCCAGGCCAGGTTTTCCAGAGGTTTCTCTGGGTTTGCCCTGCCTTGCCTTGCCACGGCTCCTTGGCACACCACAGTGGGCCTCTTTCTCAGCTCTCTGCCATCTCTATGTCCCGTACTCATGTGTATCTCAAGAATGCCAGGCGCAGTGGCTCATGCTTGTAATCCCAGCACTTTGGGAGGCCAAGGTAGGAGGATTGCTTGAAACCAGAAACTCAACCCCAGCCTGGACAACATAGCAAGACTTCATTTCTGCAAAAAATTTAAAAATTAGCTGGGCATGGTGGTGTGTGCCAATAGTCCCAGCTACTCAGGAGGCTAAGGCAGGAGGATCATTTGAGCTCTGGAGTTCAAGGTGACAGTGAGCTATGATGACGCCCCTTACTCCAGCCTGGGCCACATGGCAAGACCCTATGTCAACAAATTTAACAAAAAGAGCAAGATTAATTATCTTCTCCCCCAAACTTGCTTTACCTTTTATATTCCTGAACTTAGTGGGTGATGTTACCATGTATATACCTGGGCCTCAGTTTGTAAATTTGAGAGTTATCCTAGATCCCCAGACTTTGTCGTCTCCAAATTTAATTAGTATCCACATCCTCACTCCCAGCCTTTCTTCCTCCTCCAGTGCTGACGCTGTGCTTCAGCCATCATAATCTTGGGCCTGGATCTCAAACCCTTGTACCCATGTTCCACACTGCCATTAGAGTGATCTCCCTGAAACCAACTTAATGATGTCACTCCCCTGCTTAAAACTCTTCAGTGGTGCCTGTAACTTCTAGGGGAAAGTCAAACACCAGGTTGGCCCATGCTTAATGCTGTGTCTTGATCATTATTGGCCTGCCCCACTGGGCTGTGTGCTTCAGCTGTGCTGACTACAGGTACCTGTGCTTCCCTGGTATTCACACCTTCCTGCTTTAACTCAGCAGATTTTAACCATTTTCTCCCATCATATTAAGTGAAGAGGGTGATTTGGCTCCAATAGTATTATTGGAGTTTGGGGGAAGAATGGTTCCCTGTAAGTGTGGAGTCAGTTGCAATTTTATTTATATTCTTTTTTTTTTTTTTTTT
>NW_003852440.1:9815419-9818276 GCF_000181295.1 Otolemur garnettii | reverse complement strand
GGCGGGTCCGGGCTGGGGATTCGAACCCGCCACCTTAGGTGTACGTGGCTGGCGCCTTAGCCGGTTGAGCTATAGGCGCCGAGCCAAATGTTCTTACTTTTAATATGGTCAAGTTTACTTGTCTTTCCATTTTATTTTATTTTATTTTTGAGACAGAGTCTCACTCTGTCGCCCTGAGTAGAGTGCTGTAGTGTCACAGCTCACAGCAACCTCAAACTCTTGGGCTTAAGTAATTCTCTTGCCTCAGCCTCTCAAATAGCTGGGACCACAGGCACCGGCTACAACACCCGGCTATTTTTTGGTTGTAGTTGTCATTTTTGTTTGGCAGACCCAGGCTGGGTTCAAATCCACCAGCTCCAGTATATGTAGCTGACGCCCTAGCCACTGAGCTATAGGCACCGAGCCAGTCTTTCCTTTTTAGCTAAGTAATTTTCATGTCTGGCCAGGTGCAGTGGCTCACACCTATAAACCTAGTACTCTGGGAAGCCGAGGTGGATAGATTGCTTCAGCTCAGTAGTTGAAGACCAGCTTGAGCAAGAGGGAGACCCCCTCTCTACCAAAAATAGAAAAACTAGCTGGGCATTGTATCAGCTACTTGGGAGGCAGAGGCAAGGGCCCAAGAGTTTGAGGTTTCTGTGAGCTATGATATGACAGCACTCTACTCAGGGAGATAAAGTAAAACTCTATCTCAAAAATCAAACAAACAAAAAAAACCCAGAACACAAATGAACCATAAGTACATATAGTAACAATAGGTTGAATCTTAGTAAAATAATAGTAAGTGAGTTGATGGCTCTTTCTTCAAGAACTCCTAGTTGAATTTGTATAAAGCAAAAAGACAAACAGAAAAAAGTCACCATGTGTAATAAATACACATTGCCATCTGTGAATAGTCTTCATGCTGTGCCTTTCTCTGAAAGGACTCTTTGAGTACACACTGTCCTGCCATTATTTGAGCCCTTTGAGTACACACTGTCCTGCCATTTATTCTGATAGCAGCCCCTGGAAGGTTACGGAGGACATGTCTCCCTGCTTTTAGAGGGCTCAGCCCTTCCCTCTTCAGACCATATGTGGACTGACCTGCCAGGTGTGCCCCAAGCTGGTGGGCTCTCCAGGAGGACTGGGTGCAATTTCTGAGCGCACAAGCAGATTTCCTCCCTGTCAGGTGGTAGCAGAGCTGCCATACTCCTTACCTCAGCTTGCCCGGCTGCCTCTGAGCCATGCAGGGAAGCACCTTGCCTGGTGACCTCCAAGGCAAGAGAGGCCTGGTGCTGGCAAGAGAAGCTTCCTAATCTATGCTCTGTTATGAGATCAAAGGAAGGAAGAGAGTATTCCATTACTATGATATATCCTTAGGCTGCTTTTGGTGAAGAGGGCAAAATGAAGTAATTTCTGCTTTTCACATGCAAAATCCAGGTTGCTAAGAAGGGACAAAAACAGCTTTTTACACAACATCAGTAAATACCAATCAGTAGCTATTGGTATTTACACCAATACCAACAACATTCAGAGTAGACAACAAAGTGATCCTCTCCAGCATTTTCCCCTCTATAAATATGTTTTTCTCCAGACCAGTGATTCCTGAACTCCAGCACCATGCAGAGGAGTTGTTGAAACAGATTGCTGGGTCCCATCTCCAGGGTTTCTGACTCTGGAGTCTGGTGTGAGGCCTGAGCTTATGCATTTCTAAGTTACCAAGGATGCTGTGGCCACCAGATAGCCGTGGGCCAAGAGTGAAGAACACGTGACAGCCCATGAACAATATTTGGTGACAAATCTTTTGATCCTAAACCTTGGAACATTCTAAAAGAAGACAGTAGAGAATCTTAGGTTTGCCTATATGATCTCTAAGGTCTCTTCCGGAGCCTATGAGAAAGATATTGCTACATAGTCAGCAATTTACTGAGAAATCTGTATTGCAAAGGTAATAAGCCAGTGGTGTACACCTAAGGAAGCATTTTTCTACAAAATAAATGTTACAAGGGGTAGTTGGGAGTCCCAGTCCAAAACACAAAGACTTTTTTCAGTGATGTTTTACCTGAATTAATAGTACACACTGTCCAAAAAATCGCCCCTAAGGTCACCACACATAGGGAAAAATGAGAAATTGTAGCTAAATGGACCTTTGTTTACAAAATATTTATTACGAAATTTTACAAAGAGGTGGCCAACACATAGAGAATATTTTGTAAAATTTTGTAATGAGCACTTTGTAAATAAAGGTCCATTTATCTACAATTTCCCATTTTTTCTATGTATGGTGACCTTGGGGTAACTTTTGGGACACCCAAAACAGGGACAAACACCCCAAATAAGGACACCTGTAGTGTAACAATCACAATTTGCTATAGAGTCTCTTTTCCCTCTGACCAATGCACCTCCTCTTGCAGCTTAGAGGGCTGCTAACACAGTCACCCTGTGTGTCTGGGAGGCGCTTAGGGAGGGGCATCATCAAGTTTTCACTCATGTATATTCTGTTTACCCAGGAATGAGACACAGAAGCATATCCTGAATTGGGCTCAAAGAGCAGTTAGAGACTGAAAGTCAGGGCCTCTTCTGGTACTTGTTTGCTTATTTTGTAAAGTCTGAGTTGGGAATTAAGGGGTACCCACATGAATGTCCCTGTGCAGGTACCAATACCAACAATGAGCCTCTGCAGCCACCACAGCCCCGTGCCATGAGGTCAGAGTGCTTGGCTAATTGATGGCAGATCAAGGTTCAAATCCTATATCTTCTAATTGACAGCCTGGAATGGAGTCTTTTTATGTCACTTTGTTGCTGTTCTAATTAAATTGCAGGCTTTCTTGGCATGCCAGTCATAAAGGTTTGGGGACTTCTTTTTTTTTTTTTTTTTTTT
>NW_003852440.1:9812856-9815275 GCF_000181295.1 Otolemur garnettii | reverse complement strand
AGCCGTCATTGTTGTTTGGCGGGTCCGGGCTGGGGATTCGAACCCGCCACCTTAGGTGTACGTGGCTGGCGCCTTAGCCGGTTGAGCTATAGGAGCCAAGCCAAGGTTTGGGGACTTCTAATCTCACAATTAGTCCAACCAAAGTTGCCCCCTGCAAACCAGGAAACAGATTGGCCTGGTCTGCTAAGGAGGGAATTAGCATTTAGTGTATAATACAACCCTGGCTCTTTGCTCATTGGTTATTCATTTCTGGAACTACACGCCAGGAGTGGCTTTAGGATCACACTGAGTATCTGGGTAAGCTTCACTGGGCTCCTTCCTTCCGTCCCACCCTTCCTCCCTCCCTCCTTCCTTTCTCTCTCTCTCTCTTCCTTCTTTCACGGAATTTCAGTTTTTCTTTCTTAGTAGAATGACGTGGCATCACAGCAACCACATACTCTTGGGCTCAAGTGATCTTCTTGCCTCAGCCTCCCAAGTAACTAGAACTACAGGTGCCTGCCATAATGCCCAGCTAGTTTTTAGAGATGGGGTATTGCTCTTGCTCAGGCTGGTCTGGAACTCCTGAGCTTAAGCAATCCATCCTCCTTGGCCTCCCACAGTGTTAGAATTACAGGCGTGAGCCACCACTCCCAGCCCTCTTTTCTTTTCTTTTCTTTTCTTTTCTTTTCTTTTCTTTTCTTTTCTTTTCTTTTCTTTTCTTTTCTTTTCTTTTTTTCTTTCCTGCTAGCAAGAGAGGACATTCAGCTTTTTCCCAATACATGTGATGTTCTAACAGCATCTTGTAATGTGATTTACTGCTTAATTATAACTGTATCCATGTCTTACTGAACCTGCAAAAGTTTCAGGACACTTTTCTTTCCATCTAATGTAGGCAGGTGTAGCTACATACATAGAGAAGACTTTTTTTTTTTTTTGAGACAGCATCTCAAGCTGTCACACTGGGTAGAGTGCTCTGGTGTCACAGCTCACAGCAATCTCAAACTCTTGGGCTTAAGCGATTTTCTTGCCTCAGCCTCCCAAGTAGCTGGGACTACAGGCGCCCACCACGATGCCTGGCTATTTTGTTGTTGTTGTTGCAGTTGTCATTGTTGTTTTAGCTGGCCCAGGCCAGGTTTGAACCTTCCAGCCTCCCTGTATGTGGCCGGCACCCTACCCACTGAGTTATGGGCACTGCCCAAGACATTTTTTATGTTAGTGATTTTTGCTAAAGTGGTACCAGTCCACATCAACCAAAGCAAGGATGTAGGAATAAAGCAAAGACAACAGAAAGAAGAAACTTGTTATTAAGGAAAATGGAGGCTGGGAGAGAACCTTATGTTAGATGTTAAAGCATTATTATCTAGCTTGGGACACAACTGGTGCCGCCCCAGTGGCTGGATTCGAACCCACCACCTTAGGTGTATGTGGCTGGCGCCTTAGCCATTTGAGCCACAGGCCCCGAGCCCCAGCTCTTACTTTCAAGTTTGTTTTTCCTGAAAATCTTGTGAAGTCACCTCTTAGTCACTAGCAGAGGAATAAGCCCTGGGCTTTGTTCCCAGTCATAGAAAACCTGAGAGGTTCTATAAAATTTGGGCTGAGGCTTTCAATGAATCCACAAGAATCATCACAATAATTCTGGACTTTTAAACCCCCTTTCATCTGAAGATCTCAAAGACCTGCATAAACATTAATTATTCTCATAGCAGTGCTTGGAGGTAAATAGATATCTGAATTCTATTACCCTCTCACTGTCACTTCCCCCACATCTGTAGACTCCAGGCTCCATCCCATTATTTGCTCTAGGAAAACACTAAGTATTTCCTCCCCATTTCCAGGGAAAATGAAAGTGCCTATTGGCTGGGCTGGGCACAGTGGCTGCTGGGCACAGTGGCTCCCGCTATAATTCTAACACTCTGGGAGGCCAAGGTGGGAGAATCACTTGAGTTCAGGAGACCAGCCTAAGCAAGAGCAACACCTCATTTCTACTAAAATTAGAAAAAATAAGCTGATGCTGTGTAGTCCCAACTACTTGGGAGGCAGAGGCAGGAACATTGCTTTGAACCCAGGTGTTTGACATTACAGTGAGCTATGACATCACAGCACTCTCTAGTCTGGGCAACAGAATGAGACTCTGGCTCCCTCTGCCAAACAAAAATGAAAAGAAAAGGAAAGGACAGGAGAGAGGAGGGAAAGGGAGAGAGGGAAGGGGAGGGGAGAGAAGAGAAGAAGAGAGAAGGGAAAGGAAGGGGAGGAGAGAGGGGGGAGGGAGCCTATTAAGCACATAGTTCTTGGCTGAACCCTATGGGCTGTGCAAAGAAGTTCTTCATGAAAACTCCCTGTCTTCAAGGAGTTTAAGTCTATTGATGAGATAAGAAGCATGAATATGGCTCGGCGCCTGTGGCTCAAGCGGCTAAGGCGCCAGCCACATACACCTAAGGTG
>NW_003852440.1:9808899-9810449 GCF_000181295.1 Otolemur garnettii | reverse complement strand
GCCGCTTGAGCCACAGGTGCCGAGCCATTTTTTCCCATTCTTGAGATACTTTACTAAGAAGAATATATTCCAGCTCCATCCAGGCAAACATAAAAGATGTGAAGTCTCCATCTTTTTATGGCTGCATAGTATTCCATGGTGTACATATACCACAATTTGTTAATCTATTCATGGGTGATTGGACACTTGATCTGTTTCCATGTCTTGGCTATTATGAATTGGGCTGCAATAAACATTCCGGCACAAAGGTCTTTGTTGTAAAATGATTTTTGATCATCTGGGTATATACCTAGTAGAGGGATTGCAGGATTGAACAGTAGGTCTACTTTTAGTTCCTTGAGTGTTCTCCAAACTTCTTTCCAAAAAGGTTGTATTAGCTTGCATTCCCACCAGCAGTGTAGAAGTGTTCCCTTCTCTCCACCTCCATGCCAATATCTGTAATTTTGGGATTTTGTGATGTGGGCTAATCTTACTGGAGTTAGATGATATCTCATAGTGGTATTGATTTGCATTTCTCTGATGATTAAGGATGATGAGCATTTTTTTCATGTATTTGTAGGCCATGAGCCTGTCTTCATCAGAGAAGTTTCTGTTCAAGTCTGCCTACATAGAAATGGAGTTATTTATTCTTTTCTTATTGATTAGTTTGAGTTCTTTGTAGATTCTAGTTATCAGACCTTTGTCCAAAGCATAACTTGCAAAAATCTTCTCCCATTCTGAAGGTTGTCTGTTTGCTTTACTTATTGCGTTCTTGGCTGTGCAGAAGCTTTTTAGTTTGATCAGATCCCAGTAATGTATTTTTGATGTTGCTTCAATTGCCTGGAGGGTCCTCCTCATAAAATATTCTCCCAGACCAATTTCTTCAGAGTGTTTTCCCTGCACTCTCTTCTAGTATTTTTATAGTTTCATGTCATAAGTTTAAATCTTTTATCCAGTGAGAATCCATTTTCATTAATGGTGAAAGGTAGGGGTCCAGTTTCAGTCTTCTACAGGTCACCAGCCAGTCACCCAGCACCATTTGTTAGATAGGGAGTCTTTCCCCCACTGAATATTTTTGATAGGCTTGTTGAAGATCAAATGATGATAAACAACTGGGTTCATCTCTTGGTTCTCTATTCTGTTCCATAAATCTACCACTCTGTTTTTGTGCCAGTACCATGCTGTTTTGATCACTATAGATTTATAGTATAGCCTGAAGTCTGGTAATGTGATACCTCCTGACTTGTTATTATTTCTGAATAATGTATTTGCTATTCGAGGCTTGTTCTGATTCCATATAAAATGAAGTACTATTTTTTCAAGTTCTTTAAAGTATGACAATGGTACTTTAATAGGGATTGCATTAAATCTGTAGATTGCTTTGGGAAGTATGGATATTTTAACAATGTTGATTCTGGCTCGGCGCCTGTGGCTCAAGCGGCTAAGGCTCCAGCCACATATACCTAAGGTGGTGGGTTCGAATCCCCAGCCCGGGCCCGCCAAACAACAATGATGGCTGCAACCAAAAAATGGCCAGGCATTGTGGCGGGCACCTGTAGTCCCAGCTACTT
>NW_003852440.1:9800796-9805850 GCF_000181295.1 Otolemur garnettii | reverse complement strand
CTCCTTTCTTTTTTTTTTTTTTTTGAGACAGAGCCTCAAGCTATCACCCTGGATAGAGTGCCTTGGCACAGCTCACAGCAACCTCAAACTCTTGGGCTTCAGCAATTCTCTTGCCTCAGCCTCCCAAGTAGCTGGGACTACAGGTGCCCACCACAACGCCCAGGTATTTTTTGGTTGTAGTTGTCATTGTTGTTTGACGGGCCTGGGCTGGATTCAAACCCACCAGCTTTGGTGTTTATGGCTGGTGCCATAGGACAATTTAAACCATTCACATTAATTGAGAGAATTGATAAGCCTGGTTGTGTTTTGGGTGTCATGACTTTTGGATGTCCAGTGGACATTTTTAATACTTTCACCACTGTGGCAGTTGGGTTTTGTTCAAAAATTTCTGGGTGAGTTTACTTTGGTGGTAGAGCGTTGTGGAGGATGAGTCTGAGAATATCCTAGAGAGCTGGTTTAGTTATGGGAAATTTCTTCAACATGTTTATTTTATTAAAGTATTTGATTTCACCATCACAAATGAAACTCAATTTGGCTGAATACAGGATTCTAGGCTGGAAGTTCGTTTGTTTTAGGAGATTGAAGGTCAATGACCATCTTCTTCTGGCTTGAAACTTTTTGGCTGAGAGATCTGCAGTCATTCTGATACTTCTTCCTTTGTAGGTGATGCTCTTCTTACATGTGGCTGCTTACAGAATTTTCTCCTTTGTCTTAACTTTGGCAAAGTTAATCACAATGTGTCTAGGAGATGTTTTATTTGGATTGAGTCTTGCTGGGGTTCTGAAACTGTCTGCTATCTGAAGTTTTGTATCTCTCTCAATGTTTGGGAAATTCTCCTCCAAAATCTCTTGGAGTAGAGCATCTGTACCTGTAGGACCACCCTCTTTTCTTTCGGGAATTCCTATAAAATGAATGTTTGATCTTTTTGAGTGATCCCACAGCTCTCTCAGGGAAGCATCAGTTTTTGCTCTCCACTCATCTGCCTCTTTGAGCATTTGGGAATGTTCAAAAGCTTTGTCTTGGGTGGCGCCTGTGGCTCAGTAAGTAAGGTGCCAACCCTATATACTGAGGGTGGCGGGTTCAAACTTGGTCCCGGGCAAACTGCAACAAAATAATAGCTGGGTGTTGTAGCAGGTGCCTGTAGTCCCAGCTACTCAGGAGGCTGAGGCAAGAGAATTGCCTAAGCCCAAGGAGTTGGAGGTTGCTGGAGCTGCGATGCCACAGTACTCTACTGAGGGTTAATAAGTGAAACTCTGCCTCAAAAAATAATATAATAGGCTCGGCGCCTATAGCTCAACCGGCTAAGGCGCCAGCCACGTACACCTAAGGTGGCGGGTTCGAATCCCCAGCCCGGACCCGCCAAACAACAATGACGGCTGCAACCAAAAAATTGCCGGGCGTTGTGGCGGGCGCCTGTGGTCCCAGCTACTTGGGAGGCGGAGGCAGGAGACTCGCTTGAGCCCAGGAGTTGGAGGTTGCTGTGAGCTGTAATGCCATGGCACTCTACCCAGGGGGACAGCTTGAGGCTCTGTCTCAAAAAAAAAAAAAAATAATAATAATAATAATAATATAATAAAATGAAATAAAATAAAATAAAAGCTTTGTCTTCAGTTTCAGAGATCCTTTCTTCTGCCTGGTCAATTCTATTACTGAGGGATTCTACTGTATTTTGGAGCTCCTCGACTAACTTTTTGTTTCCTTGAGCTCTGCTGTCTCTTTTCTTATTATGTCCATATCTTTGGTGACTTGGGCTTTGAATTTCTTGAGAGAACTTTAGAACTACTCTTTGGAATTCAATGTCTATTTTTTCTTCCATTCTATTTATCTTATTTGCAACCCATATTCTGAATTTAATTTCTGACATTGCTGCCATTTCTCTATGCATGGCATCTTCAGTTGTATGTCCTTTGTCATTTCTTGGTGGGTTGATCTATTCTGGTTGGCTATTCATGTTGCTAGAGTTCTTCTGTTGGGTCCACACCATGTTTATTTTCCGCCGTTTGGTTATTAGAACTGGTAAGGTAAGATTGAATTAGGGTTCCCAGGTAATAGAGATGGCCCCTTACCAAAGCGCTAGGTTTTATAATTGTGGCTTATCTCCTACAACCTTACAAAGGCCCTTTTCAGGGTTTTGGCTGGAGACTCTGAGGACCTACTTGGTGAGATAGCACAAGCTAGCTCTGTTTTGATATCTACCAACCTCTATCCTATCCTAAGAAACCAGAGCATTAGGTTTAAATCCCAACTGTGAAGAGATACAAACAGCTGCAGTGCCCAGGCCCCATCCTTGAGTTCTTTTCCACTACAGAACTTTGAAGGTCAACCTCAGAATGTTCCCAAGTGGACAGTCCCAGACACAAGTTCCAATTAAATTGTCTTAGGCGGTGCAAACCCTGCTCAACAGAGAGGGATTCTCCAACAGCACAATTGGAGCTAGGGATCCACACTCCTGCCTGCCAGAATCAGTCCACACTCTTGTCCACTTCTCTGCTCACAGGCCCAGTTGGAGCCAGGGGCCATGTCCCATCCACTCATCTCAGTCCACACCCAGCTAGCCTCTGCTTGCCAGACCTGTTGGAGTCAAGGGACCATGCCCCCGCCTGCCAGTCTCAGTCCCCTGCCTGACAAGCCTCTGTTCGCAGGCTCTGTGGGAGTCAGGTCACCACACTTTGTCTGTAGGTTTCATTCCTCACCCAGTAAGCCTCTGCTCACCTGCCCCACTGGAGTCAGGGACCACATCGTAGCTCTCAGGTCTTGGTTCATACCCAGTAAGCCACTGCTCTGGGGTTCTGTTGGAATCAGGGGGCCATACCCTTGCTCTCAGGCCTCAGTCCATGCCTAGCAAGCCTCTGCTTGCAGGCCCAGAAGGGGCTGGGGACCAGCCCTGTCTGCTGAACTCAGTCCACACAGGGTAACCACTCTCCTGCTGGGTGCCATCAGAGCCGGGGGTTCTGCACTCCCTTCTGCCAGGCACAGCCCAAACCCAGGGTCAACACCACCTCTGCTGGGCATAGTCATAACCAGGGGACTGCTCCTCCTCCCACTGAAGTGTCCCTTTCTTCCCACACCTTCTTTCTTCCCCATTAGTCACAGATTCCATCCTGATGGTTGGCAGTCCACACACTATGCCAGATCTCTCAGGACAAGACCAAACACTCTGTGCTCTGCAGGGGGCAGAACTTCAGACCACCATGCAAGGGGGAAAGGACGGACTGGGAGTTTGGACTTATGGGGGAAAATATCTGTTCAATTTTATACCTGGCGGGGTGGTGTCTAGCTTCATAAGTGGGACCTCCCTGGAGAAAGAGACCTGGAGTTTAGTGGGCTCTCTCCAGCGAGGTAAAATGAGAGGTCTTTTTTTCCCTGCTTGTTCCCAGGTAGCCTGCGGCAGGCCTCCTGCTTGGGGGAGGCATCTCCTGTCTTCTAGCCGGTAGGCTTTGTACCTGTAATTTGTTTTCTTGAATGCTCTTCCTTGGAGTTACAGCTTGCAGAACTTCTTTCTTGGCTCAGCTCCCCACTTTTGGCTTCAAAGAGTCTGATTCCATCCAGTTTTTCTTCCTCTGCTCAGAAGCCTCTACAGAGGGTTGCTACCACTCGGCCATCTTCCCAGAATTCGGAAATGGACTTTTAATTTTTCCAGTATGTCATTTTTTCTGATCGTGGACAGATTATATATGACCTATCATCTATAAAGTGGTAAACTTTGATGTTTATAAAGTAAGAAATTTCAATAGCATATGTTCAAAATATGTACATACATATTGCATGTGTATTTCTTGCAATTATACTTTGAGTTGAAGATACAGCAACATACAAAGAGTAGATTTAGGAGCAAAATCAAACTATGCTACCTCTTAAAATGTGCTACAAAGACTATGGATTTTAATCATTTTCTTTCTCAATAATTTTTGGGGTAAGAGGAGGGCTTTCTCTCTCTTGTTCTTTTTATTTCTTTCTTTCTTTTTTTTTTTTTTTTGAGACAGAATCTCACTGTGTCGCCCTCAGTAGTATGCCATGGTGTCACAGCTCACAGCAACCTCCAACTCTTAAGCTTAAGTGATTCTCTTACCCCAGCCTCCCGAATAGCTGGTACTACAGGCGCCTGCCACAACACTCGGCTTTTTTTTGTTGCAGTTTGGCCAGGGCCGGGTTGGAACCTGCCACCCTCGGTATATGGGGCCAGTGCAGTTCTCACTGAGCCATAGTCATTGCCCATTGTTGTCATTGTTTAACTTTCCTGGGCCGGGTTGGAACCCACTGCCCGTGGTGCATGTGGCTGGTGCCCTACTCACACTGAGCTACGGGCACTGCCCTCTCTCTCTTGTTCTTTCTGCCTGCTTCCTTCCTGCTTCTCCCTAGGTCATGTCACAAATGTGTTATTATATGATGTTTTATTTAGATTTATTTGTAAGTTTAGAAATACTGCAAACATGTTGATAAAGTATACAGTAGGTTATGTTGAAGATAGAACAATCCAAAAATAGTTGTCTGCCTCTGTGTTTTTGTTCTTCCAGTAACAAAGCTCACTTCCTTTAATTATAGTTTGAGACACTGTGTTAAAATATTTAATCTCTGAGTAATGACTAGATTTGAGTTTCCTAATTGGCATCTGTGTGTTTAGCCCAAATCTCTGCCAAAGCCCAAATATGAGAATAACTGCACAAGGCAAGATGTGGACTAGTGTAAAACACCTCTGACACCTGCCGCCTTAGCTCCAGGGCAATAGAGTCACAACAAACAAGTAAAGGAAAAATAGTACGCATTTTATGATTCCACATATTTTTAAATGCCCCCAACATCCCAACAACTTGTTAGGGTTTACAAGTCAAACTAAAAATCCATGTGTGATTAATGTACAGTAAGGTATAATTGTGGCCCAAGAAGCCTTGACTTTGGGAACATGTCTTGCTCATTTTCAGGTAGTATTTCAGGTCCCTGGGAGTAGTTCTAAGAAGATAATGCTCCACCCACAACTGGGTGACTTCTTAAAAACCTGTGAAACGGCGCCAGCCACGTACACCTAAGGTGGTGGGTTCGAATCCCCAGCCCGGACC
>NW_003852440.1:9774072-9800586 GCF_000181295.1 Otolemur garnettii | reverse complement strand
GAAACCAGCTTGAAAGGACTAAAAGAATAATTTAGGTAGAGAAGTTATCAGCTTGAATTTCATCTACCAAAATTTCTTTGTGTTTTCCTCAGTGGAGAATCCAGAGAAGTGTCATTTAGACATCTTCCCTCATTATTGTTGGCTTAGTATTGTTTGAAACAAGATGCCACTCACCACTTGCAACATGCATGTTTGGTGAGTCCATGACACACACTGTGGGTGTGGGATCTATGAGCTCACGTTCCCTTAATAATGTATGTTTCCTTTGGTAGTGTTTGTCTAGCCTAATGTTAAACGTGGGTGAAGGTGGCGCAAAAGGTGGAATTACAGACCCCTACTGTTCTATCCATTGAGAAGGTTCCTAAGATGAGAGGCCAAATCACTGACTGATGACGGGCTCTGTGGGCAAGAGGACACAATTGCTTTTGCAGATGTGGGGAAAGAGAAGAGGTTCTGCTTTCCTGGTTTAATATGAAAATATGGGGAAATGGATCACCGTGGACTTCAGAATCTCCAGCCTTAAGCAAGAATTCTGGGCAAGGGCAGTACCGGTGGCTCAGTGGGTAGGGCGCTGGCCCCATATACAGAGGGTGGCAGGTTTGAACCTTGCCCAGGCCAGCTAAAACAGCACTGGCAAGTGCAACAAAAAATAGCTGGGCATTGTGGCAGGCACCTGTAGTCCTAGCTACTTGGGAGGCTGAGGCAAGAGAATCACTTAAGTCCAAGAGTTGGAGGTTGCTGTGAGCTGTGATACCATGGCACTCTACTGAGGGCGACATAGTGAGACTCTGTCTCAAAAAAAAAAAAAAAAAAGACTTTTGGGCAGAGACAGCCAGCTATATCAGCAGCTTGGAGCTGCATATTCACCTGGAGGTCAACTCTGAAAATGAAAACCACAGCGGCACATGGCTCACACCTGTAATCCTAGCACTCTGCAAGACCAAGGAGGGTGGATTGCTTGAGCTCAGGATGAGACCAGCTGAGTGCCAAACCCTGTCTCTACTAAAAATTAAAAAAACTACCTGGGTGTAGTGGTGCACATCTGTAGTCCTATCAGCTTCCCTTGGGAAGCTGAGGCAAGAGTATCATTTAAGCCCAAGAGTTTGAGGTTGTTGACAGCTATGATGATGCCATAGCACTCTACCCTAGAGCACTCTCACTCTAGGTGACAGAGTGAGACTCTGTCTCAATAAAAAAACAGCTGGGGGCCAGGCACAGTGACTCACACCTGTAATCCTAGCACTTGGGAGGCTGAGGTGGGTGGATTGCCTGAGCTCATGAGTTCAAGACCAACCTGAGCCAGAGCGAGACCTCGCTTCTAAAAATAGCTGTGTGTTGTGGCAGGCGCCTGATGCCACAGCACTCTACTGAGGGCAACAAAATAAAACTCTGTCCCAAACAGAAAAAAAAAAAAAAGGAAAGAAACAAAAGAAAAGAAAAAGAAAACCACTCATTCCTTCCTGAGTAAGACTATGTTAAACTAAGACTGGAACCTTTCTGTGCTAGCGTGATGCAATGGGTGACTGAAGCAGGCCACTCCCAAACACTGGGCCAACATGTGGTTTAATGACCAGGAGCAAGGCAAAGCCAACTCTCACTGGGGCAGGCCCCAATTAGCCATTAGATCAGGCTGGGGCCAGGAGACCCTAGTGACTTGTGTGGTCACCTGGATCTGATCTTCACATCATATTTGTCTTTTCCAAAAGAACTTTTACTCTCTTCAAATCCAGATGAGGAGATCCAATCATGCTTTCACCAAATTCTATTACTTTGAAAAGATGGGGATTTTCTGGTTCAGAACACTAAGTAATACACAGCTGGTCAGATGAAGAGCCAGGGGAGGAACTCAGGTCTGCCTGACTCCAAAGGTCATGTTCTTCTCACTTCCTCATTTTTCACCAAAAAAAGTACCAATTTTATGATAAACAAACACTGTTGTCCAGGCACTTTGTATTAGCAGGTTCTAAGTTGCCCTCTTGTGGAGTTCACTGGGCCCAACTGGGTCTGGTTAGAGGTGACAAGTACGTTGATGATAAGAGGCTGTGGATTCCCCAACCCCTTAAGATCAATAACTTCATTCCTGGCTAAAGATGCTGAGTTGACTATGTTCTTTGGACCTTTTGTCATGTCAAGGTATAATTCTCAATCTACACTAGACAGACCGGCTTGCACTATCACTTGTAAAGTTTACTTCCCTTTAAGCCCTTCCTTGTATCTGGAAGCAACTAATCTGAAGTTTGTTCAGCCACAGCCTCCACGACAAACTGAAGAAGGATGGAAAGCATCCCAGAGAAGGCCTCAGGATTTGCTCACCTGTATTAATTCTGTGGTAACAGCTCAGTGGCACACTGAGCCCCTGAACTCAAAGCTTCACACAGTCCCACACTGAGCCTGTAGCAGCAGGGCCTTGTGGCTCAAGTAGACCTGAGCACTGCACCATGTCTCTAGGACCCGGGGTGCTGGTGGGGAAGGTGGGGGCGTCACAGGAACTTGAAGCTACCTGTTCACACACTATTTTTTTTTTTCGAGACAGAGTCTCACTGTCACCCTCAATAGAATGCTGTGGCATCACAGCTCACAGCAACCTCCAACTCCTGGGCTTAAGTAATTCTCTTGCCTCAGCCTCCCAAGTAGCTGGGACAATAGGCATCTGCTACAATGCCCAGCTAGTTTTTGTTGCAGTTGTCATTGTTGTTTTAGCTGGCCCAGGCTGGGTTTGAACCCAGTAGCTCCAGTGGTGTATGTGGCTGGTGCCCTAGCCGCTGAACTACAGGCGCCAAGCCCTTTTTCTTTTTTGAGACAAGAGTCTCACTCTGTTGCCCTGGGTAGAGTTCCGTGGCATCATAGCTCACAGCAACTTTAAATTCTTGGGCTCAAGCGATCCCTTGCCTCAGTCTCCCAAGTAACTTGGGACTACATGTGTGCACAATGCCCAGCTAATATTTCTATTTTTAGCAGAGATAGGGGTCTTGCTCTTGCTCAGGCTAGTCTTGAACTCCCCAAAGTGCTGGGATTACAGGCATGAGCCACCACACCAGGCCCAATTTTTCATTTCTCTCCTTTTTCCTTTTCCTCCCCAGGCCTGATGGACTCTAATTTCTAGTCCTTGTTGATTTTAGGTTCCTTTTGGTTGTACTCCAGGTATAAATAACTCCAAATTCAACTTGTAAGTGCTTTTTTCTCTGCTACCCCAAATTAAGAATGACTTCTACGATCTTGGGTTAGATTGTTTCAGAATCAGATCTTAAGGCAGGATGTGAGTGTGACTAGTTTTGTTCTGTATGTTTCCTTTTGTTTCACTTTTTTTTTACTATGGTAAAATACATATATACTTTACCATATTAATCATTTTTAGGTGTACTGTTTTTCAGTGGTATTAAGTACACTCACAATGGTGTGCAGCCATCACCGCCATCTATCCCCATAGCAATTTTCATCTTGTAAAACTGAAACTCTGCCCCTTAAACAACTCCCCATTCCCTTCTGTCGGCCTCTAGCAACCACTCTACTTTCTGTTTCTACAAGTCAACTAGTTTCCCTTTGAGGTGATTTCCAGGAAGACTACAGTGGCGGAAGTAAGGCAAGAAAGGAAAGGAAACCAAGAAGGAGAACATTATTAAGCAAGGTTCTGCTAGTAACTGCAACGGGGCTCAAGGCTGCTAGGGGCTCTGAAGGACAGTGCAGAACACACCTCTGAGTTTTCCTACCCACAGTGCAAGGGAGTTAGGGAGCCTCCAATTCCACCATCATTGGCTAAGGCCTGCTCCCTGCATGTCTCCAGCACATCTAAATCCGGTGGAAGGAAAGCTTTCTGGTGGAGAATGGCAGGTTCTTGCAGCAGGAAGGCCCTGGTGTGTACTGGAATGCTGAGAGAAGCGGGGATATGGATCCTCGGAGAACTTCGGGTCTCCACAATGTGCTCCTCCTATGACGACTTCTTCTCCTTCTCCTCCTCCTCCTTTTCCTTCTTCTTCTCCTCCTTCTTCTTCTTCTCCTTTTTTTTTAAACAGAAACTCACTTTGTTGCCCTTGGTAGAGTGCCATGGCATCACAGCTCACAGGAACCTCAAACTCCTGGGTTCAAGTGATTCTCTTGTCTCAACCTCCCAAGTAGCGGGGACTGCTGGCACCCGCCACAATGCCTGGCTATTTTTTTAGAGACAAGATCTCACTCTGGCTCATGCTGGTCTTGAACCTGTGAGTTCAGGCAATCCACCTGCCTCAGCCTCTCATGTGCTGGGATTAAAGGCATCAGCCACCGCGCCCAGCTACTACTTCTTTCTTCTTTTTTAAAGAGATGAGATCTTGCTGTGTTGACCAGGGTGGAGTACAGTGGCTATTCATAGGCTAGACCATAGCACACTATAGGCTTAAATTCCTGGGCTCAGGTGATCCTCCTGCCTTAGATTCCTCTCCTGAGATTCCTTCTAGCCAACAGAATATGGCAAAGGTGATGGACTGTCAATATGTGATATGTTATATATGACTTATCTTTGCTAGCTCTTTTCCTTCCCTTCATGGCTTTGAGGAAGCAAGCTGCCATCTTCCTTGGTAAGAAGGGCTTCATGAGAGGCCCATGTGGCAAGGACCTGTGGAGAGCCTCTCAGAGCTAAGAGAAACCTCCAGCTAATAGTCAGCAAAAGCTGGGCTCTTGTTCTCACAGCAGCAAGCTCTGAATTCTTCCAACAACCTGAACGAGTTTGGAAGCAGATCTGTCACCAGCCATATTCTGTTGGCTAGAAGGCCCCCAGACAGATGGGAGCCCTGGCCAACGCCACAGTGACAGCCTTGCAGTCTGCACCAGGCCCAGGCACCTGACTCACAGGCTGTGAGATAATACAGGGTAGTTGTTTGAAGTCACTGCATTTGTGATGACTTCTTATACAACATAGAAAAAAAAAATACACTCTCTTATCCTATGAGTCTCCAATGTGAGGAACCTGGCCTCAGTTTCTCTGTTTTTTCTTCTTTTAACTTTTATACTATGTCTACTGAGCAGTAATTCTTATGGTTAATGAATTGCTGTTTCTCCTATTACAAAAGTAAGACATATTCATTGTAAAACATGTACAATATATGTATGCAAAAGAAGCTAAGGATATTCACTCAACTTTTTCTTAGGTAAGTTCAAACTTTCTTCTGGGGAGCTCTCTTTGTCTCTGAATTCTATAATGTATTCTTTTTCAGCCTTGCTATGGAAGAAACTTTACCCAAATATAAATTTATAGTTAGAAAAGACTGTGTTTATGTGAATTGTTCCTAAGAGGTGCATACAGAAAATACCCGTGTGATTGGGAAAAGGCATTATTCCTGGAGGGGAAAGGCACCTGTAGACGTGGTAAAGCCATTATCCAAACTGTGCTTTGAGGAATTCTTATTCCAGCCAAGGAGTAAAGAAGTGCCAAATGACTGAGGCCATTGACCTTAGACATCATTTCAGTCAATAAAGGGCTTTGAAATGTCACATTTAGGTGCTGAATTTAGCACAGAAGGTACAGCCTGAGTTTTCTGTGCCCTCCTTTACTCTTGACTTCCCTTCCTTCATGGGGGACTTCACCACTGGGCATCTGTGAAGGAAGAATCTCCTGCTGTCTCTATATCCCCCAGGGACCTCTTTTCTATTTTCCTTCCTTTCCAGCTTTCCCTCTTTCCACTCCTCACAAAGCAGTAATTCTAGCACAGTGCAGCCTCCATGAGGACCCTTGCTAATAGGTGAAGCACGTCACCCTCCTACTGGAGTTCCCATCTGGGGAGTCATTGGGTGTTTTCAATTAATTAATTCATAACAAACACTCCTTAAGTGCCTGCTGTCTGCTGAGCATCATGGTGGACACTGACCCAAAGGCTTGGACCTAGTGGGAGAGCCAGGGTGTGCAGGGATGACACGTGTCTTCTGAATGCCCTCATAGTGTCCACATGCACACACCGGAGGCCAAAGGAGAGGAGAGAGCAGGGCAATGGCTGGGGGAGGAGGAAGGTGGAAGCACGAGAAGTTCTGACAGAGATGATAATTCATGAGTTAAATACATGGTATTGAATGAAAAGGCCCTAGGCTGGGCATGGTGGCTAACACCTGTAATCCGAGTGTTTTGAGAGGAGAAGGCAAAAGCTGGAGGTTTGCTTGAAGCTAGGAGTACAAGACCAGTCTGGGCAACATAGCAAGACCCCATCCCTACAAAAAATACATATATGTTAGCGGGGCATGGTGGTGCATACCTGTAGTCCTGGTTATTTGGAAAGATCAATTGAGTCCAGGAGTTTGAGGCTTCACTGAGCAATGGCTATGTCACTGCACTCCAGCCTAGGTGACAGAATGAGACTGCATCGCTAAAAAAAATTTTTTTTTGAGACAGAGTCTCACTTTGTCACCCTCAGTAGAGTATCGTGGTGTCACAGCTCATAGCAACCTCCAGCTCTTGGGCTTAGGTGATTCTCTTTCCTCGGCCTCCCAAGTAGCTGGGACTACAGGCATCCGCCACAACGCCCGACTATTTTTTTGTTGCAGTTTAGCCAAGGATCGGTTTGAACCTACCACCCTCGGTATATGGGGCCAGTGCCCTACTCACTGAGCCACAGGTGCCACCCACATCTCCAAAAAGTTTTTTAAAAACAAATAAAACATGATCTATTTATTTATGATTTAATAAAAATAAAAATAAATAAAAAGGTGAAAGAATTAACACAATTCTATAGAAGATAAAGAAATTGGACATTCAATTCCTACAGGCAGTCCCCAAGTTACAAACATCCAACTTACATCCAACTTGCACTTACAAACGGAGGCTATTACAAGCAAAGATAAGTGTACCTATTCCAATTTACATACAAATTCAACTTAAGAACAAATTTACAATAACCTATCTCATTTGTAACCCGGGGACTGGCTATATGAATTGGGAAATGTTTAAATACACTATGCTAGATCCACGCAGTGAATATTATACTGTTATTAAAAAGAACAATGTAGATCTATACATACTGACATGTAAAGATATCCAAATATCCTGTTAAAAAAGTTGTAGAATAATACATATAATATAGTTCACACTAATATACATATGTTTCTACCTTTTTATTTTGAGAAAACTGTAGATTTACATGTAATTGTAAAAGATAACATGGAACCACAATGAGAGGCCACTTTACACTCACTAGAATGGCCATAACAGAAAATAGGCAGTAACAATTGTTGGTAAGGATGTGGAGAAATTAGAACACTCATACACTGCTGATGAAAATGCAAAATGATGCAGTTGCTTTGAAAAACTGCTTGGCCGTTCCTCAGAAAGTTAAACATAGTTACCATAACACTGGGCAATTCCACCCTTGGTATATACATTAGAGAACTGAAAACATGTTCACACAAAAACTTGTACGTATTTGCTCAGGGAAGCCTTGTTCATAACAGCCGATAAGAGGAAGTGGTTCAAATGTCCATCAGCTTCTGAATAGATAAACAAAACGCGGAAGTAGATACACACAATGAAATATTATTTGGGGGCTTGGCACCTGTGGCTCAAGTGGCTAAGTCGCCAGCCACATACACCTAAGGTGGCAGGATCGAATCCAGCCCGGGCCCACCAAACAACAATGATGGCTGCAACCGAAAAAAAAAAATAGCCAGGCGTTGTGGTGGGCACCTGTGGTCTCAGCAACTTGGGAGGCAGAGGCAGGAGACTCGCTTGAGCCCAGGAGTTGGAGGTTGCTGTGAGCTGTAATGCCACGGCACTCTACCCAGGGGGACAGCTTGAGGCTCTGTCTCAAAAAAAAAAAAAGAAAAGAAAAAAGAAATATTATTTGGGCATAAAAAGAAACAAAGATACATACTAGAAGACAGACAAACCTTGAAAATCTGTGTTAAATGGAGGAAGGGCATGTAGGCTCAAGGCCACATATTGTATGATTCCTTTGATATGAAATATCTAGAAGAGGCAAATCCACAGAGGCAGAAAGAAAATTAATGGTTGCCAGGGTCTGCAGCAGGAGTGGGGTAGGGTGGGAAGGAGGAATAGGGAATGATCCTGCTGGATTCAAGGTTTCTCTTTGGGGTGATGAAAATGTTCTAAAATTAGATAGTACTGAGGTTGCGCAAATATGAATATATATAAAAAACACTAAATTGTACATATTAAAAGGGTAAATTTTATGTGAATTTCATCTCAATAAAACTTATTGAAAAAAAGAAATAATACAGAAAGATCCTACGTTCCCTTTATCCATTTTCCCCCAATGATAACATCTTATATAACTGTTGTACAATAGCACAACTAGGAAACTGACCACTGATATAATCTATCAACATTATTCAGATGTCACCAGTTTTACACACTCTCATTTGTGTGTATTTACACAATTTTACCACATGTATGGATTTGTGTGGCCAGCACTAAAATCAAGATGCAGAACAGTTCCATCACACAGGACCCTTGTGCTATCTTTTTATGGCCACTGTCACCCCTTCCTCCCCTCAATCTGAACCTTGATCTGTTTTCCATCTGTATAAATGTATCACTTTAAGACTGTTATCTAAATGGAATCACACAGTATGTAACCTGTATCTTCTTCTGCTCTTTCTTTTTTTTCTAGGAACAGAGTCTTGCTCTGTAGCCTTTTGACACTGGCTTTTTTCACTCAACACAATGCTCTGGAGATCTATCCAGTTATTGTTTCAATTTTTCCTTTCTTTCTTTTTTTTTGAGACAGAGTCTCACTATGTCACCCTCAGTAGAGTGCTGTGGCTTCACAGCTCACAGCAACCTCAAACTCTTGGGCTTAAGCGATTCTTTTGTCTCAGCCTCCCAAGTAGCTGGGACTACAAGCGCCTGCCACAATGCCCAGCTATTTTTTGGTTGTAGTTGTCATTGTTGACAGGCCTGGGCTAGATTTGAACCCTCCACCTCCATGGGGTATGTGGCTGGCACTCTAGCCGCTGAGGTACAGGCGTGGAGCCTTTCCTTCCTTTTTATTGCTGAGTAGTCTTCTATGGTATGAATGTACCATAATTTATTTAACCTTTTTTTTTTTAATGTTTATCTTGCTCACAATTTTTTTTCTTTTTTTTTCTTGCCGGGGCTGGGTTTGAACCCGCCACCTCCAGCATATGGGACAGGCGCCCTACCCTTTTGAGCCACAGGTACCACCCCTTATTTAACCTCTTACCATTAAGGGACATTTGGGTTCTTCCTTGTTTGGAGAAATTATGAATAAAGCTATTATAAATGTTCATGTACAGGTTTTTATGTGAATATATATTTTCATTTCTCTGAGTTATGCTAAGTACATATTTAATATTGTAAGAAATAGCCATACTCTATTCTAGTGTGGCCATACCATTTTACATTCCCATCAGCATTGCATGAGTGATCAAATTTCTCTATATCCACACCAGCATTTTGTGTTGTCACTATTTTTTTATTTTTGGCCATTCTGAGCATGTATATTTTTTATTAATAAAAAGTTAGGCAAATATGCACCAAATTTTGACAGTGGTTATTTCTAGTGTGTGTAGGTATTAATACCATGAAAGATCTTTACTTTATATAGTACATATATTTATGGTGTTCAAATTTTGCATAACTTAATTTTGTATTTGTAATCTAAACATAAGGTGACCAGACGTCCTGATTTTTAACAATTTGTCCTGTGTCCCATTGTGTTTTAAAAAGTCCCAATTTTTAGAAAGAATGCAGGATAAGCTAGGGAACATGGGAGAACAGGAAGGGAATATACAGTTTTCAGCTGCCATGTGGCTATTTCGCCAGGATATGCATTTTATATTATTTTTGCTAATTTTATAATGTTAAACTTTAATAACAAATAATTGTTGAGAACTGATTATCGAAAACTGCTTATCAAAGTTTGCATTGTTGTCAGGCTCCCCCCCCCCAATGGTGTCCCGCTTTACCAATGTTGAAATCTGGTCACCTTATCTAAACAGCAATATGGATTTTTAAGAGATTAATAGTAAGAAAGTAAAAAGACAATTATTAGAAACTATTCTATAGAGGGGAAGCGTGTTGAGGGGATTTTCACTTTGTATGGGCTGTGGAAGGGGTGAGGAGGCGGATCACACAGGAGGAGGACACCATGTGCCGGCCAGTCCGTGTTTATCTGAGACCCTCCCTCCTCTGCCTTGCTCCATGTCCCAGGAGGCTTCATCACTGAGGTTCCTTTGTCCTCTAGCTTCCAGGATCATTGGCACAACCGACAGGCAGGAGAGAGCAGCGAGGCTCCTTACTCTCAAATACAAGTCCGCTCTGCCTCCATTTCTTTCTTTTCCTTTCCTTTTTTTTTTTTTTTTCTTTTTTTTGAGACAGCCTCACTCTGTTGCCATGGGTAGAATGCCCTGGAGTCATCACAGCTTACAGCAACCTTAAACTCCTGCGCTCAAGCGATCCTCTTGCCTCAGCCTCCCAAGTATCTGGAACTACAAGCATCCACCATCATGTCCAGATACTTTATCTATTTTCAGTAAAGACAGCATTTCATTCTTGCTCAGGCTGGTCTGGAAGTGCTGAGCTCAAGTGGTCCACCCACCTTGGTCTCCCAGCCACTTCACTTTCCAGCTTCTGTTCTCCACAGTGCCCACTCTGGGGCTTAGGCCCTGGGATCACTGTTTACCTCCCTGGCCTCTGGAGCCTAAGGTAGTCATGGCTCCCTGCTGCTGTCTGTGCCTGGGTGCAGGAGACACCTGAAGAACTCCTTGGTAATAAGGGAATGGGGAAGGGCGTGGACTCTCCCTAAAGAGCATCAGAGCACGTACATCATTGCTTGGCAGTCTCCGCACCTGTGGGGAAGAGCAGCTAGTCGAGGCTCTCACTAAGACTGACAGCTGCACATTGAGGCACTCTACACCTCTGACCTGACTGAGACAACTGGCTCCTCCCATTGGGGAGCCTTACCTGACTCGGACAATAGGCTCCCCGGCACCTATGGGGAACCATACCCCGAGAAGCTTGAACAGCGGTCCTAGTCCTGGCAGTTTCATGGGCCAGGGCCGGCAACCTCACGTCCCGGCTCCAACACCTGGATGCCCTACCCTACCCTGCTCACACCCTGAGAATGGGCTCTTCATCAAACTGCCCTTGGGGTGCTCAGCAGTCGGAGTTTTGAGCACTCCACCATTCTTCTGCCAGGACTCTAAGAGATACATCTAATGAGACAGCCCCCAAAACAGTCCAGAGGGACCCAGATCAAGAGCTAAAGTGATGCCGGGTGCAGTGGCTCACACCTGTAATCCCAGCACTCTGGGAGGGCGAGGTGGGTGGATCACTTGAGCTCAGGAGTTCAAGACCAGCCTGAGCAAGAGCGCAGTCCCCATCTCTTAAAATTAGCCAAGCGTTGTAGCGGGTGCCTTTAGTCCCAACTACTTGGGAGACTGAGGCAAGAGAATTGCTTAAGCCCAAGAATTTGAGGTTTCTGTGAACTATGATGCCATGGCACTCTACTGAGAGTGACAAAGTGAGACACTATCTCAAAAAAAAGGAGCGGCTCGGCGCCTATAGCTCAACCGGCTAAGGTGCCAGCCACGTACACCTAAGGTGGCGGGTTCAAATCCCCAGCCCGGACCCGCCAAACAACAATGACGGCTGCAACCAAAAAATAGCCGGGCGTTGTGGTGGGCGCCTGTGGTCCCAGCTACTTGGGAGGCGGAGGCAGGAGACTCGCTTGAGCCCAGGAGTTGGAGGTTGCTGTGAGCTGTAATGCCACGGCACTCTACCCAGGGGGACAGCTTGAGGCTCTGTCTCAAAAAAAAAAAAAAAAAAAGGAGCTAAAGTGAGAGGAGACCCAGCCTTCAGACTGGAGAAAGGAAGGTAATGGGGACCCAGGAGAAGCTGGTGGAATTCACACATGGTTCCCTAGTTTTCCTAGTGATTAGGAGGTGATGTGTGCTGGGTCATCTTTTTACTACCCTGCATCCAGAAAGGACATTGGCTCTGGAGCCAGCCTGCCTAGTATGAATCCTCATTATCACTATTTTGTAACCTTGGACAAGTAACTTTGTTTCCATGGCTCAGCCTTCTCCTCTGTAAAATAGGGGTGATAATAATAGTATCTGCTTCATAGGTTTCAGGAGGATTAAAGAATTAAATGAGTGTAACACACTTAGGACAGTGTCTGGCCCATACCTGCACTCAGTAAATGTTAGTTGTTACTACTTCTGAAGACAGAGGCAGTAGGTGGGTAACCTGGGCAACTGGATGAACCAAAATAGGAAACAAGAGGGACTTGAGCAAGGACAGGTGACAAGTATGGAGAGAAAGCAGAGAGAGATCTAAGAGGCCAGGCAAGGTTGGAAGCCATACATTTCACTCATTCAGACACTTGAAGTGTTTACTGGACGCCAGGAATTCCACTAGAAGCTTGTTTCCCTCTCTTTGTCTCTTCCTTCTTTCTCTCTCTCCCTCTCTCTTTACAGATAAAAGGAAAAATCTCCTACAAAACCTCCAATAGGGCTTGGCATCTGTAGCTCAGCGGCTAGGGCACCAACCACATACACCAGAGCTGGCAGGTTCAAATCCTGCCCAGGCCTGCCAAACAACAACTGAAAAATAGCTGGTGTTGTGGTAGGCGCCTATAGTCCCAGCTACCTGGGAGGCTGAAGCAGGAGAATCACTTAAGCCCAAGAATCTGAGGTTGCTATGAGCTGTGTCTACCAGGCAACGTAGTGAGACTCTGTCTCAAAAACAAAACAAAACTCCAATAGCATTATCACAGCTAATCAAATTAATAATAAATTCTGTTTTCTTAGTCTGATTTTGTGACATAACAGATTATCACAGACTGGGTAAGTTATAAAGAATAAAAATTTCTCATGGATCTGAAGGCTGGAAGTCCATGATCCAGACACTGGTATTTGGTGTCTGGGAAGGGATCCATCCTGCAGAGGGGAGGGCCACTGTGTCCTCACATGGTGGCAGGAGAAGGCAGAAGAGCTAGCAGCCATGTGCTGAGGGAAGCCTCTTCTGTAAGAGCCTTGATCCCATGAAGGAGGAAAGAGTCCTCATGCTCTGACCACCTCTTACAGGCCCTGTCCCTTGATACCATCACACTGCAACACTTGAATTTTAAAGAGGCCGTATTCATGCCATGGCTGCACGTGTCATCTACTATCTTGTCTATATTTAAGTTTCCCCAGTTGTCCACTCTAGCTGTTTGCCTCCCTATTACTGAATCTTCCCACTTCCAAACTGATGCTTACAAGCTAGCTACCCTCTTTTTCACAGTGAAAGGCCTCCTGGCAGGAACCAAGGAATGTTAATTAACTACAGGAAAAGGCCAAAAGCCAGAGAGCAATGGTACACACCTGTAATCCCACTGACTAAGGAGGCTGAGACAGAACTGCTTGAATCCAGTAGTTACAATGTTACAATGAGCTATGATCATGCAGCCTGAGTGACAGAGAGAGATCTTGTCTCTAAAAAAAAGATTAAAGTAAAAAAATAATAGAAAAGAAAAGGCCAAAGGACTCTGGGATAAAATAACCTATCTTAGTCTCCCAGTCTTCTGCTTTGGTAAAGGAAAAGTCAGTCCATTTCTTAGGAGCTTTGTCCACATTCTGTGTTTTTGTCACCCTCTGCAGAATTTGTAGGTTTGCACGAGAGACGATGGTTCACAAATGACTCTATGGGCAGAGGAAATGCTGATGAAGCAAAATCTCAGGACTGTGTTCGGTCCATGTTGGTTGCCTCAGGCAGCCCAGTCTAGGTCAAGAGAGGAAGGATAATGTGGGTTATTCTAGACTGGGATCAGGCCATACCAGAGAAGGAAGGAAACCATATCACAAAAATCCTGGGCCTCGCATAGATGTCACTAACCTCCTCAGGTGTCGGGTAAGTCTTGGCAACCTGGAAGCCAGTAGCCCCATGTGAGGGGCTGTGCTCTTGCTGGTCTGCCCACCTTCTCCAGGAGGTTGTTCCTCTGGAGAGCTCATCACAGGTAAGTAAAAGCGTTTCCTGTAAGAAGGGTATACTCATTTGCTGCCATGACAAAGTGCCACAGACTGGATAGTTAAACAACAGAAATAGATTTCCTCACAGTTCTGGAGGCTAGAATTCTGAAATCAAAGTGTTGTCAGGGGTTTGACACCCGTAGCTCAGTGGTTAGGGCACCGGCCACATACACCAGGGCTGGCAGGTTCGAACCCAACCCGGGCCTGCTAAACAACTACAACAAAAAAACAGCCGGTGTTGTGGTGTGTGTCTATAGTTCTAGCTACTTGGGAGGCTGCGGCAAGAGTCTCAAAAAACAAACGAACACACAAACGATAACAACAAAAAAACTCAAAGTGTTGTCAGGGTTGGTGCTCTGAGAGCTATGATCGAATGAACCTGGTCTGGGCCTCTCTCTTAGGTTGTAGGTAGCTGTCTTTTCTCTGTGTCTCTTTGCATCATTTTCCCTCTGTGTATGTCTATCAAAATTCACATGTTAAAGTTCTAACCCTCAGTTCCCCCTTGTTTTATTTTTTTGAGACAGAGTCTCACTATGTCACCCTCAGTAGAGTGCTATGGTGTCACAGCTCATAGCAACTTTAAACTCTTGGGCTTAAGCGATTCTCTTGCCTCTGAGTAGCTGGGGCTTCAGGTGCCTGCCACAATGCCCAACTATTTTTTGTTACAGTTGTCATTGTTTAGCAGGCCCAGGCCAGGTTCAAACCTGCCAGCCCCTGTGTATGTGGCTGGCGCCCTAACCACTGGGCATAGGCACCAAGCCTCAGTTCCCCTTTGACAAGGACACCAGTCATATTAGATTAGGGGCCCACCCTACTCCAATATGACCTCATTTTAACAAATTACTTCACAATTAGGTCACATTCTGAGATACTGAGGGTTAGAACTTTAACATGTAAATTTTGGGGGGACACACTGCAACTCCTAAAAAACGGATTAGACTCTGTCCTCTGATGGGCTGAAGTCTGAGGGTCGTCTAATTATACATGAAAATATGGTGCTTAGGAAATATATGAGGAAAACGGCAATAACTTGAGTGCTCATCAGAATAAATGTGGCCATTTTGTGTTTCTGAAAGAATAAATATCAAACTTTCTCTAAAACAACTATTTGTGTGTTCATATGTCTGCTTTAGTGTATCACATCTTATGTTGGATATGGTTTGTTGGTCCCCACCAAAGTTTATGTTGAAATTCAATCCCCAATGTAGTGGTATAGGGAGGTGGGGCCTAGTGGGAGGGGTTTGGGTCATGGGGGCAGATTCCCCTTATAAAGAGCTTGGTCTAGGGACCATGTCCCAGGAATGATTTGTTTTGCCCAACTGATCCATTCCTTACTGGGCTAAGTTTTGAAATTGAGTGACCTCAGCAAGCCATGGGTAAAATTTTTCATGTGCTTCCATGGAGGAGCTTGGGGTTTGCTATAGAGAAAAAAAGAAAAAAGAATGGATTTCGCAGCCCTGACCATTCCCCATACCCTTAATCCATTTGGCCAGAATGGGGAGGAAAAGGCCAGGGAAAGACATGAAGAGGGAAAAGAAGAGCCCAGAAGAGGAGTAGAATTCGCACCAAGAACCTGAGAGCTCATCTCCTGCCTTCCCATCTCCAGTGAAGCAGAAGATTTTTGCTTAGTACTCTCCAGATGTGCTCCCCCAAACAAGAACACAAAGGATGGACGACCCCTTAGGCCAGCGATTCTCAATCTGTGGGTCGTGACCCCTTTCGACTGTATTAACGGTTTGTGGCATTAGGAAGGTTGAGAACCACTGCCTTAGGCCGGTGGCTAGTATACTAGGTGTATACTTAGTAGATGAAAAGGTAGCCTGTATTACTGCAAGACTCTAGGAGGGAAACAAGTAATTAGCAGTACCTGCTGGCTCTGAGAATTTTGTTTCCACATTCAACATTTAAGAATTTGCTCAGATTGACTTTTGCAAACATCAAATCCCAGGAATCAAAGAAATTTGCTCTACAAATTCCTAGGAAGCCTCCTGGGCAGGTGACCATGAACACTTCCCTGTTTGCAGATCCACCCAAAGGGGACCAAACTCTAGAGGTAGATTTAAAGAAAAAAAGCAACAGTCTTAACATTTCCCCACTTAAGAGACAGACTAGAGCAAAATTGTCTAGTATGTGACATTTATCCTCCGAGTCTTCTCTCCTCTTTCCGAATCTCCCTTTGAGTTTCAAGTGCTAAACTCAGCTCACCAGCTCTCCCAACACCTTCCTGGGGCACACCCTGAGGCCCACTCTCTGCCAGCAGTTCCCAGTCTCTCCCCTTTTCCCTGTCTGAGCCCTACTCCCTGAGGGACCCATGGTCTCATCTTACTCATATCACCTGGTCCTAAGCACACAGATCCCAGGCCCCCTCCAACTTTCCCAGGAATTTCTGGAGTTCCATGCTGATGATCCTTAGATTGCTTTCATCCATGAGCCTAATGTAACCTATTAACTGGGAGGAGGGAGCTATGTTTCTGTGCTCTTTAACTTCAGTGTGTAATAAACTCCGCCTGTTTTAATAAATCCTTTAATAAGTGAACAAATTACCAAATGAATGAATGACTCTTCAGGATATTTAACAATGGCTTTTTGTTAAAACTTAATTTGAGGCTCAGCGCCTGTGCTCAAGTGGCTAAGGTGCCAGCCACATACACCTAAGGTGGCAGGTTCGAATCCAGCCCAGAACCGGCCAAACAACGATGGCTGCAACCAAAAAATAGCCAGGTGTTGTGGCAGGCGCCTATGGTTCCAGCTACTTGGGAGGCTGAGGCAGGAGACTCGCTTGAGCCCAGGAGTTGGAGGTTGCTGTGAGCTGTGATGCCATAGCACTCTACCCAGGGGGATAGCTTGAGGCTCTGTCTCAAAAAAAAAAACAACTTAATTTGAAATTGATGTAACAGCAGTGAGAGAAAGGGAAACCAGAAAACAGTAACAATAAGCATCTGGTTTATTTTCCAGGGCATCACCCTGGATACACTGCTGAATGTGGGGTTAGGAAGCAGGCTCTTCTCCCAGGATAGGTAGACTGGATATCCCGAGAGGGGAAAAGTAAAAACAATATGGTCATCTCAACTCTAAAGAAAAACTTCTATTTTTTTTCTTTCTTTGTAGCCTCCATGAGAGAAAGAAAAAGATATATTTTTCTATTTCTTGTAGAGACAATCTCACTTAATCGCCCTTGGTAAAGTGCTGTAGCGTCACAGCTCACAGCAACCTCCAGTTCTTGGGCTTAAGCGATTCTCTTGCCTCAGCCTCCCGAGTAGCTAGGACTACAGGTGCCCACCACAACACCCAGCTATTTTTTTGTTGCAGTTTGGCTGGGGCGGGTTTGAACCCACCACCCTTGGTATATGGAGCCAGTGCCCTGCTCACTGAGCCATAGCCACCGCCCGAAAAGGGTGTGCTTCTAAATCATGGACAAGACATTGTGATAACTGTACCAGAATTTGTTAGGGCATTGTTTCTTCAGTGGGACAGTTGCTGAAAAGACTCACTGGTTTAGCCACACGATGGGTAGCAAATCTTATTTGGTCCCCTGACAGCTTGCATTGCCCTGAGATTATGTATGGCACCATGGGTGGCCTTGATCAACATAGCCTCTGGAGGGGTTCCCTCAAATAAAGCCAGCACAGAGGTGGTGGCTCATACCTGTAATCCTAGCACTTTAGGAGGCTGAGTAGGAGGATTACTTGAGGTCAAGAGTTCAACACCAGCCAGGGCAACAGCAAGACCTCATGTCTACAAAAAATTGTTTTAACCCGGGCACAGTGGCTCATGACTGTAATCTAGTAGGAGGATTACTTGAGGCCAAGAGTTTAACACCAGCCAGGGCAAGTGGACCTTGCAACAGCAAGACCTCATCTCTACAAAAAATTGTTTTAAGCCAGACACAGTGGCTCATGACTGTGATCCTAGGATTCTGGGAGGCCAAGGCTTGGTGGATTGTTGGAGCTGACGAGTTGGAGAACAGCCTGAGCAAGAGCAAGACCCCATCTCTAAAAACATAGCTGGGCGTTGTGGTGTGTACCTGTAGTCCCAGCTACTTGGGAGGCTGAGATAAGAGGATTGCTTGAGCCCAGGAATTTGAGGTTGCTGTGAGCTATATGATGCCACAGAACTCTAACCAGGGTGACAAAGTGAGACTCTGTCTCAAAAAAAAAAGACTGGGGCCACTAACAGTTTCAAGAGCTCTTCATTATAAAGTCTTGACCAGGAATTGCGTATAGCCATTTCAAACACAAAACCTGACACAGAAAATTATATTGAATATAGTAAGTTCAAAGTTTCTCATTAAAAACTTTGAAAACAGGGCTTAGTGCTTGTAGCACAGTGGTTACATACACGGAGACTAGTGGCTTTGAACCCAGGCTGGGCCAGCTAAACAACAATGGCAACTACAACAACAAAAAAATAGCTGGGCATTGTGGTGGGCGCCTGTAGTCCCACCTACTTGGGAGGATGAGGCAAGAGAACCGCTTAAGCCCAAGAGTTTGAGGTTGCTGTGAGCTGTGACGCCATAGCACTCTACCCAGGGTGACAGCTTGAGACCCTGTCTCAAAAAAAAAGAAAAAAGAAAAAGGCGGCTAATATCACAATACTAGTCATATAAACTTTTTGGTTTTCCAAAGTTTATGTTTATACTCTAGTCCATTGAGTACAATATTGTATCTCAAAAAACAATGTATAAATTTAAAATTATTATATGGCTAAAAAATGCTAACAATCATGTGAGCCTTCAATCTTCTAACTGGTGGCAGGTCTTGCCTTGATACTGATGGCTGCTGATTGATCGGGGTGGTGGTGAAGGTTCTTTTCTTTTCTTTTTCTTTTTTTTTTTTTTTTTGCAGTTTTTGGCCGGGGCTGGTTTTGAACCCACCACCTCCGGCATATGGGGCCTGCACCCTACCCCTTTGAGCCACAGGCACCTCCCAGTGGCAACTTTTTTTAATTAATTTTTTGAGACAGAGTCTCACTATGTTGCCCTCAACAATGCCATGGTGTCACAGCTCACAGCTACCTCAATCTCTTGGGCTCAAGGGATTCTCTTGCCTCAGCCTCTCAAGTAGGTGACTACAGGCACCCACCACAATGCTCAGCTATTTTGTTGTTGTTGTTGTAGTTGTCATTGTTTTAGCTGGCCTGGGCCAGGTTTGAACCAGCCAGCCTCAGTATATGTGGCTGGTGCCATAACCACTGAGCTACAACAATTTTTAAAAATAAGACAACAATGAAGTTTGTCACATCGACTGACTCTTCCTTTTATGAACGATTTCTCTGCATCAAACAGATGCAATTTGATAGCATTTTACTCACAATACAACTTCCCTCAAAATTAGAGTTAGTCTTCCTAAACCCTGCCACTGCTTTATCGTGTTTAATAAGTCTAAACTTTTGTCATTCCAACAATGTTCACAGCATCTTCACCAGGAGTACAGTCTATCTCAAGAAACCACTTTCTTTGATTATCCATAAGAAGCAACCCCGCAACCATTTAAAGTTATACCACGAGACTGCAGCAAGTCAGTCACATTTTTGGCTCCACTTCCTATTCTGGTTCTCTAGCTATTTCCACCACATCTGCAGTTACTTCCTCCATTGAATCTTGAATCCCTCAGAGTCATCCTAAGAGTTATTATCAATGGTTTCCAAGCTCCTGTTAATACTGATATTTTGACTCTCGACCATGAATCGTGAATATTTATTTACTTACTTTTTTTTGCATTTTTTTTTGGCCGGGGCCAGGTTTGAATCCACCACCTCTGGTATATGAGGCCAGCACCCTACTCTTTTGAATCACAGGTGCCGCCCTATTTATTTACTTTTTTTTAGAGACAGAGTCTCACGTTGTTGCCCTGGGTAGAGTGCCTTGGCGTCAGAGGTCACAGCAACCTCCAGCTCTTGGGCTTAGGCAATTCTCTTGCCTCAGCCTCCCGAGTACTGGGACTATAGGTGCCTATCATAACCCCCAGCTATTTTTTTGTTACAGTTTGGCCAGGGCTGGGTTGGAACCTGCCACCTTCAGTATATGGGGCTGGAGCCCTACTCACTGAGCCACAAGGTGCCACCTGAATCGTGAATTTTTTTTTTTTTTCAGTTTTTGGCCGGGTCTGGGTTTGAACCCACCATCTCCAGCATATGGGGCTGGCTCCCTACTCCTTGAGCCAAAGGCAACACCCAATTTTTTCTTTTTTTGTGGTTTTTGGCCAGGGCTGGGTTTGAACCTGCCACCTCTGGCATATGGGGCAGGCACCTTACTCCTTTGAGACATAGGTACTACCCTCATGAATGTTTTTAACAGCATGTAGAACAGAGAATTCTTTCCAGGTTTTTTTTTTTTTTTTTTTTTTTTGAGACGGAGCCTCAAGCTATCCCCCTGGGTAGAGTGCCATGGCATCACAGCTCATAGCAACCTCCAACTCCTGGGCTCAAGCGAGTCTCCTGCCTCAGCCTCCCAAGTAGCTGGGACCACAGGCGCCCGCCACAACGCCTGGCCATTTTTTGGTTGCAGCCATCATTGTTGTTTGGCGGGCCCGGGCTGGGGATTCAAACCCGCCACCTTAGGTGTATGTGGCTGGCGCCTTAGCCGCTTGAGCCACAGGCGCTGAGCCCCTTTCCAGGTTTTCGACTTACCTTGCCCAGATACATCAAGGGAATCACTATGGCAGCTATAGCCTTACAAAATGTATTTCTAAAATAAGACAACCTTGGCTTGGTGCCCATAGCTCAGTGGTTAGGGCACCGACCACATACACTGGGGATGGTGGGTTCAAACCTGCCTGGGCCTGCTAAACAACAGTGACAACTACAGCAAAAAAATAGCCGGGTGCTGTGGCAGGCACCTGTCGTCCCATCTACTTGAGAGGCTGAGGCAAGAGAATTGCTTAAGCCCAAGAGTTGGGGTTGCTGTGAGCTGTGATGCCCTGGCACTCTACCGAGGGCAACACAGTAAAACTGTCTCAAAAAAAATAAATAAATAAAAGGAGAGAGACAATCTGGAAGTTGAAATTACTCCTTGATCCATGGACTGCAGAATGGATGTTGTGTTAATTAGCAGGCATGAAAATTACATTACTTTCTTTATACATCCATGGACATAAAGAGGCTAAAAATGACAAAAAACTCCTTGCATATCTCCTTAAGAGTTCTTGGATGATCAGAGGCATTGTCAATGGGCAATAATATTTGGCATCATAGCTCACAGTAAAACCTCCAACTCCAGGGCTAAGTGATTTTCTTGCCTCAGCCTTCTGAATTGCTGGGACTATAGGTGCCTGCCACAACACTCAGCTATTTTTAGAGACGAGGTCTCCCTCTGGCTCAGGCTGGTCTCAAATCTTGTGAGCTCAGGCAATCCACCCACCTTGGTCTCCCAAGTGCTGGGATTACAGGCATGGGCCACCTCTCCTGGTATGAGCAGTAGGTCTTTACAATGGGCTTAAAATATTTAGTAAACCATGCTGTAAATAGATGTACTATCCTTCAAGCTTTATTGTTTCATGTACATGCACAGGCAGAATAGATTTAGCATAATTCTTAAGGGCCCTTAAGTTTTCAGAATGGTAAATTAACACTGGCTTCCACCTTACGTCATTAGCCAGAGAGTCAGCCTGTCCTTTAAATCTGTTGTTCAGTATAGCCACTTTCATCAGTTACCTCAGCAAAGCTTCTGGATACTTTGCGTTAGCTTCTCCACCACCTCTTGCTGCTTTACCTTGAATTTTTGTTATGGAGGTGAACCAATCTCTGCTAGCTTCCCAATGTTTCTTCTGCTTTCTCACCTCTCTCAGCCTTCACAGAATGGAAGAGAGTTAGACCCTAGCTCTGTGTGAGGGTTTGACTTCAAGGAATGTTGTGGTGTGTTTAATCCTCTATCTAGATCACTCAACTTTTTCCAAATCAGGAATAAAGCTGTTTGCTTTCTTATCATTCATGTGTTCACTGGAGTAGCACTTTTAATTTCCTTTAAAGACTTCTTGGCATTCACAACTTGGCTAATAGGTACTTGAGGCCTAGATGTCAGCCTATCTCAGCTTTGGACATGTCTTCTTTTCTAAATTTCATCATTTCTAACATTTTTTTTCTCACTCCCTTACTCAGGCCTGAAGTCCAGCAGTGCAATCACAGCTCACTGTAACTTGTACCTGCTGACTCAGGGGCTCCTCCTGCCTCTGCCATCAGATAGTGGGGACTATAGGCATGCAACCACCACATCTGGCTGTTTTTTTTTTAACTTTTTGTACAGACAACTTCTTGCTACATTGCCAAGGCTAGTCTCAAATTCCTGGCCTCAGAAGGTCAAGTTACACCTAATAGTACGCCCTAGGATTACTGTTCAAAAAAGTCTGAAAAGGGAGCATAGAACTATAGGTTAACAACAGGCTTTCTAAACAAAAAACCAAAAATGCTAATTACAAACTCACTGCCTTTGATTCCTCAGAGTATTATGGCACTCAGTTCACTTTATTTATTGATCTTAATTTTTTTTTGAGAAAGGATCTCACTTTGTCACACAGGCTGCAGTGCAGTAGAACAATCATAGCTCACTGCAACCTCAAACTGCTGGGCTCAAGTGATCCTCCTGCCTCAGCCTCCCAAAAGGCTGGGATTATGGATAAACCACTATCTTCAGCCCATTTTCTAGCTTTTCTTTTTTGAGACAGTCTCACTCAGTCACCCTGGGGTTGAGTGCTATGGTGTCGTAGCTCACAGCAACCTCTAACTCTTGGGCTCAAGTGATTCTCTTGCCTCAGCCTCCTGAGGAGATAGGACTACAGATGCCAGCCACAACACCTGGCTTTTCTTTTCTTTCTTTCTTTTTTTTTTTTTTTTTTGAGATGGGGTGTCTCACTCTTGCTAGGGTGGTCTCGAACTCTTGAGCTCAGGCTATCCACCTGCCTCTACCTCCTGGAGTGCTAGGATTATAGGAATGAGCTACCACGCCCGGCCTCAATTTCTAGCTTGTGATTTATTTATTTATTTATTTGAGACAGAGTCTCACCATGTTGCCCTCGGTAGAGTGTTGTAGCATCACAGCTCACAGCAACCTCAAACTCTTGAGTTTAAGTGATTCTCTTGCCTCAGCCCCCCAAGTAGCTGGGACTACAGGTGCCTGCCACAACACCCGGCTATTTTTTTTCAGTTGTAGTTTTCATTTTTGTTTGGCAGGCCCAGGCTGGTTCCATACCCGCCAGCTCTCATGTATGTGGCTGGTGCCCTTAGCCGCTGAGCGACAGGTGCTGAGCTGCCAGCTTTTAATTTAAAGTGAGAGACTTACTACTCCTCCTTTCCCTTGAACACTTAAAGACCATTGCAGAGTGAGACCCCGTCTCAAAAAAAACAAGAAACAAACAAAAAGATCAATTATAATAGTAACATCAAATATCACTGATCACAGATCAACATGACAGATGTAATGATAAAAAACTTTAAAATACTGCAAAAATTACCAAAATGTGACAGAGACAGGAAATGAGCATATGCTGTTGGAAAAATGCCACCAACAGGACTTGCTTGAAACAGGGTTGCCACAAACCTTCATTTACAAAAAATGTAGTATCTGTGAAGGGAAATAAAGTGAATTCTGTGATTTTGTTTGTTTCACTCTGTGCCTTCGATGGAGTGCCATGGTGCCATAGCTCACAGCAACCTCAAACTCCTGGGCTCACGTGATCCTCCTGCCTCAGTCTACCGAGCAGCTGGGATTATAGGTGACCCCCCCCCCAACACCAAGCTAGTTTCCAAAGCCCAGCTAGTTTTTTCTTTTTCAGTAGAGATGAAGTCTCATTCTTGCTTGGGTTGGTCTCAAATTCCTGAGGCAAAGCAATCTATCCACTTGGCCTCCCAGAGTGCTAGGATTACAGGTATGAAACACCGTACATAGCCAATTTTGGGGGGAGAGGACAGGGTCTTACTCTTTAGCCCAGGCTAGAGTGCTGTGCCATCATATCTCACAGCAACCTCAAACTCCTGGGCTCAATTGATCCTCTTGCCTCAGACTCCTGAATAGCTGGGACTACAGGCTAGTTTCCAATGCCCAGCTACTTTTTCTATTTTTAGTAGTGACAGGGTCTTACCCTTGCCCAGGAGTCGTCTTGCATTCCCGAGTTCAAGTGATCCTCCTTCCTTGCCCTCCCAGAGTGCTGAGGATTAGAAGCGTGAGCCACCACGGTAGCCAATATGATCATTTTCTAAAAATAAAATAGTATGGGAAAGGTGAAAAATGTTACCTTAGAAGACAGTGAGCTGGTCTTATTAAAAGCTGAGGGAAGAACATTCAAGCCTTAGAAAGCACAAATGCAGGGGACCCTGAGGCAGGAGAGGACTGGATGGACCAGAAGTCGCTGCTCTGTAGCAGTGCTGTGGGGAACCCACAGATGGGCGGTGTAACCAAGAGCAGCAGGAGGCCACTGAAGGGATTTAAGCAAGAGTGTGACCTAATCTGATTTTCAGTCTATAAATCTAATCTGTGTATGCTGTGTAGTGAACAGAATGCAGAGGGGCAAAAGTAGAAAGAAAAAACTCATACAGGAAGTTACTTTGGGAGGCCAGGTAAGACGTGAGCAGTAAAGAGAGAGTAGGTTATTCTGAGAAGCACTTCAGAGGCAGGACCAATAGCACTGGCCATGGGGGTAGAAGAAAGGGATGCTCAAGAAAGATGTGCTTTTTAGTCTGAGCAGCTGAATAAATGGTAGTGCCATTTCCTGGGCAAAAAAACCGAGGGGAGGGACAGTTTTGGAGACAGGGTGGGGATCCAGAGCATCATGACAAATGATCCTTATTTTCCAACTAAGTGCAAATAATAAAGCACTGCAGCTTGTAAAAGATTTAAGAGGCACATTTACTTGACTCCTATGACACATACGGAAGTATCTACAGATGAAATAATGTAGTCTGGGACGTGCTTCAAAATAATTCAAGTGGGAGGCTCAGCGCCTGTAGCTCAGCAGTTAGGGCACTGGCCACATAAACTGGGGCTGGTGGGTTTGAGCCCAGCCCGGGCCTGCCAAACAACAATGACAACTACACCAAAAAATAGCTGGGCATTGTGGTGGGTGCCTATAGTCCCAGCTACTCAAGAAGCTGAGGCAAGAGAATCGCTTAAGCCCAAGAGTTTGAGGTTGCTGTGAACTGTGATGCCACAGCACTCTACCTAGGGCAACACAGTGAGACTCTGTCTCAATAAATAAATAAATAAATAATTCAAGCAGAGAAAGGAGAAGTGAGTAAATGTATAGACGGAACACAAGCTGGTCACTAGTTGATCATTTTTGAAGCCAAGTGATACCAAAAAGGGGTTCATTACACTATCTTCCCTACTTTTGTATATGATAATTTCCGTGGCACTGGATGAGGTCACTCAATAAGAAAGAATAGCAAATGTAGAAGAGCCCCAAATTGGAGGTTGGGGAGGTGGGCTAGGGCAGTAGAAAGAGACAGATTAGATCATGGGTGTCCTGGAGTTTACATTTTTCAGGGAGGAAACGGACAATAAGCAAGTGAACAAATGGAGAACTTAACCAATGTGATAAAGATAAAGGGTATGGAGATAGCATCAGAGTGGCCAGAAACATCTCCTCTCCATGAAGCAATTATCTTGGGAGCTGACTGACAGGAGCCAAGTGTATAGAAGCAACAATGCTATTAAAATACTTTCCATTCTACTGGTTTTATTGTTGTTGTTTTTACTTTTACTTATAAATAAATCTAAATTGTGGCCACAAGTATTCTATTCTAGGGAAAATATTTTAACTTACAAGTTTTTGCTTCTCCCCGATCCTCCCCATTTTTTTTAAACTCCAAATGTAGAAGCCATTATTTGCTGAATTCAAGAAGTAGAGCCAATTCTGGCAGTGTCTGTAAATCAGTGGGTAGGGCATCAGCCACATACACCAATGCTGGCAGGTTCAAACCCAGCCCGGGCCTGCTAAACAATGACAACTGCAATCAAAAAATAGCCGGGCAGGCACCTGTAGTCCCAGCTACTTGGGAGGCTGAGGCAAGAGAATCAATCGCTTAAGCCCAAGAGTTTAAAAGGCTGCTTTGAGCTGTGACGCCACAGCACTCTACCAAAGGTGACATAGTAATACTGTCTCAAAAAAAAAAAAAATAGAGCCCATTCAGACTGACCCCTGAGGCCCCTTCAGGATCCCCTCTTGCTCTGGCAGCTCTCCTACCCCATTATCTTAACACTGTAGTTCCCTTCTCCCTTTACCCACAGTTTTTGCAATTCTTGGGGCTCCAAAGCACCTCCTTCCTCTCCTCCCAAGTGCTACTTCCCTGCATAAGGCAATGCTTCCAGAAATCACAAGCTCCACCAGAGCAGGAATATTGCTTATGTTTCTTTGCTACATTCCCAACACCCAGAATTGTGCCCAGCATAGGTAGCACTCAATAAATATTCCTTCACTGAGAGAACTTCCTGAAGCCAGGAGGAAGGTAACCAGTCACCTCTCTAGCTGCTCAAGTACTCAACAACTAGAAATATGTGGCCTGACATCATACAGATAAACATTATTACTTCCATTTTATAAAATAGACTGCTGGCTCGGCGCCTATAGCTCAACCGGC
>NW_003852440.1:9771518-9772802 GCF_000181295.1 Otolemur garnettii | reverse complement strand
CCACAGGCGCCCGCCACAAAGCCCAGCTACTTTTTTTTGTTGCAGCCATCATTGTTGTTTGGTGGGCCCGGGCTGGATTCAAACCCACCAGCTCAGCTGTATGTGGCTGGCGCCTTAGCCACTTGAGCCACAGGCACCGAGCTTGCTTTTTTTTTTTTGAGATGGAGTCTCACTTTGTTGCCCTCAGTAGAGTAATATGGCATCATAGCTCACAGCAACCTTCAACTCTCGGGCTCAAGCGATTTTTTTTGCCTCAACCTTCCAAGTAGCTGGGAATACAGGCGCCCACCACAACCCCCAGCTATATTTTGTTTTTAAGAGATTGGGGTTTCTCTCTTGCTCAGGCTGGTCTCCGACTTGTGAGTGTAGGCAATCCAGCCGCCTTGGCCTCCCGGAGCGCTGAGATTACAGGCATGAGCCACCGCGCCTGGCCCAGAAAAAACTTTTAAAGCCAATAAGTAAGAGACATAGAAAACAAAGAGAACATTACCCACTGTCATTTTACATTTCTTAAAGATGTGATGGATTTAACTGACAAACAGCCCTTCTGGATAAATCCAACAATAAATATTTTGTTTTCCTGACAACAAAACAAAAAAACAAGCAAAGTAACTCTTCTTGGCTCAAATTATAGTAATTCTTTGCGGGCAGCCCAGCCTGGAGTTTTTGCATATGCACTTGTAGGACAGGGTTGTAGACTGCGTGTGTTCTGCAGAGCAACCACGGGCACTTAACATTGATTAAGTAATAATGAAAGAGAAGGCCCAAATCTCTTTTTTTCGGGAGAGGGAGGGTCTGTTTCTCCTGGGTCTGTTCCTCACTTAAGTGACCTTGGACAAATCCATTCCTTCCCCTCACACACATCTGATTTCCATACGTCTGTCTCAGGATGTTTATGATTAAGATGCTTTGTGAGATCTTCAGATTACAAATAGCACTTAGTGCCCTTCATCTATGAAATTTACCTCCTTTACTACCCTACGGATGTCTGCATGACACGTCTATTGAAAACCTTCACAGGGGTGAAGCACTGTCAATACCATCTAGGATGGAGTTCAGGCGTTCTAAGGCAAATCAGCCGGCAAGTAATAAGATCTTGAGCCTCGAAGTCTGTCTCCTATGCTGCTGAGAATTGGAAAATAGGTATATGTGGCTCGGCACCTGTAGCTCAAGTGGCTAAGGCGCCAGCCACATACACCTAAAGTGGCGGGTTCGAATCCAGCCCGGGCCGGCCAAACAACAATGATGGCTGCAACCAAAAAATAGCCAGGCATTGTGGCAGGC
>NW_003852440.1:9757629-9771407 GCF_000181295.1 Otolemur garnettii | reverse complement strand
GGGACTCTACCCAAGGGGATAGCTTGAGGCTCCGTCTCAAAAAAAAAAAAAAAAAAAAAAAATGAAAGAAAGAAAGAAAAAAGAAAAAAAAGGAAAATAGGTAAATCTAACAATGCCCAAACCACGTTTTCTTTATTTCTGTCGTTTTCAGCCTCTTTTAAACTATGCAGAAACAGCTGATGACATTTGACTACCCTATATTCTAAATTACTTTTCTAAAGCAATACTTCTGAATACTGAGATGGCTATGAGGCCCACACTGGGGACAGAAGAAACTTTCAGGACTGGTAGTGGGGCTCTGGTGCGGTTACTGTGTATCCATACATTGTTTTATTTATTTATTTACTTAAGACAGTCTTACCACCTCGCCCTCAGTAGAGAGCTGTACCATCGTATCTCACAGCAACCTCCAACTCTTGGGCTTAAGCGATTCCTGCCTCAGCCTCCCAAACAACAATGGGACCACAGCTGGGACCACAAGCGCCCACCACAACGCCCGGCCATTTCTTTGTTGCAGTTGTCATTGTTGTTTAGCTGGCCTAGGCCGGGTTCGAACCCGCCACCCTCAGTGCCTGTGGCCGGCGCCGCAATCACTGTGCTACGGGCGCCAAGCCCATACATTGTTCTAGAGGCTTGCGAAATACAGCCATCTTGCATTAGGCACCCTGATCCAGGAAGAGGGTGAGCCCGGTCCCCTCCGCCCTGGAAACCGCCACTTGCGATGGGCTGACCACGCTGCCACCCCCCCGCCCCCGCGCAGCCCGCGCGCAGGCAGCCGGCTTTAGCAGGGGCCGGGAGTCTGAGCGGATAAAGTTGCCTGTGGGAGGATTCGAGCCTGAGCCGCAGGGTCCGGACGTACTTGGCCTGGAGCGAAAGTGGGAATAAAGCCGTCGGTGTGTCCTGCCAGCTGTCCCAGCAGCCCCAGCCGAAAAGTGGGCCCGGGACGCCAGGCTTCTATTTGCGCGCTTTCTGTAGCCAAGTATTTTCAACTGGGGCGCGGCGACACGGCCCGCCGCGTTCCCCTCCCAGCCCCCACGCCGCCCCGGGCGCCGCAGGGGCACGCACCCGGCCCTGCGCAGGGGCAGCTTCTCCCCGCTCCGCCCGCCCGGGCCGGAGATGCCAGTGGGCCGGGCGTTCACTCAGCGCACCTCCTCCCGCCCTTCCCCCACTTCCCTCTCAGTGCCCCAAACCCGGTCTTCGGGGGTTTGATGACGTATGCGCAGGGAGCAGGGTGGGAGTACGGGGGCGTGGGTGAGACGGGGGCGGACGGCCGTCTCGGCGGGAGCCGGCGGCCCCCACACCCCTAGCGTGTCTTTTGTGTTTGTACACACACTGCGCGAGGTGGCCGAGAGGAGGGAGCGGGTGGCGTAGGGGGGAGGGGCGAGCGCGCGCCAGCGAACGGGCGCGGGCGCCGGGGGCGGGGCGCGAGCGGGGGTGCAGAGGCGGGGCCGAGCCTTCCCTCCATTGTGTGTGATTGGTTGGCGCGCGGCGCGGGGGCGGGGCGGCGTGTGTTGGGGGATAGCCTCGGTGTCAGCCATCTTTCAATTGTGTTCGCAGCCGCCGCCGCGCCGCCGTAGCTGTCTAACGCCAGCGCCGCCTCTAGCTCGCCGAGCTCCAGCCGAAGAAGGGGGGTAAGTTTCCCCGTCTGCCCGCTTCCCTGAAACCGAGCACCGCTTGTCGTCAGCCAAAGCCGGGCCCTGACGGTACCGGGAGGGGACCCACGGCACCTCTGGCATACCCCACAAACTTTTTGGCCTAGAAAGGGGAGTCAGGAGTGAGTTTCCCTCTTCTCAGGCGGCAGCGGCTCCCACGTCTCTCGCCGCCTTCGCCCAACAGCAGCTACCGCCGCGGCGCCGAGCCCGCTCTCCCTCCTTCTCCCTGCGTGCCTGGCTCCTCTTTCTTCGGTGAAATCCGGCCTGCCGCCCCTTCCCCGGACCCCAGACCTTCACCGGGACCCGCGCGGGCCTCTTAACTACCGCCCCCGGGTCCCGGCCCCCAGTTTTCGGGCGGGAAAGGGGTGGAAATCGCCGCCTCTTCCCACCCAGGGGTAAGTCGCTTTTTGCTGCCTCCCCACAGTTGTTGCTAAGCTTCACCATCTTGTCTTTTCTCTGGTCACCGACCATATTTTTTCCCTCGTTTCTTTCTTCCCCATTTCAAAACAGGAGGAAAAAAATTTTAAAGGGGGACATTTTTTTCCCTTTTTTGGAGAAGTGGAAACTTGATGCATCTGAAATGTAAAAAAACTTTTGCATTTTGGAGGGTGGCACGTGGCAGGGGGTCGGGGTATTTTCCAGCATTTGGTGTTTTGTCTCTTTGGAAGGGAATCAGATACGCTTTGTGATTGTTTCCATTTTGTTCTTGTCTGGGAGCCGAGTTGGTGCCTGTGCGACGCACTGGGAGCGAGGCGGGCTAGTCGGGGGGGACTCTGCCGAGGGATCCGAAGGAGGCAAAACCAAAAGTTTATGTGGTACTTAGAGTGGACCGGTCGGCGGATGTCGTGCGTTAATTATAATTAAAGCCTGGGTGCGGGGCACTTTTCATTTCATTGCGAAGCCTGGACGCTAGGAAGGTGTTTTGTAGAATGCTCGGTGGTGCTAGCTGTTGTTCCTCTCATTTTTCGAGACGCTTTTTTGTCAACAGAACTGTAACAATATAAAACCAGGAATGTTTTTAGATATTTACAGCAATTCATCAACTGTCAGACACAGATGGGGAGGTTAAAATCCTTTTTGCTGTAATTTGATTTGGTCTTTCTGTGGTTTGTCGCTTAGTTCTTCCTACTTGTTTGTGGATTGAAGGTTTACAGACATTTCTGATTTCTGCTTTAAAGAAATTGGCTCAAAGACTGTTAAGGGGTCTTTATGTTTCCCCGTTTTTGGTTCAGAATTGGCATTTTGGGAAATGATTGACATTGATGCTAACAGTTTTCTGGTATTGTAGTTTGTTTCAAGAAGTCATATTTGGGTAGTAGGCGTTATGTGCACCCTTTCAAATTATGTAACAATACGGATTTTTTTTATACTGACCAAAATTTCCAAATTTGAGGAGGGGGTGATAGTGGCCGGAAAAAACGTGTATGTTTTGTAGTTGCATATGGTGATTTTTGTTTTTTTTGATGCTGGTAGGTAAGTAAGGAGGTCTTTATACCATGGCTCGTACAAAGCAGACTGCCCGCAAATCCACCGGTGGTAAAGCACCCAGGAAGCAACTGGCTACAAAAGCCGCTCGCAAGAGTGCGCCCTCTACTGGAGGGGTGAAGAAACCTCATCGCTACAGGTATTAAAACAAAAGAGAAAAGTTTCCTATAGTAGCCGTATTATTTAGCAGAAAATTGGATAACAGGAGAACTTTTTACTTTAGGAAAACTGGTGCTTTTTATCCTTTTGAGTATTTACTGCTGTTTGGAAATATATATATATATATTTGCATTCATCTATTTGTACAATTTAATTATGAAGACATAATCTGGCCTAGAAGCCTATGGAGACCTAATATATCATTGATGATGTTGATGGGGATAGATTGACGCTTTGATTTGCTGTTAAGTTAGTATTTTTAAAAATAGCGAAGTGTAGCTCAGCGCCCGTGGCTCAGTGGTTAGAATGCCAGCCACATACACCAGGGCTGGCGGGTTCGAACCCGGCCTGGGCCAGCTAAACAACGATGACTAAGGCAACAACAACAAAAAAAAATAGCCGGGCATTGTGGCAGGCATCTGCAGTCCCAGCTACTTAGGAGGCTGAGATAAACTTAAGCCTGCGGTTCCCAACCTTCCTAATGCCACAGCCTTTTAATACAGTTCCTGTGGGTCCCAACTGGACTGGGTTCCTGTAGAGAACCGCTGGCTTAAGCGCAGGAGTTTGAGGTTGCTGTGAGCTGTCACCCCACGGTACTCTACTGAGGGGGACATAGTCAAACTCTGTCTCAAAGGGGGGGGTATTTTTAAAATATATTTTTGAGGATGTCATTTATAGCTTTTGGTTAAAAAAAAAAATAATAAAGACTGGGCATTTTGTTTCGGTAGAGTTCCCATTGCTTTTTATTTGGTTTGTTTCCAAACCAAATATGTGGTTTCCAAACCGTATATGTGATTAACATCAAGAGGTCTGAATTACCTCTTGATTTTGAACTACCTGAGCAGTGTTGTTAAGAGAATCTGCCATTAGAGGGCAGAAGTTGTCCATACTTACTCTGTGCAGATTTTACCATTAACCTAAAATAAAAGCCCATACAGTGGAAGAAATACAGGGTGTCCCAAAACTTGCCCATAAGGGCATGATGCATGGGGAAAATGGAAATTGTGACAAAATATACCTTTATTTACAAAATACTTTCCAAGTGTTGGCCATGACTACTTCTTTGAAATTCAAAATTAGAGTTAAATTTTGGGCAGTGCCTGTAGCTCAAAGGAGTAGGGCACAGGCCCCATGTACTGGAGGTGCCAGGTTCAAACCTGGCCCTGGCCAAAAACGCAAAAAAAAAAAAAAAAAAGGTAAATTTTGAATTTAATAATTCATGAGAGATGAACAGTAGTCAACCAGTAAAAGTATTATTCTGGGAAATTGAACTGAAATACCACAAGGATATTTTTTAATGACGCGCTTAGAATTGTGTTGGTCTTTAAGAGCTATTAAAAATTGAGGGTGTAGGCGGGAAGAAGGAAAATGGTGCTATGTTGAGAAGAGTCAACTTCTTTAGTAGTTGTAATCCTTAACAGAAGTTGCATTTTTATATGTGTATATATGTACAAGTTTAAAAATAGGGCTTTGATAACTTCTTGCTAAGAATCTAATTTCATTCTTTTTGCTTTAAAAGGTATGTTACTCTTATTAGACTTGAATGTTCACTTCATAAATTGATCAATGAAATTTAATACTGAAACTGAAGAGTAGGTGGATTTTTTTTTAATTACTGCATTTCTTTAAAGCTGACCTCTTATCCTTTTGTGTTATTTATTTAATAAGTTTCTTTAATTTTTTTAAAGGCCTGGTACTGTGGCACTCCGTGAAATAAGACGTTATCAGAAGTCCACTGAACTTCTGATTCGCAAACTTCCTTTCCAGCGTCTGGTGCGAGAAATTGCTCAGGACTTTAAGACAGATCTGCGCTTCCAGAGCGCAGCTATTGGTGCTTTGCAGGTAAAATGGCAGATGGGGAAGACTGAGAGTTTGTGTTTCTGCTGTATACCAAGAACAATTCTAAGTTGTGTATGCTTGTATATAATTTAGTCATCACAGGCCTGTAAGGTAGTTGATATCATAGTCTTCATCAAAGAGACTTTAGAAAGGTAAAGTTGCTCAAGGTCTTACACAGATAAGGGCAGAATCATAATTTAAACCTGCTTACTCCAAAGCCTAGTGTACATACTGTTACAGCATTTTAAGCACGTGTTAAAAACAGGATGTAAAGAAAACCTTGACGTTTGGTTTATGGATACTGCAGGACATTAAAAAGATAGGACAAGAGGTCTATGTTTGCAGTCAGTTCTAAATAGCACTGAGGAGAATAAAAGGAATGTTATGAATGTCCTGGACCTGAAGAGGCATATATAAGTGAAGAGAGCTTAATATATAGGATAGGAGTAGGCATCTTTAATGAATTACTTATTAAGGTGAAAAGAGCCGTGGTCATGGTTAGGAGTGGATTGACAAAATAGGGTGGAAAGGTCTTTGAGGATGGTACTGGACATGTAAAGGGATAAGAATTTGAAGACTTGGTGGCACCTGTGGCTCAGTGGGTAGAGTGCCGGCCTTATATACTAAGGGTGGCAGGTTCAAACCCAGCCCTGAGCCCTAGCCAAACTACCACAAAAAGTAGCCAGGCATCGTGGCGGGTGCCTGTAGTCCCAGCTACTCGGGAGGCTGAAGCAGGAGAATTGCCTAAGCCCAAGAGCTGGAGGATGCTGTGAGCTATGACGACATAGCACTCCACGGAGGGCAACAAAGTGAGACTGATTCTAAAAAAAAAAAAATTTGAAGACTTGTGGTTGGCTAAAGGGGATTAGGGGTTTAAATGAGGCATGTATTTAATCTCTAGTGTGTTAGGACTCTGAGAAATAATGGTTCTAAGAGATGTTTTTGTATTTGAAATATTTGTGGTTATTGCCAAGATAAAACCTAAAATTCTCACAAGATAAGATGCGTATATGTGATTAACATCAATTGCATAAGTGACCTTTTTTTTTTATTGTGTGGTTGGATTCTTTAGATCCAAGTATCTCAAAATACAGTAAGACCACCGTCTCCATCAGAAGCATGGGGTTGGGGGTGGTTGGAAATGCAGATTGTTAAGTACTGTTACAGACCTGAATCAGAATCCTCAAGAGGCGGGGTAGAATCTACAAACATTTCATTGGAAGATTTTCAAAGCTGCTGTTGCTGTGCCAGGCTTTTGCTTTATTTGTGAGAAAGATTTGATAGGTGGATTCTATCCTGAAACGTGATTGGTCGAGCTGTTTCTATGGTTAGTCTAAACTTCATTTGATTGGTGAATTCCAGGAGTAAACATCCATTAAATTTTCAGTGAGTTAAAATTATTGAAATTACAAATGCTGAAATCTTTCCATGCTGTTACTTAAAACTTTATTTTCTGCTTTAATAATTATCTTCAGTTTTCATTTCATAACTAACACAGAAATACTGCAAAGATTCCCAAGTGCTACTGATACAAATCTGTTAATTTTGTTTTCCAGTTAGTTAGCAGGACTATCCTTAAAGAATACAATACTGTACTTGAAAGTCCACCATTTCAATAGTTTAAATGTAAACTATTAAATAGTGTTACCCTTGTAAATTGAAAAATTATTAAACAGTCTGGGTGAAAGACCATTTACCTTTTTAAAAAATTATCACAAACGTTTACTTACTGCCGTTGCTGTTTTTAAGTTATTTGTCATTAAGTTGTTATATTGGCTTTGAGCAAAGTGTTCACCTCTGCTGGCTATAGTTCTCATATCATTAGATAAAGTATTTCTTTTAACTAGACACTGGCATGTACTTGGTAGAATTAGCTACTCTGGAGACTAAGGCAGAGTGTAGGAGTTCAAGGTCACACTGAACTATGAGTATCCCATACCGTCTAGTGTGGGTGTCAGAGCAATACCCTGCCTCTTAGAAAGGAGGGGGAGGGTTCAGCGCCTGTAGCTCAACCGGCTAAGGCGCCAGCCATGTACACCTAAGGTGGCGGGTTCAAATCCAGCCAGGACCTGCCAAACAACAATAATGGCTGCAACCAAAAAATAGCCGGGTGTTGTGGCGGGCACCTGTGGTCCCAGCTACTTGGGAGGCTGAGGCAGGAGACTCGCTTGAGCCCAGGAGTTGGAGGTTGCTGTGAGCTGTAATGCCACGGCACTCTACCCAGGGGGACAGCTTGAGGCTCTGTCTCCAAAAAAAAAAAGAAAGAAAGAAAGAAAGGAGGGGGAGAAGGGTAATAGAAGATAGCAGTTGAATTATTTTTGCCTTTAAAAATTACACAGTTTTGCTCAGTGGTTAGGGTGCTGGCCATGTTTACTGAGGCTGGTGGGTTCCAACCTGACCAGGGCCTGCTAAACAAAAATGACAACAATAACAAAAAAACAGGTGGGCATTGTGGTGGCACCTGTAGTCTCAGCTACTGGGAGGCTGAGGCAAGAGAATCACGTACCCCAAGAGTTTGAGGTTGCAGTGAGCTGTAACACCATGGCACTATACCGAGGGTAGTATAGTAAGACTGTGTCTCAAAAAAAAAAAAAAAAAAAAAAACACAATTTACAACTAAAGGATAAGAGGTAGTCCAGTAAGACTGGTAGAGAAGTTAGTCTGAGTTTGCTGTAGATAATCAAGAACTGTCTAACTTAAAATTTAGATTTTGCCTTTAATGTGTGAGTTTAAACTTGAATTGAAAAATGGATGGCAGAGCTAGGTGTGGTGATCCGCCCCTGTAGTCCCATCTACTCAGATACAGCTTAGCAACATAGTGAGACCTGTCTTTTTTTTTTTTCCCTATCAACCTCAAGCTCTTGGGCTCAGCCCCCTTAGTAGTTGGGACTACAGGCACCCACCACAATGCCTGGCTATTTTTTGTTTATCAGGCCCGGTCAGAATTCAAACCCACCAACCCCGGAACTTGTGGCCGGTGCCCTAAGCACTGACTGAGCTACAGGAGCCTGAGACCTGTCTCTCTGTTGGGGTTTGAGACAGAATCTCAAGCTGTTGCCCTCAGTAGAGTGCTGTGGGGTCACAGCTCACAGCAACCTCAAACTTCTGGGTTTAAGTGATTCTCTTGCCTTAGCCTTCCAGGTACCAGGGACTGTAGGTGCCCGCCTCATTGGCTATTTTTTTGTTGTTAACATTTTCCCTAAGTTTGTAAGATTTCTTTTTTTTTTTTCCCCATTATCTTAAGATTAATTATACTCATTGGGTCATAATTTACATGTGAATCTTTATTTTTATTTTTATTTTTTTACAGTTTTTGGCTGGGGATGGGTTTGAACCCGCCACCTCCAGCATATGGGGCTGGCGCTGTACTCCTTTGAGCCACAGGTGCCCCGCAGCATGGGAATCTTTAATTCTCATTATAACCTTAATGTTTAAGGAACTTTGAGATACTAGTAATAAAATTGAAAATGTATGGGTTGTGGTCAGATCCCCTTCTGGGTGTTAAATCTTTTCCCAGAGGTGATGAGACACAAAAATAGCCAAGTTCTAAGTATTGAGATTCCCCAGCTGACACATACTGCATCTGAGTTGTTCCAGGTAAGCCAAGAGATGATACTGCTCTAAATGGTCTCAGAGCCATTTGTCCACGTTGCAACTGGCAGTGCTGGGTTTCACACTAGTGAAACTGTGTTTCACATTTAGTGTTGAGCAAACACTAAATTATGCATTATAGACATGCATAATTCTGAAGGTAGTAGATTAAACAAAATTAATCTGAGAAACATCAGTTTTATTATCTGATATGTGAGTCCCAAAGAGGGGGCTAAAATATGCTAGTTTTCTTGACTTTCTACCAACTTCTTAAATATCTCAAGTGAATCCCTGAATATTAAGGACTTTTGCTTTTAATACCTTTGAAATAGGTAAGATATGAGGGGCTCGTTGCATAAAATAGAAACTTGTAAGTAAGGGTTAGATATAAAAACTAGGAAATGTTGAACATCTGCTAGAAGGCAAAGTGCAGTAAGTATAAAATAAGATTTCTATTAAGTAATTTAAAGGCATTAAAAGATGGCTGAGATAACAAAGTCACTCAGTGTGAGTTAGGAATTAGGAGTTCAAAGTTACCAACACTGGGAACAGGAACAAGTTGGAGTGTTTGCTTTCTCCTTCATGATATAGTCTTGAGCTAAGCCTTAAAGGGTAGGTAAATAAGATTCAGTTCTTGATAATAAGTGCTAGAAAAAGACATTTTGTGGGACAGTTAGTGATAAGGCTAAAAAAGAAATGAAGGTATAAATGTGAATGTAATTTTTTCCCATAAAATGAAATAATGTATAGGCAGTCCCTGGGTTGTAGACAAGTTAGGTTCTGTAGGTTTGTTCTTAAGTTGAATTTGTATGTAAGTTGGACAGGTATTACTTATTAGCTATAATAACCTCCATTTATAAGTGTTAAGTTGTATGCGGGTTAGATGTTTGTAACACGAGAACTGCCTATAAACCATTTGAATTAGTTGCCATGTTAATGCTTTTTATTATGGTAAAGGCAACTATAAAAATTATTTTTCTCTCTAAAAAAAGGAAAGAGATACATAACCGCTCCCTTAACGCTCTAAATCCAAAACAGTCGGGTTGATGGCTAGTAAAACAAAATGGTAATTTCTTTGCAAAATAAGCAGGTGTTTTACTTGGACTAAAAGATTTGTTACCTTTTCAGACAGCTGTGACAAGTATCAGTTTTAGTGAAACTGCCCCCTTTTCACATGCCAAGTATCCATGATTGATTCACAGAGCTAGCAGTTGTTGAATGTTTAGTAGAATTGAGAGGATGCCTTGAGAGGATCTTAGAATCAAATAGGAAAAACCAGAGGGATCGGTATTAGTACTAGAGGTCAACAGATGCCAGATTGTGGGAGGTGTTTAGTAGGGGGCAGTGGCACTTCTCTAAGGCATATTAGATCAAAATATATAAAGAAGGGACTAGGCTCGGCGCCAGCCACATACACCTAAGGTGGCAGGTTCGAATCCAGCCCAGGCCCGCCAAACAACAATGACGGCTGCAACCAAAAAAAAGTAGCTGGGCGTCGTGGCAGATGCCTGTGTTCCCAGCTACTTGGGAGACTGATGCAGGAGACTCGATTGAGCCCAGGAGTTGGAGGTTGCTGTGAGCTGTGATGCCACAGCACTCTACCCAGGGGGATAGCTTGAGGCTCTGTCTCCAAAAATAAATAAATAAGGGACTAATTTGTAGTGTGTTCTGGGACCTATAAGTACACTTGTGATAAAACTGAGATGTAAAAGGGTACGTAGATGGGGACCACATTACTTGGCAAGACAAGGTTCAGATAATGGAGTGTGAGTGGGATTTAAAGGGGGGGGGGGTTGGCCTGAGATAGAATATTTAGATTGAGTATGATTCCATTTATCTTTGTAGGGATAAGAATGTTAACATTTAAGTTGGATTTCTTGCTTTATTCAAGGCATTTCAGCTTGTTAGAAATCAGATTAACAGAATTAACATTTTCCTAGCAATAAAGTAATTTGGGCTGGGCGTAGTGGCTCATCCCTGTAATCCTAGCACTCAGGAGGCTGAGGCAGGTGGATTGCCTGAGCTCACAGGTTCAAGACCAGCCTGAGCCAGAGTGAGACCCCATCTCTAAAAATAGCCAGGTGTTGTGGCAGGCGCCTATAATCCCAGCTACTAGGGAGGCTAAGGCAAGAGAAGCGCTTGAGTCCAAGACTTTGAGGTTGCTGTTAGCTAGGATGTCACGGCACTCTCCCAAGGGCAACAAAGTGAAATGCTATCTCCAAAAAAAAGTAATTTAATAATATTGACTATTTTGATGAGATTTACAGATTTGTGAGCTTTTGACTTCATAAGGTACTGCTGAGTAGGTAACTTGTCCTATAGGTTTTAAAATGTAATGTTTGGTAATAAAATAATAAACATTTTGCAATGTTGGTTTTTAAAGGATTCAAAAACTTTGTTTTAATTCATATAGGTATGTCTTCACTGTTGTAACACTGTTTTTGTTTTGTTTTTTTCCCTCTTCATTACTGTTGCAGGAGGCAAGTGAGGCCTATCTGGTTGGCCTTTTTGAAGACACCAACCTGTGTGCTATCCATGCCAAACGTGTAACAATTATGCCAAAAGACATCCAGCTAGCACGCCGCATACGTGGAGAACGTGCTTAAGAGTCTGCTATGATGGGAAATCATTTCATTATCAAAAAAAAAATTCTCTTCTTCCTGTTATTGGTAGTTCTGAACGTTAGATTTTTTTTTTCCCCATGGGGTCAAAAGATACTTAAGTATATGATTGCGACTGGAAAAATAGGGGACAGAAATCAGGTATTGGCAGTTTTTCCATTTTCATTTGTGTGTGAATTTTTAATATAAAATGCGGGGATGTGCAGCATTAAAGCGAGTCAAAATGTTTCAGTGAACAAGTTTCAGCAGTTCAACTTTATAACAATTATAAATAAACCTGTTAAATTTTTCTGGACAATGCCAGCATTTGGATTTTTTTAAAACAAGTAAATTTCTTATTGATGGCAACTAAATGGTGTTTGTAGCGTTTTTATCATACAGTAGATTCCATCCATCACCATACTTTTCTAACTGAGTTGTCCTACATGCAAGTACATGTTTTTAATGTTGTCTGTCTTCTGTGCTGTTCCTGTAAGTTTGCTATTAAAATACATTAAACTCTACCTGTTTTTGGTCTTTATTATCAACCTTACCCATATGATTCATATTCATTTTAATATCAAGTGCTTTGTCACCTTACATCTGAGACATAAGACAATTGAGAGTGGGCGTGGGGGATAAAACAGACAAGAGAGATGGAGAACCAATATAAGGTTGGTATGAAAAGGTAACAAGGGTACTGGCTTTATTTCCTTCCAGTTATTTAGAACTTGACAATCTCTTCACCAAAATCATATGATCTTAACTCTTTGGATATGTTGTGTTTTAAACCAATAGTTTGTTTTATTTATTTATTTTTTCGAGACACTCTCAAGCTGTTGACCTGGGTAGAATGCGTGGTGTCACAGCTCACAGCAACCTCCAACTCCTGGGCTCAAGCGATTCTCTTGCCTCAGCCTCCCAAGTAGCTGAGACTACAGGAGCCTGCTGTAACCCCCAGCTATGTTTTGGTTGTAGTTGTCATTGTTTGGCAGGCCCAGGCTGGACTCGAACCTGCTAGCTCTGGTGTACATTTGGCTGGCTCCCAGCCTAAACCAATCATTTTTAAACCCAGTCAACATGATTGCTTAGAGAAATACTTGGTAAAATCTGTATAAGTAGATTCACCTTTAAATGTTTAGTGGTAACGAATGAAAACTTAAGCACAAGAGTAACTGCAGTTGAGATCTGGCTATTTTAAGGTGCTGTGTATTAACCCTGAGGTTATTTAAGCTTTATGGTTAATTCTTAGTCCTCTATTACTTGGCATCAGAATGATTAATGTGAAATGAGACTAGTGAACATTTTAAGACCTGTAACATGGCCAGGCATGGTGGCTCATGCCTGTAATCCTAGCACTGTGGGAAGCCAAGGCAGGAGGATAGCTTGAGCTCAGGGGTTCAAGACCAGCCTGAGCAAAAAGTGAGACCCCATTTCTACTAAAAATAGGGGGGGAAAGGCAAGAAGATCTCTTGAGCCCAAAAGTTTAGGGTTGCTGTGAGCTATGATGCAACACTGTACTTAGGCAACAGCTTGAGACTCTAGAAAAAAAAAAGTCTGTAACATCCCTAATATATTGAAACTTTGCACTTTGCCCTGGATTTGATGTAAAGTGTTACTTAGTAGGCTAAGAGCCTGATTCTGATGATTTAACATGGCATCCTAGTTGTTAGTGTGATCCTTTGCATATATGCCACTGCTGGCAAGCATTGGTAATTTGCGTAATATTTTGTCAATACCAGTTCTAAAAGCTGGTAGAGCAGTTGCTGAGTGTTCCCGTCAAGGGACAAATGGTAGGTCTGTTGTTGAAAAACTTTTAATGTTTTACATTTCAAAGTAATAGAATGGTACATATGATTAGGTTACATTGTTTGCTTTTGTTAGGTAAAGTCCAAGTGGTTCAGCTCTTGGCTGAGGAGGTGTGCCTCATACCCATACATTGTGCCCTTTAGGTGAGAACTTACCAAAACCCCTTTCCCTCCTGCTTGGAACACTTTAAAGGGGAAAAGAAGTTACATTGTCTTTTAGAATCTGGTTGTGGCCCAATTAATATACCAGCAGAAGCAAAAGATACCATTGTTTGAGTTCTTGGAATCAGTCCTGTATTTTGCTCTAAAAGTTTTTGCGAACTAAAATTATTTTCTTGGCTCATCAAACTGGTACAATTAAGGCTCAGCGCCCATAGCACGGTTATGGCACCAGCCACGTACTCCCAGGCTGGCGGGTTCAAATCCTGCCCGGGCCAGCTAAACAATAACTGCAACAACAGAAAACAGCTGGGTGTGGTGGTGGGCTCCTGTAGTCCCAGCTACTTGGGAGGCTTGAAGCAAGAGAATCACTTAAGCCCCAGAGTTTGAAGCTGCTGTGAGCTGTGAAACTAGAGCACTCTGGGCTCGGCGCCTGCGGCTCAGGCGGCTAAGGCACCAGCCACATACACCTAAGGTGGCGGGTT
>NW_003852440.1:9756375-9757409 GCF_000181295.1 Otolemur garnettii | reverse complement strand
AAAAAAAAAAAAAAAAGAAAAAAAGAAAAAAGAAACTAGAGCACTCTACGGAGGACAACATACTGAGATTGTGTCTCAAAAAAAAGGTACAATTAAGTTCTACATTACGGGCTTGGCACCTGTGGCTCAAGTGGCTAAGGTGCCAGCCACATACACCTAAGGTGGTAGGTTCGAATCCAGCCTGGGCCTGCCAAACAACAATGATAGCTGCAACCAAAAAAATAGCCAGGCGTCTTGGCAGGCACCTGTGGTCCCAGCTACTTGGGAGGCCGCGCAGAAGACTCACTTGAGCCCAGGAGTTGGAGGTTGCTGTGAGCTGTGGTGCCACAGTACTCTACCCAGGGGGACAGCTTGAGGCTCTGTCTCAAAAAAAAAAAAAGTTCTACATTACATACAGCCTGTTAAAAAAAAGGTAGTAGGGGCGGCCCCTGTGACTCAAGGAGTAGGGTGCTGGCCCCATATGCCAGGGTGGTGGGTTCAAACCTGGCCCCAGCCAAAAATAAGATTTAAAAAACCCTAGAAAATTATATTGTAAGATTAAAATTTTAGGTAAATATTCTAAGAAAACCCAGGGTATGCTGTAACATATTTTAGGAAGGAATTTGAAAATATCCTCTTAAGCAAAGATAAATCTTTAGCTTATGAGAAGTAGGTAAGTGAATGCTTGAACAGTGCTCTACCTCTTGCTTTTCTTGACAATCTAGAATCTTTAACAAGGAATAAACACAAATATGCAATTAACATTAAGTGCCTACTGAATGCTGAGTATGCAAAGGCAAGCCCTAACTTGAAAAATTTAAATCTTAACAATACTATGAAATGGGTACTACCATATACCCTATTTTACAAGTAAAGAAACTACTAGACTACACTGCAAATGGAGGAGTTGGACTTTGTCCCCAGGTAGGCCAATTCCAGGCCCATGCTCTTCAGTATCTTTTTTTTATTTTTTATTTTTTATTTTATTTTATTTTTTTTTGAGACAGAGCCTCAAGCTGTCCCCCTGGGTAGAGTGCCGTGGCATTACAGCTCAC
>NW_003852440.1:9752504-9755017 GCF_000181295.1 Otolemur garnettii | reverse complement strand
TCATTGTTGTTTGGCGGGTCCGGGCTGGGGATTCGAACCCACCACCTTAGGTGTATGTGGCTGGCGCCTTAGCCGGTTGAGCCATAGGCGCCGAGCCATTCATTTACTTTTTTATTGACTCTAAGAATAGGAAGGAGTTCACCATATTTCCATTGCAGTCACAGTGCTGGTAAGTCTGAATAAAACCTGTTGAATTAATGCTAGCATGAATGAGTATTCTTGCTTGCCTTTAGGTCTTCTCATTAAGCCTCTTTGTTGAGGAATAAACAAAAATACTTGGAAAAACACATGGCCTGAAACATAATACCAAATGCTGAACAACCTAAAGTTCTTTTTATTTTAACCACCTAAAATTCTGATAAAGTAAACCAACATATTGTTCCTTGCAAAGTTGCAAGAAAAACTTGATCTCAAACTTCCAATCTTTATCTAAGTAAGAACCCTGCTGAATAACCAAAAGTGACTTACAGGTGGAATTAGAAACAATCTAAGTAGAGAGACGCTAGGTAAGAGACCTTTTCAGTCATTATGAATTTTTTTTGACCACTTTTTTTTTTTGCAGTTTTTTTGGCTGGGGCAGGATTTGAGCCCACCACTTCCCAGCACCCTACTCCTTTGAGCCACAGGCGCCACCCTTTGACCACTATTATTAAACATTGTTTGGAAAGTCCTAGTTAGGAAATAAATATAGTATAATGTCACAGCTGAAGAGTTTAGACTCTGGAGCCAAACTGCCACCCTATGAGCCGAGTAACCCAGGGCAAATCACCCGATCCCCCCATGCCTGGGTTATTCACACTCTGTGGAGTTCCTTCTATGTTCCTTGCATTGTTGTGGGAACAGAAGTGAACACACAAAAAGTGTGTGGAACTATATTCTAATGAGGGAAACACTAAAAGAGGCTCCTCAACCTGTAATAGAGTTATGTCTTTATAAACCCATCTTAAATTGAAAATACTGTGAGTCAACAATACATTTAACACACCTACCAAATACAGCTTAGCCTCGCCTGCTGGGCAGGGTGGCTTGTGCCTGTAATCCTCACATTCTTGGAAGCCAAGTTGGTGGATTTCTTGAGCTCAAGAGTTCAGCCTGAACAACGGTGAGACCCCTGTCTCTCTCTCTTTTTTTTTTTTTTTTGTAGAGACAAAGTCTCACTTTATTGCTCTCTGTAGCCTCACTTTATTGTGTCACAGTTCACAGCAATCTCTTGCCCGAGCCTCCCAAGTAGGTGGGACTATAGGCACCATCACAAAGCCCGGCTATTTTTTTGTTGCAGTTTGGCTGGGGCTGGGTTTGAACCTGTCACTCTTGGTATATGGGGCCAGCATCCCACCCACTGAGCCACAGCTGCCACCCTGAGACCCTGGTCTCTTCTAAACATTAAAAAAAAAAAGAAAACTGGGTGTTGTGGCGATGCCCATAGTCCCAGCTACTGATGAGGCTGAGGCAGGGGGATCACTTGAACCCAGGAGTCTGAAGTTGCTGTAAGCTAGGCTGAAGTCACAGTTGTCTAGCCTAGGGCAATAGAGTAAGACTGTCTCACAAAAAAAAAAAAAGGAAAGAAAACTTACATTAGCCCACAGTTGAGCAAAATCATGTAATAAACACAAAGTCTTGGTGTCGCCAGTATAATAGCATACTCCTGGCTCACCCCAGCCTTGAACAACTAGGCGCAAGCAATCCTCCCACTTCAGTCTCCCAAGTAACTGGGCTCACAGGCGCCTGGCTACAAAACCAATTTTTAAAAAAGTGTTGAATACTGGAAGTGAAAAATAGTATGGGAACTCAAAGTATGATTTCTTTTTTCTTTTTCTTTTTCTTTTTTTTTTTTTTTGAGACAGAGCCTCAAGCTCTGGGTAGAGTGCTGTGCCATCACAGCTCACAGCAACCTCCAACTCCTGGGCTCAAGCGAGTCTCCTGCCTCTTCCTGCCAAGTAGCTGGGACCACAGGCACCTGCCACAACACCTCGCTATTTTTTGGTTGCAGCCATCATTGTTATTTGGCCAGCCCGGGCTGTATTTGAACCCGCCACCTTAGGTGTATGTGGCTGGCACCTTAGCCACTTGAGCCACAGGCGCCGAGCCTCAAAGTATGATTTCTATTCAATGTGTGTCACTTGTATAGCATTGTAAAGTTGAAAAATTGTAATTATAAACACGGCACTCTACCCAGGGGGACAGCTTGAGGCTCTGTCTCAAAAAAAAAAAACGAACCAGACATTTTGTAAGTACACATGTGTACCTGTACATATTATATGTACATAGATAATACATGTCCATGTATAGGGAATGCCTGGGAAAATACACACCAGACTGGTGAGAGCAGTAGCCTAAGGGAAGCAGTGTTGGTGGAATCTTAGATACTCTGGTAAAGAAGCCACCCACAGGCACAGCCCTTGGAGCTCTGCTCGTTGTGTGTTGTACCAAGTCAGCACCGCACTAAGCGTTCTGCTTAATTTCATTTAATTCTTTTTTTTTTTTTTTTTTTTTTTGAGACAGAGCCTCAAGCT
>NW_003852440.1:9744783-9752293 GCF_000181295.1 Otolemur garnettii | reverse complement strand
CCTTAGCCGGTTGAGCTATAGGCTCCGAGCCTTTCATTTAATTCTTATCAGGACCTTCTTTTTTTTTGGAGACAGTGTCTCACTTTGTTGCCCTGGGTAGAGTTCTATGGCATCACAGCTCACAGCAACCTCAAACTCTTGGGTTCAAGCCATCCTCTTGTTTCAGCCTCCCCAAGTAGCTGGGACTACAGGCGCCTGTCACAATGCCTGGCTATTTTTAGAAGGGGCGGAGTCTCCCTGTGGCTCAGGCTGGTCTCAAACCTGTGAGCTAAAGAAAACCACCCACCTTGGCCTCCCAGAGTGCTAGGATTACAGGCATGAGCCACCATGCCCCAGCCTTCACCAGAACCTTCTGAGGTAGGCTTTATTATCTTCATTTCAGAGATGGGACGAGGTACTCTGCCCTCCAGTGTGTTGGGCAGATCCCTGTGTTCGTATTTCTGTTTTCTGGGAAGTACCCTGTTTGGACTCCTCTGAGTTACTTTGCTTTGTAGTCCTTAGTGTCTGGCCAAGAGCACCACTTTACCATTCTAAAAAACAGAGACCACTGGTGGCTAATGAGTGAACACTTTTAAGATTTACATATGTACTGTATTTTTTAAATTTAGTTTAGTATGTGGTTACATTGTTCACATTTGTTTGTTTGGGGGGTTTTTGAGAAAAGAAGAATCTCACTTTGTCACCTGTGGTAGAATGCTGTGGTGTCATAACTCACAGCAACCTCAAACCCTTGAGCTAAAGTAATCATCTTGTTTCAGCCTCCTGAGTAGCTGGGACTATAGGCACCTGCCATAACGCCTGGCTATTTTTTGGATGCATTTGTCATTGTTGTTTAATAGGCCCAGGCCGGGCTCAAACCTACCAGGCTCAGTGTATGTGGCCGGCACCCTACTTACTGAGCTACAGGTGCTGAGCCTAGGATCTCACTCTTGCTCAGGCTGGTCTCAAATTCCACAGCTTAAGCAATCTGCCCATCTCGGCCTCCCAGAGTGCTACAAATACAGGCATGAGTCACCACACCTCGCCCCATTGTTTGCATTTGTAAGGTAAAGTCCAAGTTGTAGTTGTATCCTTCACCCAGGAAGTGCACCATACACCCACACATTGTCCCTACCCCTCTTCTTGAATTTAATTGCATTTCTCTCTTGTGAGCATGTAGTTGTTAATTTACAAGTTTCAAACTGGCACTGTGTACATGTGATGCCTGGCTTTGCATTCTTGTGATACTTTACTCAGGACAGTGTTCTGTAAAACCCATCCAAGTTGTTACAAAAGATACAAAATCTCCATCATTTTGTATGGCTGAATAGTATTCCATGGTATGCATATACCACAGTTTATTAATCCATTCATGTCTTGAAAGCCACTTGGCTTGTTTCCACATCTTTGCTATTGTAAATTGGGCTGCTTATAAACATTCGAATGCAAGTGTCCTTATGGTAAAATGACTGTTTTTCTTTTGGGTAGATACCTATAGTGGGGTTGCAGGATAAATGGAAGGTCCACTTTTAGTTCTCTAAGCACTCTCCATACTTCTTCCCACACAGGCTGGACTAGTTTGTAGTCCCGCTGACAATGCCTGAGTGTTCCCGTCTCTATGGATTGTATATACACTAGTAAAAATAAACATTGCACAGCAAACCTATGCTTTGAGGCAACATCTGTAAGTTAAAAATTAGAGTCAATTAAAAACATTTTTTTTTCTTTTTTGAGACAAAGTCTCAAGCTGTCACCTTGGCTGGAGTGCTGTAGCATCCTAGCTGACAGCAACCTCCAACTCAGGCTCAAAGGATTCTGTTGCCTCAGTTTTTCTATTTTTAGTAGAGATGGGGTCTCGCTTTTGCTCAGGCTAATATCAAACTCCTGAGCTCAAGCAATCCACCCGCTGTGGCCTCCTAGGAAAGCAGTAAGAAAATGTATGTGTATTACAAGAGAGGAAGATGGAAAACCGCTTAGTACAGAGCCAGACACATAAGTTGAAAGCTCAATTCACGGTGTATTTTATTTGTTCATCATTATTTGGACCTGAAATAAACAGTTCTGATTCCAAGTGAAGGGGGAGTAGAGGTGGTGTGCCCAGGACTTCTCATAAAATGTCACCAGGACACCCTCAAGGCATGCCATGCCGCGGCTTAGTCGGGCGAGGGGGCCTGTGCAGCCTGGTGTGAGTGGAACTCTTTGGCTTCACTGTCAGCACCGCCCAGGCGACCGTGCTGGCTCCAGACTGGTCAGCAGATGGCTGCCCATCAGGTCCTTCCTGCAGGTCGCGAGCGACTCTGGCTCTCAGGTGGGAAGCCGCTGGCCAAGGATAGACTCCTGAGGAGCTCTGCTCTCAGTCCAGGGAAATAGGATATGAGCAAGGCTGCCCCCGCCCCCTCCAAGCCTCCTGGGGGGCAGCCTGCCGAGGGGCCTTGAGAACTAAGGCTCAGGGTCTCTTCCCCTTGTCCCCTTCATCTCATCTCATCGACCCCAGGTCAGAGGTCCCAGTACCTCCCAGGACCCTCTCTACGGTCGTCGCTTTAGGCGGGCTGTTCTTTTTTCATGCATTTCTGAAATCGCCTGCACACCTGGGCTCTTTCCCACCGATGTGCCCTCCCCACCTCCAGGAGCCAGAGACCTTTCTTTCTTTTTTCTTTTTTCTCTCTCTCTTTTTTCTTTATACAGTCTCACTTTATCGCCCCCGTCGAGTGCGGAGACGTTACAGCTCACAGCAACCTCAGCCTCCGGGGCTCAAGTGATTCTCCTGCCTCAGCCTCCGGAGTAGCTGGGATTACAGGCGCCCTCCACGACGCCCGGCTGTTCTTAGAGGCTGGGGCGGGGGGTCTCGCTCTTGCTCGGGTTGGTCTCAAACCCGTGCACTCAGGCGATCCGCCCTCCTCGGCCTTGCAGAGTGCAGGGATTACAGGCGTGAGCCAGCAAGCCCAGAGAGACCTTTCTAGGGTCATCCTCCCAGGCTCTGGTCCTCCGTCCCACTGCACTGTTGCTAGGTAGCGAACCCCACCCCGGGCACGCCCTAGTGTCGGTCACGCCCCGAGGCCCCGCCCCTCCGCGCCTGCCGCCCTCCGGGCGTTCCCGCAGCTAAGCTCCAGCTGGGTTTCCGCTCCGCTCTGCGAACTACCCGCCTGCACCCCCGGCCGGATGCGTCCCCGCGATCCCGACACCCCACCGTCCCTGCTAGGGCCGCCCGCGGTGAGGCCTGCTCCGGGGGCCTCAGCCCCTCCTGGGGCAGGACCCCCGCACTCTCTGTCCCTGCAGCTCCCCTTGGCTCTCAGTGTTTGAGTGGGGCCCCTTCCCCAGGTGTGGGCAGCCTCCGGCAGCCCAGCCCGGTGCGTGGCCACCTGAAGCCCGCGAACAGCAGCTGCGGCCCTGCAGGAGGTTAAGTGTGGCCCTTTGAAAAACAAAGGTGGTTACTGCTCAGCTGCTTATGAGTGGGTGGATAGAAATGTCATATTTATGAACCGAGAAACCATTAGCATGTAGACACCGCGTAGGCTCTCGTCGGGGAGCTGTAGTTCCTGGCCCCCAGCAGCCCGCTCCCTCCTGCACCACGAAAGTGGGCGTCAGTCCTCAAACCCTGGACCTTGAGAAACGGATCAGGAAATAGCTGCTGAAGAAAAGTCCGGGCCGCCCTAGCCTCCGAGGGACAGTCACCGCGCCCTGACTCTGCCCGAGGGGGAGGAAACGGTGACCCGGGCTTGCCCATGCCGGCCCCAGGCCTCTGGGTTAAGCGTTGTTAGTACCTGTAGCTTCAGGCTGATTCTGGAGCCTGGCTAGGAGCTGGGAAACAAGGTTCTGTTTCCACCTCGAGAAGGCGCGGCCTAAGAGGACACTCAGGAGAAAGGGGCCAGGTTCTGGCTTTGAGGAAAGAGATTGGGGACGGGGCAGTCGGCTGGGTTAACATTCACTGCGACCTGGAGAATGAATGGGGCTTTACAGCTCCGGTCCAGAGACAAGCAGCGAGGCTTCTGGATCGGTTTTTACTTAGGAGCCAGTAATAACGGATTTTCCCAAAGTGATCAATTATGAGGTCGCTGCAAAAGGACAAACACCACCTCCAAGGCCCAGGCCTCTGTCCCACCCCAGCCCCTGCCCAGATTTATAAATGTGAGACTATTCTCCCACCTCCCAGAATAGAGTGCTTCATAGTGTGTACCAGGAGCCCAGCAGAACAAAACTGCCCTCAGCAGAGCAGAGGGACATTTTCACAAGGACAGGGTGCACCCAGAGAGGGGAGGAGGGCCTCTCCACTCCGGAAGTTCAGCTAGGTTCGCTCCACCTGGGATCTCCTGAGCCTCCCGCTCTGCTGGGGATGAGAAGTGGGGGGACACTGCAGACTTCTACTAGTGTCCACTCTTGGGAAACAAGGAACAATAGCTTAGCCAAAGAGATTTCCAGGGACCTTGAACCTAATAATGGAAAATGGCTGACAAACAGTTTAAAAGCGGATATTTGGCTGCATACTCAGGGTGAACAGATGTTTTTTAATATCTTCTGCACTGTGTGCCAAGTACCACCCTAAGCTTTCATTCTCAAATCATCACTGCAACCCTGTGGAATAAGTGTCATTTTCCCCATTTTAGAAAAATACAGAAACTTAAGCTCATAGCAATGAAATGACTGGCCTCAGTCACACAACTATGAAGTGGTAGAGTCAGAATTATAGGACAGATCTTGACTTCAATCTTGGTAGAAAAATGAATCCAGGCTGGGCCAGGTGGTTCATACCTAGGGTGACCAGATTTTAACATCAGTAAGACGGCACAACATGGGGGCAGGGCAGGGCCTGACAACAATGCAAACCTTAATAAGCAGTTCTCAATAATCACTTCTCAGCAATTATTTGTTATTATTACAGTTTAACATTATAAAATTAACAAAAATAATATAAAACTCATATTCTGGTGAAATAGCCACATGGCAGCCCCAAACTGTATATTCCCTTCTTGTTCTCCCACCCGTTCGTGCATTCTTTCCAAAAATCGGGACTTTTTAAAAACGCCGCGGGGGGCAGGACAAATTGTTGAAAAGCGGGACGTCTGGTAACCCTACTCATACCTGTAATCCTAGCATTCTGGGAGGCTGCAGTGGGTGGATTGTCCAGAGCTTATGGGTTCGAGACCAGCCTGAGCAAGAGCAAGACCCTGTCTCTAAAAATAGCTGGGCATTGTGTAGGGCACCTGTAGTCCCAGCTACTTGGGAGGCTGAGGCAAGAGGATTGCTTAAGCCCAAGAGTTTGAGGTTGCTGTGAGCTGTCACAGCGCTCTACCCAGGGCAATGAAGTGAGACTCTGTCTCAAAAAAAAAAAAAAGAATGAATTGGCTCAGCGCCTATAGCTCAACCAGCTAAGGCGCCAGCCACGTACACCTAAGGTGGCAGGTTCGAATCCCCAGCCCGGACCCGCCAAACAACAATGATGGCTGCAACCAAAAAATAGCCGGGCGTTGTGGCGGGCGCCTGTGGTCCCAGCTACTTGGGAGGCAGAGGCAGGAGACTCGCTTGAGCCCAGGAGTTGGAGGTTGCTGTGAGCTGTAATGCCACGGCACTCTACCCAGGGGGACAGCTTGAGGCTCTGTCTCAAAAAAAAAAAAAAAAAAAAAAGAATGAATTCAGATCATTAAGACGTATATGAAATATCTGTTAGGTCTTGCAGTGGCACAGGAGACTCCCCTTCACATTTAGTAAGTACTATTTTCCAAACTTGAATCATCAGGGTTCTGTCTCCCAGTCTTTGCCATATCTGTGAATTGCCCTGTGCCAGTTCTACTTCTTGATGCTGGGGACAGACTTCTGCTCTCTATCTGGCTCCTGAGTAGCCTCCACTGGTAGAGAACTATCATAGAAGGCTTCAAGGCTACAGGAGGAAAGGGGACATGCTCCTTCCTACAGGTTTTTCAGGGGTGACCTGCTGAGAAGCCTGTCTGCTTCCCATTCCTGCAGGCATCATTGCAGTCTCAGCTCTCAAACCCAGCTGCTCTAGTTCTCTCCTGTAGCAGTAACTAAATCCAGTTCACAGGTGCACTTATTGTGCGACCCCCACCTCACTAGAATATAATTTTTTATCTACTTAACAGTTCATTTATTAATTTTTTTTGAGACTCATTATATTGCCCTCGGTAGAGTGCTGTGACATCATAGCTCACAGCAACCTCAAACTCTTGGGCACAAGCAGTTCTTTTGCCTCAGCCTCCCAAGAAGCTGTGACTATAGGTGCCCATCACGATGCCCTGCTATTTTAAATTTTTTTTTTGAGACAGAATATCATTTTGTTGCCCTCAGTAGAGTGCTCTGGCATCATAGCTCACAGCAACCTCAAACTCCTGGGCTCACAGACGGGCGTTGTGGTGGGCACCTGTAGTCCCAGCTACTTGGGAGGCTGAGGCAAAAGAATCACCTAAGCCCAGGAGTTGGAGGTTGCTGTGAGCTGTAATACCACAACGCTCTACTAAGGGCAATAAAGTGAGATTCTGTCTCTTAAAAAAACAAAAACAAAAACAAAACTCCTGGGCTCAAATAATCCTCTTGTGTCAGCTTCCCAAGTAGCTGGGATTATAGGCGCCCGCCACAACGCCCAGCTATATTTTTTTTAAGAGATGGGGTCTCACTCTTGCTCAGGCTGGTCTTGAACTCCTGAGCTCAAGTAATCCACTGGCCTCAGCCTCCCATAGTGATAGAATTCCGAGTATGAGCCACTATGCCTGGCCTTATTAAATTTTCTGTTAGAACAACTGGTGTGTTTTCTGACTCCTGACTGGACCTTGACGGATACAGAAATTGGGATGAGGGAAGTATGTGATAATTGTGAAAGGAGCTACTCCCATCCCTTGATCCCTAGGCCCATGTACTTTGGCTAAGGAGAGGGCTGCACTATATAATGGTCTCTGATCCAAAGCATCTACAGTGTCCTACTAGATGGAACCCCACCCCTTCAAAATGTTGGCTCCCAACAGGCCTGGCCTTTGTCACCCAGTCTACCTCCCTGTTAGGTCAGCTGCTTCTAAGTGATGATAGATGGGATTAAGATGGTTAATTCAACAGGGAGCAGGCCATTCCTCTTCTTCTTTTGGTCAGAAGCAGTGTTATGTGGAATGTTAGGACACTGAGTAAGGTGTTCTATAAAGCCCACATGGTGGTAGTGGTAGGAACATTATGAGCAGGGAAGGCCAATCCATATCCAGAATACATGTAAGGACATGAAATCTCTGCCCCTTCCATGATGGAAAGAGTCCAGTGTAGTCCAGGTGAGGTGGCTCATGTCTGTAATCCCAGCACTTTAGTAGGCTGAGGTAACGAGGATTGCTTGAGTTCTGGAGTATAAGACCAGCCAGGACAACATAGTGAAAACCCATCTCTAAAAAAAAAAATAATTAGTCAGGCATGGTGGCATATGCTGAGGAGCTACTTAGAGGCTGAGGCAGGAGGATCACTTGAACTCAGTACTTCAAGGTTGCAGTGAGCTGTGATTGCACACTGCACTCCAACATGGGTGACAGAGCGGGACCTCATCTCCTTA
>NW_003852440.1:9741879-9743502 GCF_000181295.1 Otolemur garnettii | reverse complement strand
AAAAAAAAAAAAAAAAAACAAAGAGACAGACTCACCTCCATCGAAGGTGCCATGTTCACCTGATTGTCAGGCACTTCTTCTGCAGTGAGACCCTTTGATGAGCACTTACATGAGGCCCCAATCCAAGTATATTCAAAGTCCATGCCCATTTGGAGAGATCCAGCCACATACTCCCTCCCCAGAACTTCTTGAACCAATCTTCCAATTGTATCTTTCACATCCCTGCCAATAAATCAATGTCCAAACAAAGTGGACAAATACATGTGCCTCTTAAAGTTCTGCCCATCAAGATTTTCTTTCACTACTTAGCCTTCTAGCCCCTGGAACAGGGCTAGAGAACTACAGCTATCCACTTTCTGTTGATGTTGATGCCCCAGCATATTGTGCAGTGTCATTTGTAAACCAGGCCTGAATTCTTTCCTCATCAGTCACCTGCTCACAAGGAACTTTCTAAGGGGTCTTAGAACTAAAGGAAAAGAGGCAAAGTAGCTGTTGAAGGTGTCTGGGACACTGGCTCGCACAGCTTACTTGTGCCCAGCTTATCGCATGCCATGTGATAAGAACTTGCTGCCACATGTGCCCAATCCTGTGGCGTGGTGATTTAGAGGACATGTAGTACACACACGTCCACTCTGTGACCTGTGGTCAGCTGTTCCATTTCTACCAGAGACCAATAACAAGCCAGGAGAACTGCTAACTGCAGAACAGGCTGTGCATTTGCTCCCAAACCCTAAGAGCCTGTGCTGTGACTCTCCTCCTGGTGCTGACAGAGGCTCTCCATCCACCACTGCCACAGACGCTCCATCTGCTGGGTCAGAAGGGCCAGGTGAAAGAGCAGCCTGGACTCACTGCAGAGCCTTCTCTACTCAGGTCCTCACCCAGAATTATTTACTCAATGTACTTCTTTACATTGACTCATTTTCTTTTTTTTTAAGAGACAGAGTCTCACTTTATCACCCTCAGTAGAGTGCCGTGGTGTCACCCAGCTCACAGCAACCTCCAGCTCCTGGGTTTAGGCGATTCTCTTGCCTCAGCCTCCCGAGTAGCTGGGACTACAGGCGCCCACCTCAATGCCCAGCTATTTTCTTGTTGCAATTTGGCTGGGACTGGGTTTGAACCCACCACCCTCATTATATGGGGCCAGCGCCCTACTCACTGAGCCACAGGCACTGCCTGACTCACTATTTTTTTTTATCTAAATAAATTCAACCTCCTCCTAAGCAATGGTGTCTGTGGTGGGTAATTATATTTTTTCTTATACAGGTATAAATAAAATAAATATTTAAGATTTAAAATAAAAAGCTTTCATCAAAACTACCTAAATCAACCTGGCATCAAACTCATCCTCTGTGAAACACTTTTAGGGGAGGAAAACAAAACCAAACACAGACCAGGACGAGTACGGTTAAGTTCACAGTATACGGCTCAGCGCCTGTGGCTCAAGAGGCTAAGGAGCCAGCCACATACACCTAAGGTGGCGGGTTCGAATCCAGCCCGGGGCTGCCAAAACAACAATGATGGCTGCAAACAAAAAATAGCTGGGCATTGTGGCAGGCACCTGTGGTCCCAGCTACTTGGGAGGCTGAGGCAGGAGACTCACTTGAGCCCAGGAGTTGGAGGTTG
>NW_003852440.1:9736565-9739954 GCF_000181295.1 Otolemur garnettii | reverse complement strand
TTTGGCGGGTCCGGGCTGGGGATTCGAACCCGCCACCTTAGGTGTACGTGGCTGGCGCCTTAGCCAGTTGAGCTATAGGCGCTGAGCCTCAAGCTGTCACTCTTGAGTAGAGTGCTGTGACATCACAGCTCACAGCAACCTCAAACTCTTGGGATTAAGAGATTCTCTTGCCTCAGCCTCCCTAGTAGCTGAGACTACAGGCACCCAGCAGAATGCCCAGCTATTTTTTTGTTGCAGTTGTTATTGTTATTTAGCAGGCCGGGGCTGGGTTCAAACCCACCAGCCTCAGTGCATGTGGCCAGTGCCCTACCCACTGAGCCACAGGTGCCACTCATTAACTGAATTTTAGGTAAGATAAATATAGCTCTTGCTAGAGACCACAATATTCAGCATTCCTTGCAGCCAGATATAACTCCAGACAATGAAATGTGCGTGGAGGCGGGCAACACCTGTGGCTCAGTGAGTAGGGCGCTGGCCCCATATACCGATGGTAGCTGGTTCGAACCCAGTCCTACCCAGCCAAACTGCAACAACAAAAAAATAGCTGGGCATTGTGGTGGGCACCTGTAGTCCCAGCTACTCCGGAGGCTGAGGCAAGAGAATCGCCTAAGCCCAAGAGATAGAGGTTGCTGTGAGCTGTGATGTCACGGTACTCTACCAAGGGTGACAAAGTAAAACTCTGTCTCTAAAAGAAAAAAGAAAAAACCTGCAACAGAAATGTGAGTGGAGGTGATGTGCATTATTTCCAAGCTTTGGCTGGAAAACACTGGGCATGTGCTTTTCCAAACTCTTTCCCCTTTTCATGGGCTGGAACACAAAGGGAATGGTCATGTAACTATGCAGATGAAGAGAGCATCATAGGAGATGGAGAAGCAACAAAAGAAAGGAAACCTGGGCGGCACCTGTGGCTCAAATGGGTAGGGCGTTGGCCCCATAAGCCAGAGGTGGCGGGTTCGAACCCAGCCCCGGCAGAAAATAAAGAAAAGGAAACCTGGGTCCCCAAGAAACCACATGAAGCTGAGGAGCTTACCCATCTTGAGCCACTGCTGCCCACCTCTGGATTGGTACATGAGAGAGAAATAAAATTCTATCTCCTTTGAATGACTGCATCTTGAGGTCTCTTGTTATAGCAGCTTAATCTCTATCAGAATAATACTGGCTGTTTCTCAAGCCCATGACTTAACCTTCCCTCAGGCAAAGGTACAGACTAATTCCCTAGAATGAGAAAATGAAAACATGGGGAGGAAAAACCCAGCTGGTGCTCAGGAAATTACCCTGCTCTTCTCTCATATGTGCCAAATAACTGGTCCTGGCCAGGGGGCTGTGGGAATCCAGAAGGGGAGAAACTGCCTTTACATGGAGCTATTAGGAAAGACTCCTTCAGAGGCAGCGATGTTAACCTCAATGTAGAATTTGAGTAGATGGGGCAGTGCCTGTAGCTCAAAGGAGTAGGGCACTGGCCCCATATACCAGAGGTAATGGGTTCAAGCCGGCCCCGGCAAAAACTGCAAAAAAAGAATTTGAGTAAATGGAAAGGGCAATGGAGCAAAAATGTGGAGGTAAGAAAGAAGGTGCCAGATCTTTTGGGAAGGATGCAGAAGAGATATTATAGTTTAAAGCCTGTCAAAGATAAGGCAACACTTTAAGGCTTAATTCGACAAAGCAAATTCACAGATTTAGTTTCCTAAAAGGTTTTTTATGTTTCTATGAGAGAACTGTTTACAAACAAATCTTCACCTGATGAGAAGTTTAAACATAATTACATCTAGTATATTTCATGCATATTTAATTGCTTTATTAAGTACTTCAAACAACATAATTTTTAGAGGTATAATTAAGCACTTTAGATAGAATATTACCTCACAACAGAAGGAATGCACCATGAACTTCACATATTCTTTCTGAAGACCCCCTCAGCCTGGAATGTCTGCGCTGAGAGTGAGTGATGCCTGTGATGGAGCTCTGAGGACACAGTGATTCTAGCCACGCTTACTCACTCCTTCCCACCTCCCCTCTAGCAACAGATACTGAAAGGGAGGCACTACCGGCAGAGATCTCCCAGGCCACCAAGGCTTGTATGAAAGGTTTTTATTGGTGGGGGGAGGAGGCTGCAGAGCAGCACCAAGGAGGGGAGAAAAAGAGAGAGATTAAAAGAAAGTGCGTCCTTACATAGGTTCAGTTAAGGGAAGGCTTAGAATGATGATGGGATGGCAGAATAGCCAATGAAGAGCTGTTTGGGGCAGGTCACAAGTTTTAACTTTTTAGCAGATAATGAGGTAAGTTTTGTGACTGGGAGATGGGCTTTCTGGGAAAGGGACTTTCTGGGGAAGGGGCTTTTCTGAGGCAATTAGCTAACAGATATTCTGGCCACAAGGAAGGGTTTATCAGCCAGAGCTGGACCACTGTGGAACCCACTCCCCAAGCACAGTGACTGGATGGAAATAGGCGCATGATACAAGCAGAACCAATCAAAACTCTTCCCTTGTTTGATGTGCAGGCTTTCTGAGTTACCTCCCTCCCTCCCAGGACTACTAAGCTGGGGTTGCATGATAGAGATAGAGAATTGCTGACAGAGATGTGCATGGATGAAAGATGGGTAGAGGTCCAACAGAGTTGAGTCCCCCTTCCAGGTCCCTGCAGCTTTTCCTCCAATCCAAACACCTATTCCCACAATCCTTTCCAAATACTGAGCCAGGAAATTCACCTTTGAGTTGAACTTCTGCCACTTGCAACTCAGAGAGAGTCCTAACAGTGCCAGCCACTTGATACACTATCTCATCAAATTGAAGATGCCCTTGATTGCAAAATATACCATCACTTTATGTATCACTAAGAAAGATGAAAATGCTGCCAAATAAGCTATAACAAGCCTCTGGGTATAGGATGCTTCTCAGTTCCAGAAACCTGAAGATATAGGGGAAAATGTGCTTTTTGGGCCTGATGAAATATGACAGCCATGTGATCTTGTGTGAGTTACTTAATCTCTACGATCCCCCATGTCCTCTTCTGTAAAGCAAAGATGACAACACCTGCTTCACAGCATCGTCGTGAAGATTAGAAAGGATAAACTCAACATGCACATAGTCTCACTGGCATTTTTCATAATAGCCAAAAATTGGAAGCAGCCTAAATGGTCATCAACTAGTGAATGGACAGACCAACTGTGGTCCCTCCACCCCGTGGAATACTATTGAGCAAGGAATAAACTATTGAGTAAGGAACAAACCACTTGTGCATGCTGTGCCACCCATGGGGGAGCCTGGACAAGACATGCAAAGTGAAGAAGCCAAACTCAAGAGACTTGATTCCATTTATATGAAATGTCTGGGCTCGGCGCCTATAGCTCAACCGGCTAAGGCGCCAGCCACGTACACCTAAGGTGGCGGGTT
>NW_003852440.1:9734977-9736133 GCF_000181295.1 Otolemur garnettii | reverse complement strand
GTGAGCTGCAACACCATGGCACTTCTGAGGGAGACTCCAAGGGTACTGTGAACTAGGCTGATGCCACAACACTCTAGCCAGGGCAACAGAGTAAGACTCTGTCTCAAAAAGAAAAAAAAAGAAAAGAAATGTCTTGAGGCCAGGTGCAGTGGCTCATGCCTGTAATCCTAGCACTCTGGAAGGCCAAGGTGGATGGATTGCCTGAGCTCACAGGTTTAAGACCAGCCTGAGCAAGAGTGAGACCCCATGTCTAAAAATAGTTGGGGATCGGCACCTGTGGCTCAAGTGGCTAAGGTGCCAGCCACATACACCTAAGGTGGCAGGTTCGAATCCAGCCCAGGCCTGCCAAACAACAATGACAGCTGCAACCAAAAAATAGCCAGATGTTGTGGCGCGCACCTGTGGTCCCAGCTACTTGGGAGGCTGAAGCAAGAGTGTGAGGTTGCTGTGAGCTATGACGCCACAGCACTCTACCCAGGGGGACAGCTTGAGGCTCTGTCTCAAAAAAAAAAAAAAAAAAACAGTTGGGCACTGTGGCAGGTGCCTATAGTCCTAGCTACTTGAGAGACTGAGAATCACCTGAGATTCAAGAGAATCACTTGAGCCCAAGAGTTTGAGGTTGCTGTGAGCTATGACGCCACAGCACTCTACTGAGGGTGACAAAATGAGACTCTGTCTCAAAAAAAAGATATGTCTGGAAAAGACAATCTGTATAGAGGGCAGCACCTGTGGCTCAAAAGGGTAGGGCGCTGGCCCCATATGCCAGAGGTGGCAGGTTCAAACCCAGCCCTGGCCAAAAAAAAAAAAAAAAAAAGACAGTCTGTATAGAGACAGAAAATATATTAGTGATTATCTGGGGCAAAGAGAGACTAGAGATTAACAGCACATGGGCATGAGGGATCTTATTGGGGTGATGGAAATGTTCTAAAACGGGCTTATGGTGATGGTTGCACAGCTTGGTAAATTTACTAAAAGTTCAATGAATTCTACATACTGGAAATGAGTGAATTATGTAAAATATGCATAAAATACACCTCAATGGAGTTATAAAAAATAGGTGTAAAATGTCTAACTTAGTTCCTCAACATGGTGAGTGTTTAAGAAATGGTGACCCTGGCTCGGCGCCTATAGCTCAACCAGCTAAGGCGCCAGCCAC
>NW_003852440.1:9728602-9734306 GCF_000181295.1 Otolemur garnettii | reverse complement strand
GCATTGTGGCAGGTGCCTCAGCTACTTGGGAGGCTGAGGCAAGAGAATCACTTAAGCCCAAGAGTTTGAGGTTGCTGTGAGCTGTGATGCCACTGAAATCTACTAAGGGCAACATAGTGGGACTATCTCAAAAAAAGAAATGGTGACTTTCTTAGATGTGCTTGTGGCTCAGCTGCCTAAATCCATAAAGCTGTCCTTTCCTGGTCTCCTAGAAGGGGAAGTTTTCTCTAGGACTTCTTTGTGAGAGGAAGTACTATTTCTAGAAACTATTCTAGTCAGTCTAGGGCCTGTGAGGAGACAGCAGAAGAGATAGCCTCTGTCTACAGGGAGAAGACACAGGGGATTCCAGGCTAGAAAACCTCAAGCCTCCTCCCCCACCCCCAGCCCCCATCATAGACTAGGAGCTCACTGACCTACAAGGTCACAGAAATATTAAAAAATGAGGCTGACTTCATTTCTTGGAAAACCAGATTCATCCCCTCACATGGCTCCCAGAAAGCCTTTTCTTCAACCTAACCCTTCACTTTTCTACATCTCTCCTCATGCTCTGAAAGTCAGAAGGTTTGAGAACCAAATATCAGACTACTGCCAAAAATGTATGACCAGAATCCTGCAAAGATGCTTCTAAGAAAGTGTTCTAGAAAGGGGCTGCGGAGGCCCCAAGCATCTCTCATGGGGGAAGCTCCTCAGACTCAGCTCCTAGGGGCTGGCTGGGCCTGCCTTCCCAGACCACCTAGGGAGGCCCAGGGCCTTGCACTGCGCCCTGCCCTGCCAGGTCTGCTGGAAGTGCAATAGGCTGGAAAGAGATGTGGGCTTTGGGGTCAGGAAGCCCTGTGTTCCACCTCCAGCTCCCCTTGCACTGGCCATAAGACCTCAAGCATGTGCCTGAACTTCAGGAGTCACAGTTCATTCAGCAACAGAATTAGAAGTTGCTGTGGATTAATGGCATGTTGTAGGTGATCATGCCAGGAATGGTGGGTGTCCAGCAAGGGCAGGTTCCTTCCTGCTGCCCACTGGGGCTGCAATTCAACTTGACTGCCTTGTTATTTACCAGGGCTCCATTGTAATCACAGAAATTATGTGGTCAGTGAGTTATCAGTCATGAGTGACAGCCTGATTCCTTGGTTTATTGTGGCAATTTTACTTTGAGATGCTGGCAGACAGACTTGGGGACAGCAACAAAAACAATACCCATTAATTCTGGCTGAAACCATCTAGTCATTCATATGACCCATATGGTTTCCCATTACCGGTGGTGGGGTCCAAGGCCCTGGGCAGCAGCTTGACCTTGGCCGTGGTTTCTTCCACTTTCACAGCACCTCAGCCTGGCAGGGAAAAGATGAGCCAGAAAGGAAAGGGATCAGTCTCCTGCCCGGGCAGGGCCATTTGTGGGGCACGAGCCATGCTCTGGGGTCCTGCAGGGCGGAGAGGGCAACACAAACACCAGGCCTGGGTTGGAATATGCACTTCATCATTTTTTGGCTCCCAGGATTGTTGAGGGATAAGAGTGTAAAGGCTGAGGCCAGTGCCTGGTGCATCCTGGCACCTGCTATAGTTAAGGTCGAGGAGGGAGCTGGTAAAAGAACAGGAAGGGGAGAGGAAGAGGAAAGGGGGAGCACAATTCTGGGGAATGAGAATGGGTGAGGGTTGCAGGGCTCTGCAGCTGAAGGTCATTCTTCCACCACCCAGGGCCTTAACACACGCTTCCCTCTCCCTGCTCTACACTCCCACCTCCCACCCCAAGGAGGCCTCAGTTTAAAAACCTCAAAGAGGCCTTCCCTAGCAATCCCTAACACACATCTAGAAAAGGCCGTTCCTCCCCTGTTTTTCCTTGCAGGCAATATTTCCAGATTTATTTGTTTGACCCCAATATGGTCAGTTCCAGGAGGGCAAGGGCTGAGTCATTTTGCTCCCTTCTGACAGCAGCACTGATCATGCCTGGCACTGCACTGGGGGAGGGGATGAGCCCTTTTCTGCATTCCAGAGAGGCAGAAGGAACTGTCAGGGACCACTGGGCCACAAGGAGCTGGAGAGACTAGAGCTACCATGAGAGTTAACAAAGCCAGAGGTCTGCAGAAGGTTCAGAGAGTGAGTGAAGGCAGGGGCAGAGCAGGGACGGGCAGCACCAAGGACATTCTAGGTAGAGATGGCACAGGGCTCTCATCCAAGATCTGGGAAGACAGAGTCCTAGGGAGTGGCAGAAGCAGAGTGAGGGTGAAGGGGCCAAGCAGATTGGGAAGGGCCAGGCTGCAAATGACCCTGAAGCTTCACCAAGGGATTTGGACCTTACCCTGGGATTATAGGTGGTTGGCCAAGCCTGTATTGCTCAGAGATCCCCATAGAGGACTGGCTGGAGGAAGTAAGATTCGAGCCTTGATCTCCAGCCTGGGCCAGGGTCTTTGTTGCTTAGAGCTACCAGAGAATCAGGCACAATCTATCTTCTACCACCTGTGGCCAACCCTCTAGGGGCAGGTGGCTCCTGCCCTATGGAGTGTAGATGGCCCAAGGAATGTGGTCTGAGCCCAGCAATGGCCCACTGAGGGTGGCAAGCCCTGTGCTTTGAGAGGTATGAGCTAAATTCTCCCCCAGGTGTCTGAGCCCTGATGTCTTCCCCAGCTCTGCCCACTTCTCTCTCTCTCTCTCTCTCTCTCTCTCTCTCTCTCTCTGTGTGGTAGGGGGAGGGGAGGGGAGGCCCATTCTGCTGAGAGAGGAGCTTCCCCCCGTATCTGTTAGTCGGGTTAGGCTAGGTTCTACTGCTGTGAATCAGCCTCAGAACTCAATAACTTCACACAACACAATCCAATCATGTTTCATGCCAAGGCAGTGGGAAAAGAGATCAAGAGTAGGGCTCTGCTCTAATGTCTCAGGGACCCAGGCTGCTAGAAGAGACACCATCTGGACAATTACTAGTCGCCCATGATGTGGGAAGAGAGGGCATGGAGAACTTACACCTTTTGATCCAGGAGTGATCCAGGTTACCCTTCCAGTTACAGCCAATTGGCCAGCAGCCAGGGCTCTAGAAAGGTGGAAGAGTCCATGGGTACTCAGTGGGCAGTGAGTGTCCCTTCAGTCTGGTGAGAGCCAGGTTGGAGAGTAGGTTGGCTCCTGCCTGGACATCGGAAGTTGGATGAAAAAGGATGCCAGGAAAAATGTGGGCTCCTTCCCAGTTGCCTCCACCCTCCACCTGCTCTCTGCTTCTTGGAGTGCAGCTCAGACAATATCAGCCCACTGTCCAACCCCCACCCCAAAGTACAGCCCCTACCCAGCCTCTCTCAGCACAATTCTGCGTCATTTCCCTGAACTCCCCCTCCACACACTCCTTCTCCAGCCACACAAGGCTCCCTGCTGCTCCATGAACATTTGTTTTATTTTCTTTATTCTTCCCAGAATGTTCTATCTATCTGCTCGCTGGAATCCTACCCATCATTCCTGGACTAGCTCAAATATCACCTCATCCACAAAGACCCTTCCCACATGTCTGTGTCTCTCACCTGCACAGTCTCCTGAGAGGGCAAGGCCTGGTCCACAGCCCCACTGCAGGGCAGCCCCAGGAAGGCCCTGAGGCCCTACTACCTCCCAAGGTGGATGGCTCCAGATGTCCAGTCTGCCTCCTGGGTAGGGGCATGTGATGTGGGGTCCCTAGGAAGGGTGAGTGGGCCTATGGAATTCTCTTTAGTGAGTGTTAATTGGAGACAGGCAAAAGCAGGAGGAGAGGAGCTGACAGATGCTTCTGGGCCCAGAGCAAAGCAGGGCCCCACCAGCTTCACCATGAGGTGCAGAGCTGTGCAGCCCATAGCTCGAGCTGTGCTGCTGGGGGCTCGCATGTGGAATAACCTTGCAGAATCTGGTTTTTTGGGAAGGGTAAATCCAAAGAAGCCCAAGAAGGCAGGCTTGCTGGGCAGAGTTCCTCACCCATAGCTAGGAAGGGCTGCTCTGCCGCCCCAGCCCCAAGGACACTAGAAACAAAGCAGAGAGGACCCCCAGCTTCCCCTCCTCCTGTCTCCACACCCTGGGGCTGCCACTGCCTCACACCTGCTATTATCCAGCTACACAGGAGCCCCAGACCTGGGATCAATATTCCAGCAATGCCTTGAATGAGAAGAACATCGCAAGTGAGTTTTCACATCTATAAAATGGGATAATACTAATTGACTGCCTACTGCACGGGGTTGTTGTGGAGATTGGGTGCTTTCTTTTCTGCACAGAAAAAGCATCTTTATATCCTGACATCTTTTTGTTGCCTTCTGAATTTTCAGGCTGTGATGGGGAATCTAAGCAGGTGGTCACCCCTGTTTACAGAGGTAAGGAAGAGGAAGACAGCATGGCCTGGTCCCATGTATCTCCATGCCCCTCTGTGCAGTGTCTCACACTGGCCATTTGGTCCCTGTGGCACCTCATCCAGGTGGCCTTACTCTGGCTTTGTCTACTGTTCACCGTCACCCTGTCACTTCAGGCTACACTCATTTTAATGGTTGCATTATCTCTGTAAGTGCCTCCCATCTCTAGGGCCAAGGCCACAGTGCCCACCAGGCTCTGCCCCCTCACTCCCAGGATGGCACAGAGGGCCTGAGGGCTCAAGACAACTTAGGTCCATGCTCTCCAGGCTCTGAGAAGACAAACCACAGAGAGAATTCACCTCAGATATTGTTCCTGAAATTGCCAGTTGCCTACCTAGTAGTCACTTTCCCTTTCTTCCATCGTAACTGCCCTTTGTGTTGGCAAAAGGCAGAATGAAAATTCTACATTTCCCAGGCTCTCTTGCAGATATGAGTTGCCAAGGACAGATAAATGGAAATCATGGGGTGAGGCATCTGGGGAAGCTCTCTAAAGGTTGCTGACTCAATAGGAAATTTAGTCCCCTTTGTCCTTCACCTCTTTACTCCTTCTTAGGACTTGGAGGTGGTCAGATGGAGCTATCTTATCACCATAAGGCAACCTTGAGACTAGAAGCCATGAGCTGGTGATGGTAGAGCCCGAGTTCTCGTGATGGTGGAGTTGCTAACCTCCTGAGTTCATTTGGGCTGTTGTAACAGAACGCCATGAACTGGGTGGCTTGAAAATGACAAGCATTTACTTCTCATAGCTCTGGAGGCTGGGAAGTCCCAAATCAAGGTGTCAGGAGATTCAGTGTCTACTGAGGGCCTGCCTTCTCATAAACAGGGCCTTCTTGCTGGGTCCTCAAATGGTGGAAGGGACTAGCTAGCTCTTTGGGGCCTCTTTTGTAAGGGCACTAAATCCAGTCAGGAGGACTCTACCCTTTGAAGGCCTCATCTCATAATGCCATAATACCATAATATTCATAATACCACAATACGTGTAGTACTCAGGGGTTGTTAATTTGGGGGGGACAAAACCTTTAGACCATTGCACCATTTAACCCTGGAATTCCTGCCACTGGACTTTTTATGTTGGAGACAGACACACATAACTGGATTAAGCTGACTTTGTTTCACATAAAAAGTGTCTTCCTAAAAAACTACTTGTTAAGGTTGGGTGACTCTACTGGAGTGACAAAGTGAGACTCTGTCTCAAACAAACAAACAAACAAAACCTTGTCAAATAAAATTTTCTTCTTTTTTTTAAACCGACTCTCACTATGTCACCCTCAGTAGAGTACCATGGTATCACAGCTCACAACAACCTCAAACTCTTGGGCTTAAGTGATTCTCTTGCCTCAGCCTCCCAAGTAGCTGGGACTATAGGC
>NW_003852440.1:9726318-9727801 GCF_000181295.1 Otolemur garnettii | reverse complement strand
AGCAACCTCCAACTCCTGGGCTTAGGCGATTCTCTTGCCTCAGCCTCCCAAGTAGCTGGGACTACAAGTGCCCACCACAATGCCTGGCTATTTTTTTGTTGCAGTTTGGCTGGGGATAGGTTTGAACCCACCACCCTTGGTATATGAGGCAGGCGCCCTACCCACTGAGCCACAGGTGCCACCTAACTTTCATTTTTATATTTTATGAGACAGAGTCTCACTATGTTGCCCTGGGTAGAGTGTCATGTTGTCACAGGTGACAGCAACCTCAAACTCTTGGGTTTAAGCAAGTCTCTTGCCTCAGCCTCCCAAGTAGCTGGGACTATAGGCACTCGCCACAATGCCCAGCTATTTTTTGTCACAGTTGTCATTGTTGTTTAGCTGGCCAGGCCTGGGGCAAACCCACCATCTTCAGTGTATGTGGCTGACACTGTAACCACTGTGCTATGGGTGCCGAGCCATGCCTGGCTGTTTTTAGAGATGAGATCTCGCTCTGACTCAGGCTGATCTCGAACCTGTGAGCTCAGGCAATCCATCTGCCTCAGCCTCCCACAGTGCTAGGATTATGGGTGTGAGCTACGGAGCCTCACTTCATGAATTTTTAAAATGTCTTTGATATTCAATTCATACTTGGGTTTTTTTGAGACAGAGTCTCAAGCTGTTGCCCTGGGTAGAGTGCTATGGCATCATAGCTCACAGCAACCTCCAATTCAAGCAATCACTCAAGTGATCCACTTGCCTCAGTTTTTCTACTTTTAGTAGAGACGGGTCTTGCTTTTGCTCAGGCTGGTCTTGAACTCGTGAACTCAAGCAATCTACTGGCCTCAGCCTCCCAACGTGCTAGGATTACAGGCGTGAACCACCACAATACACAGCTGATAGTGACACCTAACCAGTGTTGTTGTAAGTCTTTCAAAATTTTCATTTCTCTGTCAATTGGATAATGACCAGTAAACAACATTTTAAAAGTCCCAAAAAGTCTCTTGAAATGAAGAATCCTTTTCAAAATGCAATAACCACCCCTAATGTGTTTTGTAACTTTATATTTTTTAGAGCTGGTGGCTAGACAGCAGACCAAAGTGGAAGGGACCAGATCCCCACCCGCCCTTCTTCCCTGGAGGGAAGGGCCAGTGCCCTGGACAAAGATGGCCAAGAACCTAGGGTGAGTGGGCTGGCCAGAAAGTCTCCAGTCCTCTTGTAACTTACCCCTTGAATTGGGAGTTGAGATCTGGATTAGTAGCCCAGAGGCAGCCATGAGAGCAGGTGCACCTGGGGCAGTTCCTGGATTTGGATTCTGTGGGCTCTCAGAAGAATGGGAGAGGGGCTAAAAGGCCTGCTTTCTAGAATTTTTCTGCTCAAGTTGGCCTTAAATGGTTGCATGCGGAGTTTCTACTTAGGGGTAAAAGACTGCATTTTCCAAAATATATTCATGGCCTTAGGTGTTATCAAGCATTCTGATTTCTTTTTTTTTTTTTTTTTTTTT
>NW_003852440.1:9721705-9726143 GCF_000181295.1 Otolemur garnettii | reverse complement strand
TCATTGTTGTTTGGCGGGCTCGGGCTGGATTTGAACCCGCCACCTTAGGTGTATGTGGCTTGCGCCTTAGCCACTTGAGCCACAGGCGCCGAGCCAGATACTCTTGATCTGAATTTAGATTTCATAAACTCTGTAGTTGAAAAAGATTTATATACCTGAGCTATTTCAAACATACTTTAAAATGTTCTAATAAGTGAATCAAATATCAAGTTTTTAATTTAATTAAAATGAGAAATTTAGTTCTTCAGTCTCACAATTTCTACTGATTTCAAGTGTTCAATACCCACATGTGGCTAGAGGCTACTGTTTGGATAGCACAGAGCTAGATAATCTCAGAAAATTGTGGCTTTAAATACCAGCAGGTCTGTGTGATGACTCCCTGGTGTTTATCTCCAGCCTGTGCAATTCCTCTGTTCTGGGGACCTGCCTGACCGGTGTCTATCACTCCTCCCACTGGATGTTTAATGGGTGTCAAACCAAACCTGTTCAAAGCTGTGCTTCCAGAGACCCACTCCCACCTACCAAACTAGCCAGGCCAGTTTTCTCCATCTGGGTTAATGGCAACTCTTACTATTGCTCAGGCCCAACCCTTGAGACTGTCTTTGATTCCTCTCTTTCTCTGTCCTACTTTATAACTGGTGGGGTCATATATCCTATCAGCCTTTCCTTCAAAGCGTTTCCAGAATGCTACCCTGTCTCGTCACTCCTGCAGCCCCCAGGCTAAGCCAGCCCCCTTTCTCCTGCAGTCTGACAGCAAGATGCCGCTTTGCGAAGAAGTCAGAGCTGTCGCTGCTCTGCTCAGAACCATCCAATGGCTCCCCCCTCCCAGCGGAAAACCCAAGTCTTTACAAAGGCCCACTGGCTCGCTCAACCTCGTAACTCCTCCCCTCTTACCTCTCCAGCCCCAGCCCCTCTCACTCTGCTCCACGCTCACCGGCCTTGTTGTCCTGGAATATAATAGGCCACAAAGGAGCCACTCTCTACTGTGTGGCTGGCTTGTCAGTGCCCACTGGCCTTTCCTCAAAAACCACTCCCGCCTTCTCAGCGAGGCCTTCCCAGGCACCCTATCCAAAACTTAACTTCTCCAGCACATCGTCTTTTCCTGCGCTATTTCTCCCTTTAGCCTTTACCAGAAAGCCCGCCTAGACCTCCGCGCCCTTCAACAGGATGTCTGTCGGTGAGTAAAATTATAGAATAGATTTTACTCACGTTGCCCTGTCTCTCCCATTACCACCTAAGCTGCAGGAGGGCAGGGATTTTTGTGTTTGCTGCTGTATCCCCAGTGCCCAGGACCTACTGAGCGTTCAATAAATATTTTAAAGGAACGGACGGACGGCTTCCAGGTAGGCAGAAAAGTTAGAGCAAATGCAGAGACGCCTGAAGGTTGAGTAGGGACGCCCAGGCCACTCGACAGGGGTGAGGACACTAAACCTCCCTGCCCTGGAACTCTGCTATCTGCAAAATGGGAGCGGGTGCTGGAACCGCGGCACCTCCCAACTGGGTTTCCTGGGCCTGTAATGGCCTCTTGGGCGGCTGGGAGAAAAAGCAGAGGCGGGCTGGCCTCCTTGGCAACAACTGTCTCCAGGCTCAGGGAATCCCAGGAACTGCCAATGTCGAAGAACTCTAAAAAGCAATTCGCATCTCCAAACGCCAGGTGGGGATTTGTTTTGAGGATCCTCACTGACAGGCGCCCTGGCCAAGAGCGCGGAGGTCTAGGCGGGCTTTGTCCGGGAAAGAGGAGCCGCAGACCCGGAAAGCGAGCGCGTCACGTGGCCGTCGGTGCACGGTCGCCCCCGCCCGCGGGCAGCGCCGGCGGCCGGGCGCGCGCTGCTCTGTGACCGCAGGGCCGGGAGTGCGCGCGCCCGGCCCCAGCTTACAAAGGCGAGCCCCAGCCCCCTCCGCCAGCGCGTCCCCTCCGCACCCCGGGAGCCCGCGCCCAGGGAGGACGGGCAGGGAGGCTCGCGGCTGGCGGCTGTGTCTGCCCTCGCTGCCCGGCCGTCTGACCCCAGAGTTGCTCGTTATTTATTTATTTCAATAGAGAAGTTGGGGTCATCTGTCTTGAAGACGCAAATCTTTCCAGGAAGTTTGTACCTATTAATTTTTCAGTTCCTGGCAGCTGTTTTAAGTGCAGGGCGGCGGGCAGGGGGGAGTTAAGTGCTGGCAGGAGAGGGAGAAACCTGCGACTGCTGCCCGCGGCCTGCTGTACTGGGCCGGCCTGTGCGTTGGGGCCCCAGGGCAGCCCCTGGGTCTCCCAGCCGTGTCCACCTCTACGGCCACCACCACACTGGGCGCAAGACCTTCCAGAACCCTCGAGGGACGCGGGCGCGAAGCGCTGCCGCTGCCCTGGGTTGGGAGCGACGCGCTCGGGGACAGAGGCGGTCTCCAGGGCTGCGACGAATCCCAGGGCGAGGGCGCCCGCTGGGTCCCCAGCAGCGTGGGCGGAGGAGGAGGCCTGCGAGAGGGCGGCTTGGCCACCAGATGTCGCAGGGAGGAAGGAAAGGCGGCGCTGGGCATCCTGGCGAGCGGTGGCGAGGCCCGGGCCCCGCGTGGGTCTGACCTTGCTCTGGCCATACGGCGGGAGGGCGTCGCAGCGAGTGTAGCCATTTCGAATCTCCTCACAGCCACTCTGCTAGGTCGTCGCTGTCTCTAATGGACTGAAGGGAAAGTCGGAGTTTAGAGAAGTTAAATAGCCTGCTCCAGGTCACAATGCTGCTTCCCGACAGTGGGGTGCCCAATTTTGACGTGTATCTTGCTAGAAAGGATCCCTTGGAAGCAAATACAACTGTATTCTTCCTGTAGTATCAACCAAAGGAATCCTCCCCACCACCAAAGGGGAACCACAAGATAAATCGAAGTCTAGTCCCGAGGGCAGCCCTTTCATAATCCCCTTCAATCCTGGGCAGAAGCACCTGCTCAGTCTTTCTAGCCAATTACATCTGGAGCCCCAATCATTTTGCTATTGGGGCATTTTAACACCACTCAGGTACATGTTTAGCTAAAGGCATTTGAAGTGTTGACAAAGGCCATCCAGAGTGTGGGGATCCTGACAAAGGCATTTCAAATGCTAACAACCCTCGTGCACAGCACGTAGGGACATCACAGTCTCTTCCTCCGTATTCTAAAATCAGTTATAGACACGACAGCAACCTCCCTGGTCAGGATTATCAGCCCCACTCTTCTCAGGGACTCAGTCCAGCTCTGCATGGAGGTCACTGACACCAGGTCACTAGCACCAGGGCCAAGACTTGGAAACTTCTGGGCAAAGGGAAAGTTTGTCTCCCCCTTTCCTTGGCTCCTGTCCTCCTTATACCCTCTTGCTCTTCTACAGGACCACCTGTTCCTCCCAGGTGCCCTGAGTCCCTCTGGCCAGTGGGCAAGAGGGGAAGGTGTGACAGATTCCAGCATTTTAAGGTGGGACTTGCTGAGTAGAAAGTCTTCCTGACCCCCTATCCAAGGAAAAATGCTCAAAAGAAAGTCCCTAGTGGAGTGTGAGAGAGCTGGCTGTGGCATCTGTCTGTCTGAGATGCCAGGCTTGGTGAAGCAATGGAGGTATTTCAGCCTTCACTGGCTGCAGTCAGCAGGAGATGCAGTTTGGAGGCTTAAGTCCTCAAACATGGCTACCTCCTGTGTGCTTTCCCAGTTCTGAGCCACACCAAAAGCACCCTGCTTCTATTTGCATTCATACCCAGGAGGGTTCAGTGAGGGGAGTTTAATCAAATAAACGCCTTCTCCACAGCATGGGTGGGCCAGGCCTTGCCAGCTGCCGTCATGTTTGGCTGCAGAAGGCCTGCCAGGCTGCAGTGTGCAGGGGCCTGGAACAATGACTGGTGGCGTCAGCTATTTTAATGCAGAGTTAGGCGCACAATCCTTGCTAAAAATAAATACAAAGGAAAACCCCAAAGTAGCTAAGCCTATTTTAATAGCTTTTATTTTTCTTGTTCCTGGTTCTTTTGTCTTCCCCCTGCTTCTTTGGAGCTGCATTTCATGCAGAGCCCACCCTGAGTGTTGTCAGGGCTCCCACCCATGTCCTGGAGGTACAGTCGAATCTTGATCTGTGTGGAGTCAGGGAGAATAGATCCAACAACTTTTCTTTGAATTCAATTTACATTAAATGGGATGATGGCCCCACTTCTGATATATAACTTTGGAAAAGGAGCTTAGGAGTGATGACCCCGAAGGACCTAAGGAAATTTCACCCCAAAATACGATTCCTTGGTATAAAGAATATTTTCAATTAAAAGGCTATTTTGGAGCTCAGTGCCCTGTAGCACAGTGGTTATGGCGCCAGCCACATACACCAAAGGTGGCGGGTTCAAACTCGGCCCAGGCCAGCTAAACAACTGCAACAAAAAAATAGCTGGGCATTGTGGCAGGTGCCTGTAGTCCCAGCTACTAGGGAGGCTGAGGCAAGAGAATCGCTTAAGCCCAAGAGTTTGAG
>NW_003852440.1:9716105-9717784 GCF_000181295.1 Otolemur garnettii | reverse complement strand
GAGATGAGAGCATTGGTGAATTGGCAGTCTCTACACCTGTGGTGTTGAGAGGCATGAGCTCAGCCTTATGTTAGGCTGGAGGAGAAGGCAGTCAAGAGGCATGCGCATTCTGTCACAGATCCCCTTACTCTGACTCTGTCTCCTCTCCTGCCTGCAGAAAGCCAGCACAGCGTCTCTGCTGAAGATTACCAAGCTCTGCTAAAGACTAAGAGCTATCTGTTCTAAGAAGACTGCTTTACTCTCTCTAAGATACTCTGTCTGTCTCTCTCCAGCTAAAGTAGATAACACTCAAGCACCTATGAGAAACTGTTCCTGAGCAAGGTAGCTTAGTGGTCTGTGTCCAGAACCGACCTAAGCTGGGCCCGTGGACCTGGCCAGTCCCCGGCCCTGACATATGTTAACTAGTTTGATGAAAATATTTCAAATTGTGGGAGGTGCCTGTGCCTCAAGGAGTAGGGTGCCAACCCCATATGCCAGAAGTGGTGGGTTCAAACTCAGCCCTCGCCAGAAACTGAAACAACAACAACAACAAAAAAAAAAAAAGAAAGAAAGAAAAGAAAAGAGACAAAATAAAGGAAATATTTCAAATTGTATATAAAACCAGCACATTGTACCCCATGACTGCATTAATGTACACAGTGATGATTTAATATTAAAAAAAAAAAAAACAGCCCCGGCCAAAAACAAAAACAAAAAACTGTGGTCCGCCTGTATTAAATTTCAACCTTGTCTGCAATGCCAGCTTATAAAATGAGACATGCTGTTTTACTAAACTGATCTGTTAAATAGAACTAAGAGACTGGCCAGAGACTGAATTATATATAGTAGTTATATTTGCTCTAAAGCCTTAAGGCTCAACAAAGGTTGCTTGTTGGCTACACTGAAAAAATTTATGCAGTATTAAATACTATCTGCTGTGTCTATATAGGTAATATAGATACCTCAGAAAAAAATTAGAACCTGAATGAAATGGCCCAGTAAATGGTATGACTGTAACACACCTCATAAGTAGCGCCACACCCAACTGATGTTGGGAATATTCACTTAAATTGCCCAGAACTTTAGATCATATCTCTAGGGACTCTTAAAACTAGGTATTATCTTAAACCTGTGCCAACACTGTAAAATGTTTCATTGTGTAAACCTTAGCCTTGAAATCCAGAACTTGTAGATATTTCTAGGTGACTGCTAACTTGTTTTATTCTCTTACCCTGGACCCAACCTTGACTTTGTCCCTGTCAGTGTAGAAAAGCCAGAAAACCACAAACATATGAAAGGTGGCTGAGGTCATGTTGTTGCAGGAAGATAAGGCCCAACATAGAGAAAGAGCACCCAAACACCACATTTATAAGAGGAAGGGCTTTATTCACCAGCCAGGAGCTTACCGCATAGAAGAATTCCAAATGGCCATGTTCCCGGACTGGCTAGGTCTTTCCCTTTTTATCTCTAATCAAAAAGTTTCAACCCACAGGTACCCTTCTCATTGGCCAATTTGAATCAAGCGGAAGATGCTATTCCAGCCCCTACAGAACTACAAGGATTACACAGAAGTGTAAATTTCCAAGTTCCAGGAAGTTAAGCTTACAAATTCCCAAGAGCTGGCTTGGGGCATGTGGCTCAAGTGGCTAAGGCGCCAGCCACATACACCTAAGGTGGCAGGTTCGAATCCAGCCCGGGCC
>NW_003852440.1:9714187-9716043 GCF_000181295.1 Otolemur garnettii | reverse complement strand
TTGTGGCAGGCACCTGTGGTCCCAGCTACTTGGGAGGCTGAGGCAGGAGACTCGCTTGAGCCCAGGAGTTGGAGGTTGCTGTGAGCTGTGATACCAGAGCACTCTAGCCAGGGGGGTAGCTTGAGGATCTGTCTCAAAAAAAAAAAAAACAAATTCCCAAGAGCTGAGTCACCATGGAGAGGACCCTGCAGGTGTATCCTTGTGGTCTCCTTGAGAAGGCCTGTTCTGTTCTCCTAGACCTCACCCTTCTCAGGTATCCTCTCTCAATATGGAAGCTAGATGAACATTTGCAGACACTACAATGCTAGTGCAAGAGACTAATAAGTTAACTTTAGGACAAAACTCAAGAGTCTAAATAACATATGCAGTCATCTTCTGGACACCAAAGGACACAATTAGTTGACCAACTCATGCCTCACTGAATATCAAAGCTTAGTGTATAAAAATCCAAGGTTGATTATAGAGGTTGTATGGATGAGGGATACACTCAGGATAAAAGAAAAAAGAAAATTAAGAAACTTCTGAGGAAATACTTCAACAGTCCTCTCAGAAGCAAAGTATAATTAGATACAGGCCTTGCTACTGGTCCTGTTCAATATTAAATGTACCCCTTGTATGGGCGGAGCCTGTGGCTCATTGGGTAGGGCATCAGCCCCATGTACTGAGAGTGGCGGGTCCAAACCCGGCACCCACCAAACTGCAATAAAAAAATGGCCAGTTGGGTGGCGCCTGTGGCTCAGTGGGTAGGGCAACAGCCCCATATATCGAGGGTGGAGGGTTCGAACCTGGCCTTGGCTAAACTGCAACAACAAAAAAAATAGCCAGGCATTGTGGCGGGCAACTGTAGTCCCAGTTACTTGGGAGGCTGAGGCAAGAGAATTGCCTAAGCCCAGGAGTTGGAAGTTGCTATGAGCTGTATGATGTCACAGCACTTTACAGAGGGCAATAAAGTGAGACTCTATCTCTAGGGAAAAAAAAATAGCTGGGCATTGTGTCAGGTGCCTGTCGTGCCAGCTACTCAGGAGGCTGAGGCAGGAGAATTGCCTAAGCCCAGGAGTTGGAGGTTGCTTTGAGCTGTGACGTTACAGCACTCTAATGAGGGTGATAAAGGGAGATGAGACTCTGTCTCTAAAAAAAAAAGAAGTACCCCTTCAAAAAATTTAAAGTACTCTCCTTATGAAATAAGATATAACAGGCCTCCACCAATCCTCTGCAATTTAGCAGAGACTGGTAAAAGAACTGAGAGACTGAATTGAACAGGCAGTTAGAAGCCCTAGGAAGAGAAGCAAAGAAAATCTTCCACTTGAGTAATTAACAGTGTTCTATTTAGTCTTTTGTGTCTGTACACCCTTTCTCACCAAAGAATCAAGTCTAGATGAAAGATCAGAACCTGTCCCCCTCAAACCAAGGTAGAAAGAACCCTACATCATCATCCAGAGGACACCCACAGCAGCTAAGATAAAAGAGATCCTTGCTTAGATCCATCACAGCAGGCTAAAAACAGCTGTGAAAAACACAAACAGGCCCAGCCAACCCCTGCAAGTTAACTTTTGAGGTGATCAATATGCCCTGCTCCAGCCACATACTGAGAACTGGCTAATCAATGCGGGGCTAAAGCCTGAGGAAACTCCTCAGAAAGACTTGTCTTAATTAGACTTTAGACTTTGGACTCTGGGAAAGGGAGAGAAAAAAAATGTGATCTGTGCACCCACACCACTAAGACAGAACTCTTTTACTAACCTATTCCCAAGAAGAGAAAACTGGTTTTCTTGGTGCCTGTGGCTCAAGTGGCTAAGGCGCCAGCCACATACACCTAAGGTGGCAGGTTCGAATCCAGCCCGGGCCCACCAAACAAC
>NW_003852440.1:9712223-9713608 GCF_000181295.1 Otolemur garnettii | reverse complement strand
CATAGCAACCTTCAACTCCTGGGCTTAAATGATTCTCTTGCCTCAGGCTCCCAAGTAGCTGGGACTACAGGCACCTGCCACAACACCCGGCTATTATTTGTTGCAATTGTCATTGTTGTTTAGCTGGCCCGGGCTGAGTTTGAACCCACCAGCTTTGGTGTATGTGGCTGGTGCTGCAACCACTGTGCTACTGTTGGGTCCGAAAAAGCCTCCCAAATTAACCCCAACCAACAAACTCGAGACTCGCTCCAATGTAAAGGGCATAAGGTGAGATTTTATTACAGACCCCGGAGGCCCGGGGGCCCGGGCCTGGACTCTCCTGGCATGCAAGCCGAGGACCAGCCCTAAACTCGGGGCGGAGGAAGTTTTTATGGGGTACAGAAAGCAAAAAGGGTAGGGTCCGGGTACGGGTACACTCCTGATTGGTGGTTGATGATTTCACTAGTAAAGGAGGCTTTAGGTTGGTACAGGTGAAGGGTAGGGGATTTCCTAACCGGGGCTAGAGGTGGTGTAGCCTAATTAGGAAGGAGAATACCTGAATTTCAAGGAAGTAGATACCCATTGCCTATTATGGGAGTTGTTCAAGGGAACTGATACTTATTGCCTATTATGGCAGCTGTCTGTCTTAGGTGACTCAATTCAATGGCTTAATGGCTGTGCAACCAGGGTGGGAGAGGCAGCAGGGAGTGGCCCTGCAGTTTAACAGAGCAGACAAGAAAATGGCGCTGGTCTGGCCCTTACACTACAGGAGCTGAGCTGCCAATTGTTTTTAGAGACAGGGTCTCACTCTGGCTCAGACTGCTCTCAAAGTTGTAAACTCAGGCAATCCACCCACCTTGGCCTCCCAGAGTGCTGGGATTACAGGCATGAGCCACCTTGCCTGGCCCCAACTCAGCTCCTTTTTTTTTTTTTTTTTTTTTAGAGACAGAGTCTCACTTTATCACCCTTGGTAGAGTGCTATAGCATCACAGCTCACAGCAACCTCCAACTCCTGGGTTTAGGGGATTCTCTTGCCTCAGCCTCCTGAGTAGCTGGGACTACAGGCACCTGCCACAACACCAGCTATTTTTTGTTGCAGTTTGGCCGGGACCAGGTTTAAACCCACCACCCTCGGTATATGGGGCCAGCACCCTACCCACTAAGCCACAGGTGCCACCCTCCCAACTCAGCTCTTTTTTGGGGGGAGGAGGGCTGGGGCTGGGTTTGAACCCACCACCTCTGGCACCCTACTCCTTTGAGCCACAGGCGCCACCCCCAACTCAACTCAGAATGTGTGAAACTTCTAGGGATGTTCTAGATGAGGGGACTGAAGGAGCTAAGGAAATTTTATCCCAAAATATGATTTCTTGGTATAAAGAATATTTTAAGTTAAAAGGCCATTTTTG
>NW_003852440.1:9707571-9709519 GCF_000181295.1 Otolemur garnettii | reverse complement strand
TTGGCGGGTCCGGGCTGGGGATTCGAACCCGCCACCTTAGGTGTACGTGGCTGGCGCCTTAGCCGGTTGAGCTATAGGTGCCGAGCCTGTTTTCTTTTTTTAAAGAGAAGTTTTACTTTTATAATCAGAATGTTGTAATAAAACATTATAATAATATTAGCTATCTTTATTTTCTCAGCCTTGATCTGCTCAGTTTTTTCCTGCTTGTTTTTCTGTCCAAGCCTACCTTTCTAGGAGTGGCCCTGTGAGCCAGTGATCGGTCAGAAGCTGTGCCCAAATATTTTGAGCCAGTAAAGCTTCTGCTCTTTGCTAATAGATCTGTGTGTGGATTGAGAGGAACACATTCAAAGTCCAGGCAGCTTTATGAGTCTGGCCCAGCTTTTATTTCTGCCCTTTTGCATCTTCTTCTGCAGGTGTGCTAGGCATGAAGTCCCGCCAAGGATGTGTGGGCAGGGGGCCCTCTCTGCTCTTTCCTGAGTGTGCATGCAGCTTTCCTTACCACATGCATGCAGCCTTCTAGACCCATACCATCTCAGTACAAAGTCACAGGGAACTTCTTGCCATGGCCAAGAAGGGTGCCTGTGTACTAAGACCTCAGGCACAGCCCAGCAACCTGAGCTCCACTGCTGAGGTGCTGAAGGAAAATGGGGTCCTTCCTGCCCTCATAGAAAATGATTCATGGTTCCAGGTCAATTCTACATGCCTTTCGTGTGTCTCCTCTCCATTAACGCACTTATCAGTCCACCAGCAGTGGGCCATGGAGACAGAAACAACACTTGTACTAAGGGTGGGGAAGGGAGCCAGGACATGATTAACTCTAGGATGACACCATAAGTGCCCTAACCGAGAAGGGAAGGAGGCTAATTGGAGCTGGGAATGGTAATGTTGTGGGCAGAGATGGGGCTCTAAAGGATGAGGGAGCCAGGCCAACTGGCCTGTGCCTAGACACTAAGATGGGAGGATGGCTTGAGGCCAGGAATTCAAGACTAGCCTGAACAAGAACGGAGACCCGGTCTCTAAAAATAAAAATAGAGGGCTCGGTGCCTGTAGCTCAGCTGTTAGGGTGCTGGCCACATACACTGGGGCTGGTGGTTGGAACCCGCCTGGACCTGCCAAACAACAATGACAACTATAACAAGAAAAATAGCCGGGCGTTGTGGGAGGCACCTGTAGTCCCAGCTACTTGGGAGGCTGAGGCAAGAGAATTGCTTAAGCCCCAGAGCTTGAGGTTGCTGTGAGCTGTCACATCGTGGCATTCTACTGTGGGTGACATAATAAGACTTTGTCTCAAAAATAAATAAATATATAAATAAATAAATAAAAATAAAAATAGAGGCTGGGCATAGTGAATCATGCCTGTAATCCTAGCACTCTGGGAGGCCAAGGCAGGTAGATTGCCTGAGCTCAAGAGTTGGAGACCAGCCTTAGCAAAAGCAAGATCCCATCTCTACTAAAAATAGAAAAACTGAGGCAAGAGGATTGCTTGAGCCGAAGAGTTGGAGGTTGCTGTGAGCTATGACACCATGGTACTCTACCTAGGGCAACAGCTTGAGTCTCAAAAAATAATTAATTAATTAATTAATTAAATGTAAAAAAATAATAATAAATAAAAGCTACAGGCTCAGCACTTGTGGCTCAAGCAGCTAAGACACCAGCCACATACACCTAAGGTGGTGGGTTCTAATCCAACCTGACCCACCAAATAACAATAATGCCTACAACCAAAAAATAGCCAGGTGTTGTGGTGGGTCAGTAGCCTCTGTTCCCAGCTACTTGGGAGGCTGAGGCAGGAGACTCGCTTGAGCCCAGGAGTTGGAGGTTGCTGTGAGTGTGATGCCATGGCACTCTACCCCGGGGACAGCTTGAGGCTCTGTCTCAAAAAAAACTACAAAAATAAAGGATGAGGAGCACCCCGTTTCCCCTGTGTCTCACAATTCTTTTTTTTTTT
>NW_003852440.1:9698579-9703818 GCF_000181295.1 Otolemur garnettii | reverse complement strand
GACGGGGTTTCACTCTTGCTCAGGCTGGTCTTGAGCACCTGAGCTCAAGTGATCTTCCCACCTCGGCCTCCCAGAGTGTTAGGATTATAGGCATGAGCCACTGTGCCGGCCTCTGCCTTGCATTTTATGGATATTTATTTTCTTGTTAAGGGAATGAAACATTCACATAGTTCAAAATTGTAAAGGGCAAAAGAGTGTTGAGGGTCAGCTCCCCCTTCTCTGACCACAGAAGCCTGGCTCTGCTGTGGAAGCAGATGCAGTTCTGTGTTCCAGCTGAAAGGTTTCAGCTCCCAGGTGTGTGACCAATATTCCCCTGCTCAGGATAATGGGACCGCCTGTCAGGAGTACCTCCTGCCCCTGCTGTGGAAGTAAGATTACCTTCAGGGCTCTGGCTTGACAGGTGCACATGAAAATGGCAGCCAATGGCTAGAGCAGTGGTGCTCAACCTTCCTAATGTTGTGACCCTCTAATACAGTTCACAGGTTGAGAACTGCTGGGCTAGAGGAAGGCAGGGCCAGAGTGTGTCTAGGGGACTGAGAGGCCAGCAGAAAACAGCAAGGCTCTTGGCTCGCTGTGGAGCCCGCTCTTGGCTCTGGGTGACCCAGTAGGGATAGGTTTTGTGTCTCTATAGGGTGTCAAGTCCTACCTTTGGAGGGTCCCACAACCCTGCCCACCCTCTCCCGGGCTGACCAGGGACCTCACCTCAGGTATTGCACAGTCTTTTCAATGGGTCTCTCTGACTGCCTCCACCATGCTCCTGAAGACTGAACTCTGCCACATGGCAGCGTGGTGGGGTCCTCTGGGTGAGGGCACATGCCAGTTACACTCCGGATGACATGAGGACTATGGTGTTTGAGGGAACAAGGTCAGGAAGGAAAGCTGGGGAGGATTCTCTACCATCAGATGATCGATTCCAGCAGGGGAATGTCAATTATTGAGGGGCAATGGCAACTGCTAGCTAGATGGTTCATTAAAGAAGTCCCTTTAGGCTCGGCGCCTATAGCTCAACCGGCTAAGGCGCCAGCCACGTACACCTAAGGTGGCGGGTTCGAATCCCCAGCCCGGACCGCCAAACAACAATGACGGCTGCAACCAAAAAATAGCCGGGCGTTGTGGCGGGTGCCTGTAGTCCCAGCTACTTGGGAGGCGGAGGCAAGAGACTCGCTTGAGCCCAGGAGTTGGAGGTTGCTGTGAGCTGTAATGCCATGGCACTCTACCCAGGGGGACAGCTTGAGGCTCTGTCTCAAAAAAAAAAAAAAAAAAAAAGAAGTCCCTTTAGCTGGGTGCGGTGGATTCCTACAGTCCCAGCTATGTGGGAGGCTGAGGTAGGAGGATCACGAGCCCAAGAGTTTGAGATTGCAGTGAGCTATGATGACACCACTGCACTTTACCCGGGCTACAGAGAGACTCTGTCTCAAAAACAAAACATCCCTGACACTGACAGAGGCAGTGCAGGGTGACGGTGAGGGATGCAGGTGAACTGAACCATGTGTCTTCTGAGGTGCGGTCCCCATGTGCGCTCCTCTCCCCAGGCAGTCCCTGTCTAGTTCATCAGGTGTTAGGATTGCCTTTGGGGGGTGTGCTATGGTGTTTACCCTCTGACCGTGGGCTACTGCCCACTGAGCAGAAGAGGTGAGGAGGGAAGAGAGAGGGAGGAGGAGGTGGAGGGCTGTGGGCCCTTGGCTCTGGGTGGGCTACTTTGATGGGTAGGAAGTGGTTGGGGGTGGGGAGGATGGTTAGATCTTACTTGTGTAAAAGGGCATTTTCCTGGGTGGGGGGCATTTTTTTTTTTTTTTTGAGACAGAGCCTCAAGCTATCCCCTTGGGTAGAGTGCCTGTGACATCACAACTTACAACTCCTAGGCTCAAGCGAGTCTTCTGCCTCAGCCTCCCAAGTAGCTGAGACCACAGGTGCCCACCACAACGCCCGGCTATTTTTTGGTTGCAGCCATCATTGTTGTTTTGGCAGGCCCGGGCTGGATTCGAACCTGCCACCTTAGGTGTATGTGACTGGCACCTTAGCCACTTGAGCCACAGGCACTGAGCCAGGGGGCCATATTTCTAAGGAAGGAGATGAAGGGTCTGGATGAAACATAAGGATTCCCCTGGGGCTGATGGCTGGCTGCAGGGAAGTGTGAGGAGGCCTGAAACACCCTCCAGGGGCCCGTCCCCGGGATGTGACAAAGCCCTGAGAGGTCACACAGGGCAAGTGGCAGAGCCAGGACGTGGGCAGGACCTCATGATATGTGTGGATGAGGGAGCTCTGTCTCTGACCAGGCAGGAATCCTCAGTGACACACAATAATCAATCAGTTACTAACCCCACTGGGGGCACTTGGGAGGAGCCCCAGGTGGGTGAGGAAAGATGAAGGAGCACTCTCCAGGGAGGAGGGTCTACAGTCCCCAGAGCCCTAGCCTGCCTTTCTGCTATGGCCAAAGAAAGTTCCCCTGGAACCCTTCACAGCTTTATACCCAAGGCTCACAGTGGAGGTGTCTGGGTAAGGTCCCCTTGGTCGCTCTTTATAGATGAGAAAACTGAGTCTCAATGCATGAGAGGAGGCTCACCCCTGTGATCCTAGCACTCTGTCAGGCTGAGATGGGCAGCTTGACTGAGCTCAGGAATTCCAGACCAGCCTGGACAAGATGAAAACTCCATCTCTACTAAAAATAGACAAACTAGCCAGGCATTGTGGCAGATGCCTGAAGTTCCAGCTACTTGGGAAGCTGAGGTAGGAGGATCACTTAAGCCCAAGAATTTGCAGTTGCTGTGAGCTATGACGCCACAGCACTCTACCCAGGGCGACAGAGTGAGACTATCTCCAAAAAAACAAAAAAACAGCTGAGTCTCAGGTCACACAGCTGATAAATGGTGAAGTCAGAGTTCTTTGTCCCCCCCCCCTTTTTTTTAGAGACAGAGTCTCACATTATCACCCTCGGTAGAGTGCCGTGACATCACAGCTCACAGGAACCTCCAACTCCTGGGCTCAGCCTCCTGGGTAGCTGGAACTACAAGTGCCTGCCACAATGCTCAGCTATTTTTTTGTTGCAGTTTGGCGGGGGCCGGGTTTGAACCCGCCACCCTTGGTATATGGAGCCGGTGCCTTACCCACTGGCCCACAGGCACCGCCCTCTTTGCCCCATTCTTAGGAATGTAGAAGCTCCACAAATCCTATAAAAATGTCTTTATGTTTCCCTCTTCACTCCTGCTGCACAGTCTGACGCAAAATTAGCATCAGGAACTGTGAGTGGGGCAAATGAATGAGGAATAAATAGAAAATGATAATGGAATCTGCTGCACGAGGTGAGCTCTGCATGTGCTGCCAGGAGGATGGAGCTCACCTGTCCTGAATGGCCTGCTCCTCAGGTTTTGGGTGGTGGGAAGGCAGGTGGGGACTATGGCTAGGACAGCCTGTGGCTTTCACCTGAGGCCCAGGTCCAGTGCCCCTCACCATACACTTCTCACAGTTCCACTCTTAGCGGGGGCAGCTTTCCAACCTAAATGGGCCTGTCGAATCCCAGCACTGGCTTCTGCCTCTTCCTCAGCCAAGGGTGGGGGTGAGCCCATGCTTGTTCCACAGGCTTTTTGTACTTAATGAAAAATTTGCAAAGTTCAGGAGATTTAAAAGTAGCAAGTGGGCAGTGGTATCTGCTAACAGGTACTTGCCCAGTACTGAAGGGCCCAAGGAAGGGCCAGGTTTAAGTGGCCAGGGTGGTCTGGGTCTGGTGGGTCAAGACGTGGCTCACCCTTCCCTTGGAGAACAGATGCCATTTCCTCCAGCCCTTGTACCCAGATTGATACCCTACTTAGTTCAGCAATGCTGTGGGCCTTTGTGGTGGGACTAGTGAATGGTGCATATCTAAGGTGACCAGACATCCTGCTTTTGGCAGGACAGTCCCAATTTTTAACAATTTGTCCCATGTCCCACGGCATTTTTAAAAAGTCCCGATTTTTGGAAAGAATGCGTGACAAGCTAGGGAACAGTGGGAGAATGGGAAGGGAATATATGGTTTTCGCCTGCTAAAAAGGTTCATGTAACTCCATTTGGGAATGAAGAGGTTAATGTAACTTCATTTGGAAATGAAAAGGCTAATGTAAACTCCCTACTCCCCTCCTGGGCAAGGTATCAGAAGGAGACTGGCTCCCTCCCTTGCTTCTAGGCAAGGACAATTAGCTCAGAAGGAGCCAAACTGTCTGGAACAAACAAGTAGCCCCCCCCCACCAGAGGGTCCCTAACCATAAACAGCTCAGCCGATAGCAGCCCAGCCTGACAAAACACCCAATGAAATTCCTCTATGCGCTTTAAAAACCTCAGCTTGCTTCACTAGGGGGTCGCCCTTCCTCCAGCCATGCTGAAGGAAAGAGTGGCCCAGGCAAATGCTTGCAAAATAAAGCACTTTTTGTCTTTACATGTGTGTGGTGGTCTCTCAGCAGCAATGTGGTCCCAACACTGCCATGTGGCTATTTCACCAGGATATGAGTTTTATATTATTTTTGTTAATTTTATAATGTTAAACTTTAACAATAACAAATAATTGTTAAGAACTGATTATCAAGAACTGCTTATCAACGTTCACATTGTTGATCAGTTTTTAGAATTCAACCACTGTTGTTTGGACTTCATGAACAATGGCATTTTTTGGCATTGGCAACGAAAACATTTTGTAACTGTCTCTCAGATGATACACATCATACTGCCTGCTAGTGCTAGTTAAACAAGTGATGTCAACTAATCAGCTATTCAGATAATTTAGGTAAGTAATTTATTTATTTATTTCATGAATTTAGCAGACAGTACTCATATATCTTATAGTGGCTGCAAAAAGTCTAGCACCAGCCTTGAAAGTGACACTTACAACTTACAAGGTATCATTATTAAAAATATATATTGATAAGGAAAAGGGTAAGTCTTGGGCATCAGCAAAAATCACAATAGAGAACAAATGGTTAGAAATATTTCATCATTTTGAAACAAACCATGTTCCATACAATAATGCACTAAAAATTGTGGGATATGCACTGTCCTTACCAGGAACTAATGCTGCGACTGAACATGTTTTTTCTATGGTAAATAAAGTGTGGGCATCAGAAAAATCACAATTTAGTGCTGAGACTTTGAAAGTCATTTTATGTGTGAAATATAATTTAACAAATGCTTGTGAAAAATTTCATGACCTTTTAAACAACAGCAATCTACTAAAAAAAATTTACTCAAATGAGAAATATGCCAAAGAATAAAATAA
>NW_003852440.1:9696363-9697899 GCF_000181295.1 Otolemur garnettii | reverse complement strand
CCCCACCCCACCCCCCACCCCCCTGTCAATGGTGTCCCACTTTAATGTTAAAATCTGGTCACCTTATACATATCCCCAAGACAGGTAGGAGGAGCAAAGCCAGAGTCCTTACAAAGAGCACCCACTCCAGGCAGAGCCTGGGAGGCCCTGTCCAGCACACCTAGGTTGACTGGCCAGTGAAGGTGCTCCCAGCAGGGAGGAGCATCATGTAGGGCCACCAAAGGATCTACCCTAGGATATGGAGTGGAAACTGAGGTGGGAAGGGCTCTAGCTTCAGGATCCCCGGGTAGGTAAGACAGAATCCTGACTCCCGGCTGGGGCAGATGTAGAGGGAATGGGAGAGAAGGACCCCATTCAGGGGCTCCTTATAGAGTGTTCTAGGCACCTATCAGGCTTGAATCACAAGCCTGTCCTTGGCCCTCTAGTCATTTTTACCAAGGAAGTATTTATTTTTACAATAGGTTCATTTCCAAGTCCCTTGGCTTGTTACAAATATTCTACTTACAGGGCTGGCTTGCCTACAACTTACTCAGTGAGAAAAATCCCACTGCGAATTATTTTGTAAGTGCAGAAATCCCTTTGTCAAGCAGCTTATCAGCTGCTGCTTGTCAGGACAGATCTCCTCTACCGTGTATACTTAATTTGTCTGCTCGTGATTTCCCAAGCACAGAATCACAGAGTGGAGAGTAGATGCACCTGGAAGTTAGGGGCCCTAGCTACCACCTTCTTTTAAAATACAAGGCAGCTGTATGCTGTGGTCCATGCCCCCATTTGAAGGTTCAGACGCCGGGCCTCGGGGATGGCGGGGACGCCTTCTCCCAGCCCGGGAGAGCTTCGCAATCGCGCCCCTTTACACAGACCAGCAAGGCCTACTCTGCGTTCACAGGCGGGAATCAGGCACAAACCGGGTCAGCACCTGCACCGAGATTACACAGGGTCCTCTGGCTGGTGGCCCCTTTGGGGTCGGTCCCGGAGAGGGAGCGCTCTATCGTCCGCCTTCCCCGCCAGCTCCTGACAGCTCTGCGCCGCCGCGGGGACCTCCCCGGCCCCGGGCTGAATCCTGCGGTGGGCTGAGCAGCTGCGGGCCCGGGCGCCCTCTGGTGGCCACTGCGCACCGCAGCGGAGAGAGTGGAGCCCGGGGCCGCAGCCAGGCCGGGGTGACAGCGGCATGGGGACCCTGCGCCGGGGCGCCTCGCGGCCGCGTTTCCTGATCCAGAAAAAGAAAGCACATTTGTGGAAACACCCAGCTTCTCCGAAGTCAACAGTGACACCTGTTCTATGAAACCCATGAGAAGCGCCCTCGCGCCCAGAGCCCTGAGGAGAAAGGAGCAGGCGGGGAGCGACGCTGAGAGGAAATGGTGGCTATTGTCGCTGTCTCGCGCGGCTCCGCTCACCGAGGGACCGCGGAAGGGCGCGGTCACCGGATCCCACCCGGCCGGGGGCACAGAGGCTTTGCAGTCCCGCGAGCCCCGCGTCCCGCCTCTTTGTTCGGCAGTCGCAGCCCTGGCCCGGCAGCCCCCACCGCCCCACAGGCCG
>NW_003852440.1:9692251-9696115 GCF_000181295.1 Otolemur garnettii | reverse complement strand
CCCACGGCCCCGCAGCCCCCATAGGCCGCCCCACAGGCCGAGCCCTCCTCTATTCTCAACCCCTCGCTCGCCACCGCCGGGAACCGGCGACAGGCGTCAGTGGCCCGGAGCCTGAGCTACCGGCTGCAGGTCCACAGTCCAGTCGGGCCGCGCTCCGGTCAGCCCCGCGCTCCCAGGGGGCCTGAGGCCGGGAGCGCCACCCGGGTCACCGCGAAGGTTCACAATCTGGTGGACGAATCTCTAGTATACCCTGATTTTTTAAAATTGCCCTTAACTAGCCCTTCCTGTGACACGTGGAAGGGATTGAGCTCCACAAGCCTGGCCCAGGCCCCACAGGGTGGCGGGCGCCTGTGGTCCCGGCTACTGGGAGGCTGAGGCAGGAGAATCGCCTAAGCCCGGGAGCGGGAGGTTGCTGGGAAGCCACGGCGCTCTACGGAGGGCGACAAAGTGAGACTCTGTCCCTCCCCCGCCAAAAATTGCCCTTATTTACAGAGACCAGGCAGAGGCGCCGCTTTCTGGACTGAGAAACAAGAGAAAGGGGGGGATTCTGGCCGCTCCCAGTGCTGGCCTGGAAGACGGATCTGAGGCCCCGGGCAGCCCGGGAGGGGCGCGGCGCGGCGCGGCGACCTGGCCCCCAGCCTCGGGCAGGAGCGGGGCAGGCAACCCCAGAGGACTGGGCCGGGGTTAGGAAGCACTCCCGGGGCCTGGGCCTGCGATCCCCTGGGCTTCATGCTCCATGAGGATCACTCTTTCTGTTGCCTGGCGGAGGCTGGACCTGAGCCGTGGCCTCTGGCTGGGCAGACGGGACGGAAAAGATCTGAGGGGATTTTTTCGAGTCTGGCAGAAGCCCAGGGACTTTACAGGGCAGGGAGGACGCCCCACGTAGTGTGGTTGGAAGGCAGGCTGGCCAGGTGGGGATGTGGTTGAGGAGGGTCTGAAACTGGCAGAGGGTCCCTGCAGGTACAAAGGGCACCAGTGAAGCAGCTGTCAGAGGGCGGGGGAGCTGCTGGGTGAAATGAGCCTGCTGCTCATGAAACAGTTTACTACAGTGCAAACAGGACACCCAGCAAATGTTTGCCTGGGCCCTGAGGCTGGCTAGCAGAGACACAGGCTTACTGGTGGTGAAAGTGGTTTCCCTGTCTGGGGGAGGTCCTCCCAGGCCAGGGAAAGTTCAAGTGGGTACGCACCAAGCTGCTTAAGCCCCTACTTCTTTGAAAACCCAGCAAAGTTGTCTCTGGTGGTCACCTTTAGCCAGTCACATCCTATGTCCTAACATCTGGGTCCTGATCCAGCCTCTTGCTGTGCCAGCACTACCATCTCCATACATAGACCACACCTTATCCTGACCAGGTGTTCTTTATACACAATCCTTTACCTGTGACACTTGGAAGGGATTGAGCTCCACAGCCTGGCCCAGGCCTCACAGGATGGTGGCAAACAACTGAAGCCAGTTCTGGTGACTAAGCAGGGAAAGCATTAATGGGAGTGTCCTGAAGAGCTCAGGAGCTTACTAGAAGTCTGGGAATCGAAGAGGGACCAAGGGAGTCGAGTGGCCACAGGCTCCACCAGGACCAGTCTGGAGAGGTGACTAGTCCCCACCCTGCTGGATTGCAGCATCACTAGATGCAGCCCCTGCAGACCTCAGCTTGATGACGAGGGGGCACAGTGCACCGGGCGCCGCAGTGGTGAAGGACAGCTAAGATCCCTGCATATGTGCCCAGGTCAGGGCTGTGCACCAGCTGCCCACTCCAGCCCTCTGGGGTGGGAGGAGGGGTTCTGGCTCCCTTGACAGCCCACCTAACAGGGACTGCCCCTTAATAGGAAGATGCCATCAGACCACCAGATGATCACCCCTAAAGGCCATAACATGTTTTATTTCCTTGTTTGTTTGTTTTCTGCTCTCTCTTTTTTTTTTTTGAAACAGAGTCCCACCCTTTGCCCTGAGCAGAGTGCAATGTCATCATAGCTCATTGAAACCTCAGACTTGGGCTGTGGGCAACCTGCTGCCTTAGCCTCTGGAAGCCATTGGGATTACAAGTGCTCACTGTGGTGCCCAGCTGGGTTTTTCATTTTTTTATGACTCAGGGTCTCACTCTCACTCAGGTAAGTCTTGAACTCTTGAGCTCAAGCAATTCTCCCTCCTCAACCTCCCACAGTTCTGGGATTAGTCGTGAATCACTTTGCCAGTACCATAACATTTCTTAAACAGAGAAGCAGCTATCTGTGCTTCTGAAAGGCCCACCTGGCCCAGAATGACATGATGGGGACTGCAGTGACAGCCAGAGCTGAGTTTTAGCACTAGGTGTGAGGGGAAGAGGCTGTAGAGAAGCAAGAATGATGTTGAAGAGGACAGGAGTCACCACTGGGGAGCCAGGGAGGTTGCTGGGTGGTGGGTGTGGGCATGGGAAAGCTAGGAGAGCAGCAGGGACTCAGTTACTGGCATGGGAATAACTTGATTTGTCTTTTGTCTTAGAAAATTAAAAAGATACACAGCAAGGGTATGTAAGGCCAGGTGCAGTGGCTCAGACCTATAATCCCAACACTTTGGGAGGCTGAGGTGGGAGGGTCACTTGAGGCCAGGTATTTGAAACAAGCCTGAGCAAGAGGAAAACCCCATCTCTGAAAAAAATATTAATAGAGGCTTGGCGTCCTTAGCCCAGTGGTTGGGGCACCAGCCACATACACCTGGGCTGACAGGTTTGAACCCGACCCGGGCCTGCTAAACAACAACGACAACTACAACAAAAAAAATAGCTGGGTGTTATGGCGGGTGCCTGTAGTCCCAGCTACTTGGGAGGCTGAGGCAAGAGAATCATTTAAGCCCAAGAGTTTGCTGTGAGCTGTGATGCCACAGCACTCTACCAAGGGTGACATAATGAGACTCTTGTCTTAAAATATATATATATATATATTAACCGGGTGTGGTCGTGCACACCTATAGTTCCAGCTATTTGAGAGGCTGAGGCAGGAGGATTGCTGGAGCCCAGGAGGTGGATCCAGGCCGGAGTGAGTTATAAATGATACCACTGGAGACAAACTAGCCCAGGCAACAGAGTGAGACCTTGTCTCTACAACAACATAAAGAGTGTGTAAAAGGAAAGAGCTTCTTTGCTCTCCCACAACCCCTTTCTCTCCCCAGAGGTAAACATTCCTAGTTTGGAGCATGTCCAATCCTGCCCATACATTTCAAATTTACATATAAACACTAAGTCAGGATTGGTTTTCTTTTAATGAATGGATCATGCTATGCCGTCTGTATTGTTCCTTGTTTGAGATAAGAGTCTCACTCTGTGGCCCTGGGCAGAATGCCATGGCATCATCATAGCTCACAGCAACCTCAGACTCCTGGGCGCAAGCAATCCTCCTGCCTCAGCATCCCAAGAAGCTGGGACTACAGATGCCCACCACAACGGCTGGCTAGTTTTTCACTTTTCAGTAAAGATGGGGTCTTGCTCTTGCTCAGGCTGGTCTCAAACTCCTGAGCTCAAGCAGTCCACTCACTTTGGCCTCCCAGAGTGCTAGCTGGGATTACTGTGCTCCTGGGTTTGAGTTTCTTCTCATAAATGGAATCATGCTGTCTGTGTTGTTCCTCAGTGGGCTTGTTGACGATGTTTCCAATCCAGCACACTCGAGTGCGTGCTCACCATCTCCATGGACGTTTTTGGTTGTTTCATTCTGCTCTGTTATGATAAATGCCCACTTTTGTGCATAAATTTGAGTATGGGGCTGAGATTTTTTTTTTTTTTGTGAGATGGAGCCTCAAGCTGTCTCCCTGGGTAGAGTGCCATGGCATCACAGCTCACAACAACCTCCAACTCCTGGGCTCAAGCGAGTCTCCTGCCTCAGCCTCCCAAGTAGCTGGGA
>NW_003852440.1:9683966-9692180 GCF_000181295.1 Otolemur garnettii | reverse complement strand
TGTTTGGCAGGCCCGGGCTGGGGATTCGAACCTGCCACCTTAGGTGTATGTGGCTGGCGCCTTAGCTGCTTGAGCCACAGGCGCCGAGCCATGGGCCTGGGATTTGAGGGGAAAAGGCTCATGTGAGATGAAGGCACATTGGCTCGCTGAGCTGGGTGGGCGCGCGGCTGGACTGTGCAGTTGGGACTCAAAAGTCCAAAGGTACAGGGCAGGGCGCGGTGGCTCACACCTGTAATCCCAGCACTCTGGGAGGCCCAGGCGGGTGGATTGTTTGAGCTCACAGGTTTGAGACCAGCCGGAACAAGAGTGAGAACTTGTCTCTACTAAAAATAGTGGGGCAGGGCAGCACCTGTGGTGCAAAGGAGTAGGGTGCCGGCCCCATATGCCAGAGGTGGCAGGTTCAAACCCAGCCCCAGCCAAAAACAAAACAAACAAACAAAACAATGGGGCATTGTGGCGGGTGCCTGTTAGTCCAGCTACTCAGGAGGCTGAGACAAGAGAATCGCTTGAGCCCTGGAGTCTGAGGTTGCTGTGAGCTATGATGCCACAGTACACTACTGGGAGCGACAAAGTAAGACTCTTGTCTCAAAAAAAGAAAAAAAAGTCCAAAGGCACAATGTGTGGTCAAGGCTGGTTTTTGCTTTTGGGCTGCCCAAAGAGCTGTGGTCCCCGCAGACCAAGATGCGTCCACGAGGTGGCGCTAGACCCGGAAAGACGAGGCCCTGGCTATTGTGGTCCCAGGGTGGTTATGCAGGGTGAGAGAGGTGGAGGGCTGAAATTCAGGGTGCAAGAAGGGTCTCAATAGCCCAGGGGAAAACTATAGGCGTTCTGTGTTGCCAGAACCTGCAGAGGAACCAGCTGCTGTATGAAATGCGTGAGCAGCATTGAGAGATGGGGTGAGGGTTATCTACACTGGACACTGGCAGCTTGGTGATGACGTTAGGATGGGCCTTTCCACCAAAGGAGCCCACTCCCGGGCAGAGGAAATAGACTTGGGCAAACTTCAATATGTATAACACATACATACACGTACGCATGTGCACTGCCCTAAAATCAATTTGGAAGAAATTTGGGGTGATGTAAGGGAAGGTACTTTAAAACCTTCAAAGCCTTCATGCAAGTAGGGAGGGCTGTGTTCCAAAGACGCTGCAGCAGCCCCAGCAGAATTCCTTTACCCCCTCCTGCCACTCTCCTACCCCAACACTAAGTTCAAAGCTGGCTCTACTGCTCTGCCACCCATAGCAATGCTCAGGCCCATTTCTCTCCCAGCATCAGAAGTTGTTCCAGGCTCCCAGGGACTGGAGCTCAGACCTAACTTTTTTTTTTTTGAGACAGAGTCTCACTAGGTCACCCTCCGTAGAGTGCTGTCCTGTCACAGCTCACAGCAACTTCAAACTCTTGGGCTTAAGTGATTCTCTTGCCTCAGCCTCCCAAGTAGCTGGGACTACAGGCACTGGCCGCAACGCCCAGTTTTTTTTTTTTTGGTTGGAGTTGCCATTGTTGTTTGGCAGGCCTGGGCTGGATTCGAAACCGCCAACTCCAGTGTATTGGCTGGTGCCCCAACTGCTTGAGCTTACAGGCGTCAAGCCCAGATTTGACTTTTTAAAAATGAGTGGATTTGCAGAGGTACATTAGCCCTTAGTCCCAGTCCCTAGCACACCATAGGTGCTCAGTTAACTTTGTGGAATAGGAAGAAAGAAGGGAGGAGGGAGAATGGACTCTGGTTGATTGAGGTTCCTTCCCTCAATTTTTTGTGCTGAGACAAGAAAGCAGGTGTGGCCAGATTTCCCCGCAGATGTCTGGGCATCCCCCAGAGTTTTCAATTTACTGGTCAAGGATGGAGTCCACTAATTTGTATTTCTTTATTATTGTTATTATTATTATTATTTTTTTGCAGTTTTTTGGTTGGGACTAGGTTTGAACCCACCACCTCAGGCATAGGGGGCCAGCGCCCTACTCCTTTGAGCCACAGGTGCCACCCCCTAATTTGCATTTATAACAAGTTTCTGGGAGTTATTGCTGGGGCCCAAACCTCCAGAAAGACCAGTCTGAATGAAGGGCTAAGTCTAGGACTCATAAACCCTAATTTACTGCATGCCCTGTACCTCATCCTAGGACTGGCCTGCCAGTGTGGTAGGAAGTGGAGGGGGTCAAAGTCTTCTTGCCACCAACCAGGAGAAACTAGTGTCTTCCTGGCAGGGTGGCCAGGCACTATGGAAACAAGGCTCAGCCCAGAAGTTCCTAGCCTTCTTCCCATAATGATCTCTAGCCCCCAGGGGAGAAGCAAAGTGAACAAACAAACCAAGAAAGCAGAACTTAGCCTGTGGCCCGAGAGAGCTCCTATAGGGCCCCACCCTCAGGAACCAGCCCTGAGCAACCTCAGGGCCCAGCCTTGGTGGGAAAGAAAACTCATCAGTCCCCTAGGGCCACTGGCTTGAGTTTTAGAGGCAGAAAGGATCTTGGCCATCTTTAGTGCAACTTCCTCTTTCAAATGGGGAGGAAACAGGCAGTGAGTGACTGCCTCTCTAAGTCTGCCCATTGAGAAAGAGCTATGGTCAGAACAAGGCTCTCCCCTCTCAGCCACCTTCCCAGTCTTCCCTTCTCCTTCACATGTTGACTCCCACCTCAGTCAGCAATGCCCACGTGCCTTGCTCATAGCTCTTAACTCCACTTGGTCCTCACAGCCCCGCCTCCTGGGTCCCCAACATTTGGGGTTTTTCAGTCCTCCACTGGACTAGCCAACATGAAGTGCAGGCCTTGGCATAGGAGAAACAGAGTGGCAGTGAGTCACTATGTGATACCAAGTACAGTCCAACCCAAACATAAATGTCTTTCCTTCCCTGCCCCCCAAGTTTCTTCTATTTTATTTTTTTTAATTTCAGGTTAATGTGAGGGTATAAACAACTAGGTTACAATGTTGGCATTTGTTATATAGAGTCCCTCTTGTAGTTGTGTTCTGCACCCAAGAGCCAAACTTCAGTGTTAAAACTGCAGATTCCACTCCAGACGTTCTGATTCAGTAGATTTTGAAAGGCCAGAAAGACCCCATCTTGCTGCTTCCTTTCCCCTCCCCTCCTCATCACTACCTGCTCCTGATAAACAAGGGCTGTTAAACAAAAATACCCTGCGGTGACAGGGTGGTTTAGCCCAGAGTTACAGACCCTTGTAAAACCACATCTGGTTCCTGTGCCCTACAGATCTAACTTGTGAAGTCTCGCTTTTGTAAATTACTTTGCTTTAGGAATTCTACCCCGCCCCCAAGTGAAAGAAAGATATAAAAACCTCCCTTCCCTTGTTATGCTTCACTGAGAATCTTGGGTGTGAACCCTTCCCTGGTCGGCTAATCCGTAAAGGACCCCATACCTAATTTGAACTCAGTGTCTGGCATTTTCTCTATAATTCCACTCATGTTGGGTATGACAGTTTGAGGTGATGCCCAGGCATTGACATTTCAGTTAGAGCCCTAGGTGACAGACGCAGGTAGCATTAGCCACATGCTGGGAAACATCTCCCTAGCAATATCTTTTGCAGAAGCCCATCCAGGAAGGGGTAATAAAGTGACAGCTAATCTTTCTACTTTTAGTAAAGATGGACTCTTGCTCTTGCTCAGGCTGGTCTTGAACTCCTGAGTTTAAGTGGTCCTTGGCCTCCCAGAGTGCTAGGATTACAGGTGTGAGTCACTCCACCCAGCCCTATATGATGTTTTTTTTTTTTTTGAGACAGAGCCTCAAGCTGTCCCCCTGGGTAGAGTGCCATGGCATCATGCTCACAGCAACCTCCAACTCCTGGGCTCAAGCGAGTCTCCTGCCTCCGCCTCCCAAGTAGCTGGGACCACAGGCGCCCGCCACAACGCCCGGCTATTTTTTGGTTGCAGCCATCATTGTTGTTTGGCGGGTCCGGGCTGGGGATTCGAACCCACCACCTTAGGTGTACGTGGCTGGCGCCTTAGCCGGTTGAGCTATAGGCGCCGAGCCCCTATATGATGTTTTGATGTGATTGTACACTGTGGAATAACTAAGCCAAGGTAATTAACATATCCATCCATTCAATTTTCCTCCTCCACCCCTCTCAACTTCCCTTACCAGATTCTTGGTCCCAATATGTGGAGGCTGCTCCCAACCCGTGAGTCTCTAGGCTGGAGACTCTCTGTGGTGGGCAGTCTCTAAGATGCCACAGGATTCTGGTCTCCTTGGTATTCCTGCCCCTTGTAGTGCCTTCCACTCTGATCAGGGCTGACCCGTATAATGAATAGGACATGCAAAAATGACTAAGTGTGTCTTCCAAGGCTAGGTCATAAAAGACTTTGTAACTTCTTCCTTGCTCTCTCTTGGACCGTGGGCTATGGGGGAAGCCAGATGCCACACTGTGATGATACTCAGCAGCTGTACGGAACAGGCCGAGACAAGAGTGAAGCGAATGAGGCACGTGCTTCAAGTACGAAATGTAAGGGAAGGCCTAAAATAGTCAGTAATCAAGATAGATATTATAATGCAACTTTTGTTTAAAATTTTTTTTTGAGGCTTGGCACCTGTGGCTAAGGCACCAGCCACATACACCTAAGGTGGTGGGTTCGAATCCAGCCTGGGCCCGCCAAACAACAATGACGGCTGCAACCAAAAAAATAGCCAGGCATTGTGGCGGGTGCCTGTGGTCCCAGCTACTTGGGAGGCTGAGGTAGGAGACTTGCTTGAGCCCAGGAGTTGGAGGTTGCTGTGAACCGTGATGCCACAGCACTCTACCCAGGGGGATAGCTTGAGGCTCTATTTTTTTTTTTGAGACAGTCTCACTAAGTCACCCTCAGTAGAGTGCAGTGATATCACAGCTCACAGCAACCTCAAACTCTTGGGCTTAGGCGATTCCCTTGCCTCAGCCTCCTGAGTAGCCAGGACTACAGGGGCCCACCACAACGGCCGGCTACCTTTTTCTTCTTTTGTAGTTGTCATTGTTGTTTGGCAGGCACAGGTCCGGTTCAAACCTGCCAGCCCCGGTGTATGCGGCCGGTGCCCTAGCCGCTGAGCTATAGGTGCCAAACCTGTAATGCAACTTTTATTTTTATTTTTTTATTTTATTTTATTGTATTTATTTATTTATTTTTGGCTGGGGCTGGGTTTGAACCCGCCACCTCTGGCATATGGGTCCGGCGCCCTACCCTTTTGAGCCACTGGCACCACTCTAATGCAACTTTTAAATATAAAAATTAATGCAAGAGGCTCAGCACCTGTAGCACAGTACACCACATGTACACCATATGTACAGCACATACGCCGAGACTGGGGGGTTCAAACCTGGCCTTAGCCTGCTAGACAACAATGACAACTGCAACAAAAAATAGGGGCATTGTGGCAGGCACCTGTAGTCCCAGCCACTAGGGATGTTGCAGCAAAAGAATTGCTTGAGCCCAGGAGTTTGAGGTTGCTGTGAGCTGTGATGCCACTGGACTCTAATGAGGGTGATATAGTGACACTTTGTCTCGAGAAAAAAAAAATCATGGCGAAAAACTCAAGATGAATAAAATATTGAATTTTTTTTTTAAGAGAGGTGGGTCTTGCTATGGTTTCCAGGCTTGTCTTGAACTCCTGGCTTCAAGTGACCTTCCTGCCTCAGCCTTCCAAAGTGCTGGGAGCACAGGCATAAGCTATCTCACCCGGCCAAAATATTCAAATTTTAAGCCAAGATGAGCTCAGTAACAGTACCATGTTGAGCCAATTGGAGCATGAAGCAGTGGGAAAGCAATTCAGTTAATACTGGTCCTGAAAATCGGTGCTGGGGCCTGCCAGGGGTTTGGGAGGTCCGCTCCAGGACTGAAGATCTTTTTTTTTTTTTTTTTTGAGATAGAATCTCACTTTGTCACCCTGGGTAGAGTATTGTGGTGTCACAGCTCACAGCAACCTCCAGCTCTTGGGCTTAGGCGATTCTCTTGCCTCAGCCTCCCGAGTAGCTGGGACCCCAGGCACCCACCACAATACCCAGCTACTTTTTGATGCAGTTTGGCCAGGGCTGGGTTTGAACCCACCACCCTCGGTATATGGGGCCGGCACTCTACCCACTGAGCCACAGGCGCTGCCCAAGGACTGAAGGTCTAGTGACTCTTGCCTGTTCGCTGAAGAGGTGACCAGACAAGGAGAAGACTGCACATGTGTTCTCCTGGGAAGAGAAGTAGGGAGAGGGCAGATCCAGCAGTACCTTGACTGAGTGGTTCAGCTCTGGGTTCTGTGTGGGGACAAGAAAGGCACTAAGCCAAGGTGTCCACTTGGCCTACCTTCCTTCCGGGAGTGCCTCAGTGGGCATGATAATGATTAATAAAAACCACATCTGTGGAATGTTTATCATGTGCCAAGCTCTCTGACAAGCACCTTCCTTGTATTAACTCTTTACTCCTCAGAACAACTTCTAAAATAGGTTCAGTAATTATCACCACTTTACAAACTGGGAAACAGAAGTAGAGTTGAGTAACTGGCCCAGGTTTTCAGAGTGAGCAATGGAGTCAGGTTGGATGCCAGGCAGTTTGACCCTAGAAACTAGGATCTTGGCTACCTTCGGGGCCCTGGAGCCAGACAGCCCTGAAGCGGAATCTCAACTCTGCCAGTTACACTGGGTATGTGACTTGACCTCTTTTAGGCTCAGTGTTCACTTTTGTAAAATGGGGATAAAAATGAGTGTGTGTTTAAAGCACTTCACACTGGTTGGTGGGAAGCAAATGCTCAGTATAACCACTCTCCCTTCTCTCATCCCAGCCCTGTTCCCTGCTGCTGCTGAACGCCCTCACGATGTGGTAAGTGGATGACCAACCACTGTTCTCACTTAGCAAGGGACCGAGCGTCCTCTCACAGGATTGTTATCAAACCCCCAAGTGGGTCAAGCCTAGGTCCCATCACTTGCCACACAGAGTCATTTATTGAGATGAGGATTACCAAGGGAGAAAGGAATTTTAGTGTGAAAGACATCTGTCAAGAGAAATAGTCTCAAATCTCAGTGACCAACTAAGGGCTGCCACAGGGGGCTGTGGAGGCAAGTCAGGTCCCTGTGGGGTTTGTAGTCATGGGGCCATCAGGTGTCTGATTCAAGAATCAGCTATTGATGAGTCCTGTGGAGAGGCTAGTTAAGTCTAGTTGTTAGGTTGCCTGAGGGAAGAAAAATAACTTAGAGAAGGGTCATTTTGCAAGGCCCCTTCTAGGATTGTACACAATTTCTGCCTATTCTCGTGCAGTGAAGCTCAGAAAACCCAGAAAGAACTGGGGACGGTGAGGGCAGAGGGGCAGGGAAATGAGCCAGGCTTGGGGGGGGGGCGGTGGCTCTGGGACAGGAAGGTCTCCCTGGGTGGGTGACTCCCACAGGGCCTCCAGAAAGCAGGCTTGCCCTGAATTTGTCCTTCTGCTCATCCAAAGAAGAAGTCTTCCTGAGCAGATAGCCCCTGAGTGCACCCTGGCTGCTCCCAGAGTCCTCTCTAGGTGGGAGTGAAGATCAAGAGCACAGGCCAGGCTGGGATGCTGCATGGGACACTGGCTTGAGGGGATGGAGGCAGCACCTCTTGTCTTCCTTGCTTGCCATGCTCCTCAAGTTCATGCTTACAGAGCAAGGGACCACACGTCCTCTCATGGGATTGGGCACAGGCTGAGGGCTACCGACTTCATGCCACCAGCGTGCAGACTGCTGTGAGCAGGTGAATCTGTTCCAGGAGGCCTCTGCTGGTGCAACTGCCCATACAGTGCCTTTCAGCCCCTCTGACCCGTGCCCCCAATGAACCCACCACAACCCTCCCAAGAGCCTGGCAAGTACTCTGAAAAGCCTCGTTGCTCTCTCTTCTCTTCCAGCCCTTCTGCCTCCTTGCTTCGAGAGGATGGTATGAGACACAGATGAAAAGACAGCTCCGGCTCAGTGCCTATAGCTCAGCAGCTGGCCACATGCATCAGGGCTGGTGGGTTTGAACCTGGCCCGGGACTGCCAAATGACAACTGCAACAAAAAAATAGCTGGGCACTGTGGTGTGCACCTGTAGTCCCAGCTACTGGGAAGGATGAGGAAGAGAACGCTTAAGTCCAAGAGTTAGAGGTTGCTGTGAGCTGTGACGCCATGGCATGTCACCGAGGGTGACAAAGTGAGACTCTGTCTCACTCGGCCCAAAAAAAATAAAAGAAAGAAAGAAAAGAAAAGACAGCTCTGGCTCGGCGCCTGTGGCTCAAGTAGCTAAGGCGCCAGCCACATACACCTAAGGTGG
>NW_003852440.1:9679904-9683768 GCF_000181295.1 Otolemur garnettii | reverse complement strand
GTCTCAAAAAAAAAAAAAAAAAAAGAAAAGAAAAGAAAAGAAAAGACAGCTCTGCTCTCCAGGGCTCACCCAATCCCTCCCAGCTCCAGTCTGAAGAGAGGTGCAGGTTCCAAGGACGGAGGGAGGACAGAGACCTGAGGCCAAGCAGAGTTTACTGGGGAAGAGAGGCATTTCCTGAGGGAAAGGCAGTGGGGAACTGGGGAACTGGGGGTACGTTCTGGGGGCAAGTGGGGCGCAGCAAGAGAGGGGGCTGGGAGGAGGAGGAGGATGTGGGTAAGCTTTGGAATTACTTCTGCTTTACAATTTGGCTTTTGTCTAGAATTCTCTGGGGACCCAAAGTTTCAAGCTGAAAAGGGACATGATTGGCTCCTAAGAAAGCCCTCTAGCTGTGCCGCTGTGAGGGGAGGCTGGGGCTGTGTGTGATACAGAGGGGGGATGCCCCTGGGAGAGAGGGGTGGGAGCAAAAAGACCTGGGCATTGCCAGGAATGGGGGGGCACCTAAAGAGGACCCACGCACAGACCAGGAGAGGGCCTGGGGAAAGGTTGGGACACGGTGTCAAGACACCAGTGGGATTCTATGGCTCAGTGAAACTGGGGCTTTGCTCTAGTGAGCAGGAGAATCAGCCCCTCATCATGTTTCCAAGGACATCACTTCATCTCCTCTGTAAGGATGACACTTCCCTGCCCTCCTCAGGTGCCTCTGTCCGTGTGACCAGGATCCCAGGGCCCACTCAGTGCAACGGGGATGAACACTGGTGGTGTGGTGTGCATGGTCTCAAACAGAGAATCCCAAAAGACTTGCCAATACTGCTTGGGACACCAGATGGGGTGACCCTCAGTATGTCTTATGGCTCCACAGTCCTCTGTAGACTGCCACGGAGGGCAGGCCCACCTCCTGACAGCTTTATCTCCTGCATTCAACTCCCGTCTTCACTGCTCTACCCTAGTTTAAGCCGTCACTGTCCGCCTGCTACAGTCCCCTGGTCTCCTAACTGGTCTCCCTGCCTGCTTTCGCTTCCCTAATCTCTACATAGCAACCAAAGAAATATTTTCAAAATATAAACTATATCACGTCTGTCTCCTGGGTTTAACGCTCCTCTCTGCATAGACTCCATCACACCTGAAAGCAGACTCTAAACCCTGCACCCCAGTCTACAGCACCCTGCCACAGGCCCCACATCCTCTTTGCTTTTACCCTCCCGATCCCCCCTACTCTCCCCACCTCTTGCTTTGAGCTCCCCTGGCCTCCTTTCTTCCTACATGCTGTCCCCACTGTGGACTTTGCACTTGCCATTTCCCGCCCAGATCTGCACAGTGACTTACTCAGGCCTCAGACTAAACAGCTCCCGAGAGGCCTTTCCCGGCTTCCCAAGTCAAGTTAGTGGCCTCTGTGTCAGGAGCACATCACCTTTAACTTTCTGCACTGCTCTTCGTTGCCAGGTATTATTTCTTTTCCTTGTCTACTTGGCCCATTTCTGCCTGATAGGATGTCTGTTCTGTGACAGCAAGTCGTGTGCCGAGCTCCATGCCCCAGTGTTGCCAGCATCTGGCGCAGGGACTGTTTGTCTAGTGAATTGTTAGTGAATACTGCAGTCTGTGCTGCTTCCCAGCCAAGGTATTTGGGAAGCCTGATGACATCCCTGTCTCTGACTGAAGAAAGCACCTAGTGACAAGTGTCAGGCTGAGGAGGACTTGATATCCTGTCATCCTGATGCTGTGGCTCTCCGGGCACTCAGCCAATCTCTCCTGCACAGTCTAAGGGCAGGTCAGCCTGCACCCTCACAGCCCCTTTGGCTGGACAGCCTTTTGCCAGTACCTGTCCTCTCCCAGTGCCTAAGTCCACTGCACTTCCTGCCGTGGGGGAAGTGACACTCCCTTCACGGGTACTCCAGTCTGGAGCTGAGCTGAGGAGCTGGAGGAGGGGAGAGCTTGCCCAGAGTGAACAGAACAGTGTGTACTAACTTCCTTGGTCACAGAGTTTGAGAACAGAGTGAAAACTTGAGAGGCCTGCAGGTCCAAATCTTGCAGAGAGGTTTCCAGGGGGCTGAGGTATCACCAGAGCCTCCCCATGGGGCTGAAACACCAGATGAGGAGCCCTCCCTCCCTCAGAGTCTCTGACCGCTAGTACTGGTTGCAGACTCAAGATCTCCCTTAACCTGCTAAGAAAATCACACAGGAGAGGATTTCATTTTCTGGGCTGCAGGAGGGGAAGCTCATAGACCAGGGAGCTGGGCAGGAGTGCCTCCTTGGGGCAGTGGGGAAGGCGGCTGCGGCCAAAATCCTAGGGACACTAGCCTTTGAGCATACTTACATGCTTAAGGACAAAGGCAGCCATGCCAGGGGGAACCTCAGCCAAGGAGAAGGTGGAAAAACAGAGAGGAGGTAGGAAACCCAGAGGGCATCAGTGCAGGAAAGACTTTCAAGAAAGGAGCAGCACCCCTGGCCAGACACTGCAGGGCAGCCCAATGGAGGTGTCAAAGGCTTTACCCCAAGAGGGACCTTTGATGGGGAAAGGTGGTGGTCTAGTGTTGACATCACAGATAAGGAATGTAAGACTTCTGACTGGTCACTGAGTTACCAGGTAACATGAAGAGTTTCTGCATAAAATTGCTGTCAACAGTGTGTTAGCAGCTGTTTCCTGATTCATTTTTCCCGTCTCACATTTCCAGTTGTTCCAAATTCAGCTTATTTTTCTTCCCTACTCCTCTCTCAGCTGCTTATAATATAGAATCACTTAGCACCTCTAACATCTGAACACTTTGTTAACCAGCCAACAATGTGGTAAGATAAAATTTGAGCCTGCTTACATGCGTCAAGAAAAAGGCAGCCACGCCAGGAAGACTTCCATCAGTGCAGCAGAGAAGACCCAGTGGGGCATGTGGAGGTGAGAGGGGGGCAGGGTGCAGAGGAAGGGCCTTCTCATTGCCAGTAGGGGTGGACTCGCCTGTTGGGCGGGGGCTGAGCAGGGGGCCTACAATGACTATTGCGTGGGAGCAAGCAAGGCTGCAGAGGGAAGTCAAGTACCAATACTCTTGAGAGTGAGTGGGGATTTCTCACAAGCACCACTTGCAAGCCCCAGTGATAAACTAGACTGACTCCAGCGGTTTCTCTTTCTCCTCTGGAGAACACGGGGTTTGTTTTTGTTTTTGCTTTTTTTTTTGAGACAGAGTCTCACTTTATCGCCCTTGGTAGAGTGCTGTGACATCACAGCTCACACTCCTGGGCTTAAGCGATTCTCTTACCTCAGTCTCCCAAGTAGCTGGGACTACAGGTACCTGCCACAACGCCTGGCTATTTTTTTGCAGTTGTAGTTGTTATTGTTGCTGTTTAGCTGGCCCAGGCCGGGTTCAAACCCGCCGCCCTTGGTGTATGTGGCTGGCGCAGTAACCACTTTCCTACGAGTGCCGAGCTATCTCTGACAAACACTTTTATGGAGGGAGCAGCTGTCCTGACCCTCCTTTTGTTAGTAGTGTGGCTCCATCAGTGTTGGTTTTAACAATAAAACACATGAATCATAGAAGACTGGCCCATGAAAGTCAACAAAAAACTGGCAAACAAGCAAACAGGGGGTCCTAGACATGTATTTATGGGTGAAAGTACAACCCCCTGAAGCACATGTATCGAGGACCCCAATTGGGGAAAACAATGGGAACTGGGTGTGGGGGGAGGGTGGGAAGATTTCTATACAAGATGACTGGTTATATCCAATCCAGGTTTGGTTCTGTTGCTGCAAATGATTACATGTTTTTAGGGGAGTGTGGTGTTTCCTTTTTAAAAAAATCTTGTGGCTCAGCGCCTGTGGCTCAAGCAGCTAAGGCGCCAGCCACATACACCTAAGGTGGCGGGTTCGAATCCCCAGCCCGG
>NW_003852440.1:9675511-9678797 GCF_000181295.1 Otolemur garnettii | reverse complement strand
TCGCTTGAGCCCAGGAGTTGGAGGTTGCTGTGAGCTGTAATGCCACGGCACTCTACCCAGGGGACAGCTTGAGGCTCTGTCTCAAAAAAAAGAAGATTCTGTCTCAAAAAAAAAAAAAAAAGATAATACAAGTCCAGCGGGGAGAGGTGATAGCCAAAAGTTGGTTAATGGATTCAGAAGTACAGCTGGATAGTCTAGTGCTCTAGTACTAATAACAATTTACTACAAATTTTCAAATAGCTACAACAGATTTTCTTTTTCCTTTTTGGCCTCAAGTGACCCTCCAGGCTAAGCCTTCCACAGTGCTAGGATTGTGGGCTGAGCCACTGTGCCCTGCCAAAGAGCAGGTTTTTAATGTTCCCAACATGAAGAAATGGCAACTGAGGTGATGGATATGCTAACCACCCTGATTTAATCATCATCACACGGTATCCCATAAATATGTACAATTATTTTGTATCATTTAAAAAGAAAGAAATACAAATCTAGCACAAAAACCCTGAGTGACTTGTCAACCTCATGGTGGCAGTGTGTGCTCCATACACTTGGGGAGAGGGTACGTGGAGAATGTCCTAGGGAAGAATGGGAAACTGAGGAAAGAAGGTGGCAGCTTGTTCAGACACTAGTAATTAGTCTGTGATGCCAGGAAGGTATCACAGAGACTCTGCAGTATCCTCATTTTAGCACCAGAAGAAACAAACTCTTCACTTGGACTATCAGTATGTACTAAAGCTTTGTTGTAAAACATAAAGAATTCCTGAAGACTCTACAGAGCTGTATGATCCTTTAGGAAGACACAGTATCCAAATATTATCACACAAAAGACAATTGTTTGCCACAGGACTTTTAATCCTTTAAGGGATTTAATTATCCTAAATTGCTAAAGGATTCTCCTCTGGCAAAGATTCTATACCATTCTTTCAGCCAGCATGCTGTAAAAGGTTCCTGGGAAAAAGTATCTGCCCCCAGAGACAACTGAGATTTTGGATATTGCTGGCCTTATTTAGAAAGGGCTGAACCTCATATGTGCTAAACAGTCCCTCAGACTCCTTATCAATTTGTGAAAAAGGATCTTAAAAACAAAAAGCAGATGCCTAGGCTCAGCACTTGTAGCCCAAGCAGCTAAGGCGCCAGCCACATACACCAGAGCAGGCGGGTTCGAATCCAGCCCCGGGGCCTGCCAAACAACAATGACAACTACAACCAAAAAATAGCCAGGCATTGTGGCAGGTGCCTGTAGTCCCTGTTACTTGGGAGGCTGAGGCAAAAATCACTTAAGCCCAGGAGTTGGAAGTTGCTGTGAGCTGTGATGCCACAGCACTCTACCCAGGGCGACAGCTTGAAGCTCTGTCTCAAAAAAAAAAAAAAAAAAAAAAAGCAGACGCCTAGAAGATGCTTTACTGAATGTACACTTTCAGGTATAATCGTCAACTGAACGTTACAAATCTCTGTCCTCCTCAGATTCTGACACAAGTTCTCAATATCATCCTGAAGCCCGGGGGTGGATGTGGAAAGCATTATCTACTTTCTCTACCCTCTGGCCTCTACCTGGTTCAGAGGTCTAGCAATCCTGCTCACAGGGCTGGGTAAAGAGCAGCTGCCTTCAAAAGAATCAGTATGTCCAACTTACACAATGGGAGAATGTGCTTGCAAACCATGTATCTGTTAACGGATTAATAGCCAGAATATATAAAGAACTACAACTCAGCAATAAGAAAAAGTAATGCAATTGGTGGCAGCTGTGGGTCAGTGAGTAGGGCGCTGGCCCCATATACAAGGGTGGCGGGTTCAAACCCGGCCCTGGCCAAACTGAAAAAAAAGAGAAAAGAAAAAGTAATGCAATTCAAAGGACTTGAAAAGACATTTCTCCAGGGCGGTGCCTATGGCTCAAAGGAGTAGGGCGCTGGTCCCATATGCTGGAGGTGGTGGGTTCAAACCCAGCCCTGGCCAGAAACTGCAAAAAAAGAAAAAAAAAAAAAAAGACATTTCTCCAAAGAAGATATACAAAATAGTCAATAGGCATGTGAAAAGATGCTACAAATCACTAATTATTAAGGAAATACAAATTAAAATTATACGAGAAACTACATCATACACATTGGCATATATACATAAACAAAAATAATAAGTGTTACGGAGGGTGTGAAGAAATTGGCACCCTTGAGCATGATGTTGGGAACCTGGTGAGCCCACAGCATGGGAGTTCTCCCCAAAATGAAAAAAACCTACCTTACAATCCAATAACCCAGTTCTTGAGTATATATCCAGAATAATTGGAAGCAGAATTTTTTTTTTTTTTTTTTTTTTTTTGAGACAGAACCTTAAGCTGTTCCCCTGGGTCAGAGCTCACAGCAACCTCCAACTCCTAGGCTCAAGCAAGTCTCCTGCCTCCGCCTCCCAAGTAGCTGGGACCACAGGCGCCTGCCACAATGCCTGGCTATTGTTTTTTTTTTTTGCAGTTTTTGGCTGGGGCTGAGTTTGAAACCACCACCTTCGGCACATGGGGCCAGCACCCTACCCCTTTGAGCCACAGGCACTACCCGCCTGGCTATTTTTTGGTTGTAGTTGTCACTGTTGTTTGTCAGGCCCGGGCTGGGTTCGAACCTGTGAGCTCTGGTGTATGTGGCTGGCACCCTAGCCGCTGAGCTACAGCCGAAAAATGATCAATATTAACCCTAACTCCTTAAATTTCTGCCCTAGGAGGGACTTACCTACCATTTTTTGTTCATGGGATGTATGTATTAGAATGATTTGTGCTTGTGTACCCTGCACTCCACTCCAAACATGTAATGATGTTCATTCCTCCCAAGTATTATTCGTTTTCACCTCCATAAAAACCCCCTTGACCCTGCTGGTCAGGGAGGCAGATTTGAGGTACTGTGTGCCTCTCATCTCCTGCAGAAATTCCTTTCCTCCTTGGCCATCCTCATTGTCTCAATAATTGGCTTTCTGTGTAGCGAGCAACAAGAATCTCCCTGGTGGGTTCATTAACACTATCAAAATCTATGCAATATAAATAAAGTACTTACAAATTTATAGCTTTAAATAATCAGGAAAAAAGTTAAAAAGCACTCAAATCAGCAAACTGAGCTATACCTTAAGAATTCAGTAAGGTAGCTTGGCCCCTGTGGCTCAAGCAGCTAAGGTGCCAGCCATGTACACCCAAGGTGGCGAGTTTAAATCCAGTCGGGGCCCACCAAACAACAATGACAGCTGCAACCCCAAAATAGCCACACCACCTTAAGTGTACGTGGCGGGCGCCTCTCGTCCCAGCTACTTGGGAGGC
>NW_003852440.1:9670129-9673245 GCF_000181295.1 Otolemur garnettii | reverse complement strand
GCTCTGTCTCAAAAAAAAAAAAAAAAAGAAGAACAGCTATCCATATCTATATGGAAAGAAACTGAGTTCAAAGTTAAAAAAAACTTCCAAGGTCAGATAGCTTCAAGAGTTCCACCACCTTTTCCAGAAGAAATAATAAGAATCCTACAAATACTGTCACAGAACACAGAAGAAGAGAGTATCCTTCCCAATTCATTTTATGAAGCTTTCATTACTCTAACAATAAAACCAGACAAAGATATTACCAGAAAATAAACTACATGTCGACATCCCTCATGAATACAGGGATAAAAATCCCTAACAAGACTGTTAGCAGATGGAATGTGGCAATATATAAAAAGGATCAGCACCAAGTGGGATTTATTCAAGAAATGCACAACTGGTTCAACATTAAAAAGGCAATCAATGTAATTAACTGCATGAATAGACCAATAAAGAAAAGCTGTATGATCTGATCTCCTCAGATGAAGAAAAAGCATTTAGCAATATTCAATATATGATAAAAACTTGGCAAACTAAGAATAGGAGGGAACTTCTTCCCTCTCTGATGAAGGAGATTTATGAGAAGCCCATACCTATCATCACTGAATGTCTTCCAAACTATCAGATGAAGTCAGCAAGGATGTCCACTCTTCCCACTCCTTTTAAACACCATACTGGATTGCCTACCTGGCACGGTAAGGCAAGAAAAAGAAATATAGATTGTATAGATTGGAAAGAAAGAATTAAAACCATCTTTGTGGATGATGTGATCTTCTACTTATACTACAAAAAAGATATTAGAATTAATAAAAGTTTAGCAAGGTTCCAAGTACAAATCCCATATAAAAGTTAACTGATCAACTGGAAATTGAAACATTTTAAAAAGTACTATTTGTAATTTTGCCAAAACCATGAATACCTAAGAATAAATCTAACAGAAGATATGCCAGATTTGTACAGTGTAAACTAGAGAACATGAATGACAGGAATTAAAGACTTAAATAACCAGATGTATATATCATGTTCACCAGCTGGAAGACTCAATATTGTTAAGATGTCAATTCTCCTCAAATTGATCCATTCAATAAATCTCACATATATGATCAATTAATTTCTGACAAAGGTGTCAAGGTAATTCAGAGGAAGAACAGTCATTTTAATAAACTGTGGTAGAATAAATGGATATCCATGTATAAACGACAAAAAACTTTTTTTTTTTTTTGCAGTTTTTGGCCAGGGCTGGGTTTGAACCCACCACCTCCAGCATATGGGGCCAGCACCCTACTCCTTTGAGCTACAGGCACTTTCTGCAACAAAAACCTTTGACCATTATCTCACCTCACAAAAACAACTCAGCCTGAAACGTACAACCTAATATAAAACTTCTCTAAGAAAACACAACAGCAAACCTTGAGGTAGGCCAAGATTTCTTAGGATACAGAAACTGTAAGACATAAAAGCAAAACTTGTTAATTGAATTTCATGAAATGAAAACATCTGCTCACCAAAAGGCACTATTAAAGCCAATGAAGGTAAACCAAGAGATGAGAGAAAATATTTGCAAAATACATTCCTGACCCATATCCTAAAAATATAAGGAACTCTTACAAGTCAATAATAAACTAGGAAATAGCCCAGTTAAAAAAAAAGGGCAAAAGATTATTTTTTTGAGAAAGAGCCTCAAGCTGTCACCCTGAGTAAAGTGCTCTGGCATCACAGCTCACAGCAACCTCCAACTCCTGGGCTCAAGCGAGTCTCCTGCCTCTGCCTCCCTAGTAGCTGGGACTACAGGCACCCGCCACAACATCCGGCTATTTTTGGTTGCAGCTGTCATTGTTGTTTGGCAGGCCTGGGCTGCATTCGAACTGGCCAGCTCAGGTGTAGTGGCTGGCGCCTTAGCTGCTTGAGCCACAGGCACCCAGCTAGAGTAAAAGATTTTAACTGGCACTTATCTGCAGCATAGATATGGATAGCAAATAAGCACATGAACAGATATTCAACATCCTAGACAGGAGGGAACTGCAAATTAAAATCATGATGAGATACCACCTATTAAATGACTGAAATTTTAAAAATTAACATATAAAATGGTGGTGAGGATTTCGAGCAATAAGAACTCTCAACGGTGCGGTTGGGAATGCAAAATGGCACAGCTACTTCAACAGTTTGGAAGTTTGTTAAAAAATTAAACGTATCTACTGTAGAATTTAGCAAACCCACTCCTAGTTATAAACCCAAGATAAATGAAAACTTTGTCCACACAAACACCAATACATGAATATTTACATTAACTTTATTCCTAATTACCAAAAACTGGACAACGCCAGACATCAACAGGCAAATGGATAGCGTGATGGACCCATGTGACATGGACCACATCAACATAGATGAGCCTCAAGAACATAATGCAAAGTGAAAAGAGCCAGATACAAAAGGTTCCACGCTCTATGATTACACTTACATGACATTCTGGCAAAGGCAAATCTATAGACCCAGAGCAGACTGCTCAGTGGTTGCCAGGAAGCAGGGAAAGGGGACTGATTTCAATGGGACAAGGCAAAAATATCTGGCATGATGACAGCTAACACAGTATCTTAAAAGGGTGTATTTACTGTATATAATTTATACCTCAATAAACCTTACATTAGAAAAAATAAAAATTGGCTGGGTGTGGTGGCTCATGGTTGTATTTCCAGCACTTTGGGAGGCTAAGGTAGGAGGACTGCTAGAGCCTGGGAGTTGGATTTTGCAGGGAGCAATGATCATGCTACTGCACTTTAGTCTATGCAACACAGCAAGATACTGTGTCACATAAATAAATAAAATATAAAATTAACAAATACAACAAGAAATATGAGTCTTAAAGATCTGATAAAGCTGGCTGAGTGCAGTGGCTCACACTTATAATCCTAGCACTCTGGGAGGCCGAGGTGGGTGGATTGCCTGAACTAACAGGTTTGCCACCAGCCTGAGCCAGAGCAAGACCTTGTCTAAAAATAGCTGGGCACTGTGGCAGCTGCCTGTAGTCCCAACTACTTAAGAGGCTGAGGCAAGAGAATCACTTGAGCCCAAGAGTTTGAGGTTGCTGTCAGCTATGACACCATAGCACTCTACCAAGGGTGACAAAGTGAGGC
>NW_003852440.1:9668341-9669553 GCF_000181295.1 Otolemur garnettii | reverse complement strand
CTCTACCCAGGGGGATAGCTTGAGGCTCCATCTCAAAAAAAAAAAAAAAAAAAGCAAATGAAACTACACTGATACACATATGCAAAACGATTCAGGTATACAATTATTTAGTATTAAATTCTTAAGGCAAATATTGGAAGACACCTAAGCACTTTTTATTAGTGAAGCAGTAATATTCACTGGTCCAATGGGATGGGACTGGGAAATCAAAAGCAAACATCTCTGGGCGGTGCCAGTAGCTCAGTGGGTAGGACGCCAGCCACATATACTGGGGTCAAACCTGGCCCAGACCTGCTAAAACAATGACAACTTTAACAACAACAAAAAAATAGCTGGGCTTTGTGGTGGGCACCTGTAGTCCCAGCTACTTGGGAGACTAAGGCAAGAGAATCACTTATGCCCAGAGTTTGAGGTTGCTATGAGCTGTGATGCCACAGCACTCTATCCAGGATGACAGCTTGAAACTCTGTCTCAAAAAAAAAAAAAACAAACAAAAACAAAATAATAAAATGAACAATCTATGGCAAGCGATTTTTGACAATGATGCTAAGACCATTCAATGGGTGAAAGAACAGTTTCTTAAATAAATGGGTTTTGGGGCTCAGGGCCTGTAGCTCAGTGGCTAGGGCACCAGCCACATACACCAAGGCAGGAAGGTTTGAATCCAGCCAGGGCCTGACAATGACACTGCAACAAAAAAATAGCAGGGCACTGTGGCAGGTGCCTGTAGTCCCAACTACTTGGGAGTCTGAGACAAGAGAATTGCTTAAGCCCAGGAGTTGGAGGTTGCTGTGAGCTGTGATGTCACATAACTCTACCGAGGTGACATAGTGAGACTGTCTCAAAAAAATAAATAAATAGGGGAGTGGTGCTTGTGGTTCAAAGGAGTAGGGCGCTGGCCCCATATGCTGGAGGCAGTGGGTTCAAACCCACGCTGGCCAAAAAGCGCAAAATATAAACAAAAATAAAAACAATGGGTTAAAAATAAATAAATAAATAAATAAATGGTTTGGGGATAACCAGATAACAAACACATGCAAAAGAATCAAAGTTGGATCGCTACCTCACTCCCTATATAAAAATAATATAAGAGCTAAAATGATAAAACCATTAAAAGCAAACAGAGCCAGATGTCCATTCATAACCTTGGATTTGGGAGAGGATCCTTGATTTGACACCAAAAGTGCAAATAACTAAAGTAAAATAAACTGG
>NW_003852440.1:9651305-9667103 GCF_000181295.1 Otolemur garnettii | reverse complement strand
TTTTTTTTTTTTTTTTTTGAGACAGAGTTTCACTATGTCACCCTCGGTAGAGTGCTGTGCTGTCCCAGCTCACAGCAACCTCCAACTCTTGGGTTTAAGCCATTCTCTTGCTTGCGTCTCCCAAGTAGCTGGGACTACGGGTGCCTGCCACAACACCTGGCTATTTTTTGTTGCAGTTGTCATTGTTATTTAGCTGGCCTGGGGCCAGGCTTGAACCCACCAGCCTTGGTGTATGTGACCACCACCATAACCACTGTGCTACAGTGCCAAGCCTAGAGCAATGGTCTTGAACAGACATTTCTCCAAAGATTCACAAATGGTCAAAAAGTACATGAAATGATGTCCAACATCACTGGTTATTAAGGAAATATAAATCAAAACCAAAATGAGATCTAATTCCACACCAACTATGATGGTCATAGTAGAACAAATGTTGGAGTGGATGTGGACAAACAGTAATGTAAAATAGTGCAGTTACGGGCAGTGCCTGTGGCTCAGTGAGTAGGGTGCCAGCCCCATATACCGAGGGTGACGGGTTCAAACCTGCCCCGGCCAAACGGCAACAAAAAACAGCTAGGAGTTGTGATGGGCGCATATGGTCCCAGCTACTCCGGAGGCTGAGGCAAGAGAATTGAGTAAGCACAGGAGTTGGAGGTTGCTGTGAGCTGTGACTCCATAGTACTCTACCGAAGGTCATAAAGTGAGACTATGTCTCTAAAAAACAAACAAAAAAATAGTGCAGTCACTGTGGAAAAGTTAGGTGGTTGTTCAAAAAGCCAAATTATCTATTTCCAAATAAACTTATGTTAAAAAATTACCATATGATGCAGCAATTCCAATAAGTGAATCCAAAATAACTGAAAATAGGTGCTCAAGTAATTATTCACTAATGTTCCTAATGGTGCTACTCAGAATATCCAACAGGTGACAAGCCAAAATGTCTGACAGATGAATGGATGAACAAATTGTGGCACTACATACAATGGATCAGCATTCAGCCACAGAAACGTCTAGTACTGATATATGTTAAAACTTAACTCAGCTGGCTCAGCGCCCGTAGCACAGTGGTTACAGCGCCAGCCACATACACAGAGGCTGGCGGGTTCGAACCCAGCCTGGACCAGGTAAACAATGACAACTGCAACAAAAAGTAGCCAGGCGTTGTGGCAGGCGCCTGTAGTCCCAACTACATGGGAGGCTGAGGCAAGAGAATCGCTTAAGCCCTTGAGGTTGCTATGAGCTGTGATGCTACGGCTCTCTACCCAGGGCAACTCTGTCTCAAAAAACAAAAACAAAAACAAAACTTGACTGAAACTAGAAAATGTTAAAGCAGACAGACACAAAAACAAAAGCTCACTTATAGGATTTTTTTTTGTGACAGAGTTTTATAATGTTGCCCTTGGTAGAGTGCTGTCTTCACAGCTCACAGCAACCTCCAACTCTTGGGCTTAAGCGATTCTCTTGCCTCAGCCTCCCAAGTAGCTGGGACTACAAGTGTCCACCACAACACTTGGCTAACATTTTTTTTTTGGGCTTTGTTTTTTAGAGACGAGGTCTGGCTCAGACTGAGGCTGGTCTTGAACTCATGAGCTTAGGCAATCCACCTTCCTCAACATCTTAGAGGGTTAGGATTACAGGCGTGAGCCACCACCCCCCACTCAGGAGTGACTTTTTCTTTCTTTCTTTTTTTTTTTTCCCGTTTTCAGATATACTTAAGTCCATCCACAAACGGTGAGAGCAGCAGAAACACGTGACACAGAACACAAGACAGGATCTTCTGTACATGTTGGCGTTAACATAAAGTTAAAAGGTCAAGAAGAAACTGAGATTATAGATGGTGTGTGTAGAAAATTTAAATTAGCTGCAGAAATCTTATCTAGACCTGCACCTGCCCCGTGCCGTAAGCTGGTATTTACTCGTCAGATAAGTTACACAGACTTCTCTGTTCCCTTAAATGCGACCAGACAGATGCAGAGTGGTGCTCACAGGAAGTGCATTCTTCTAGATGCCTCAGTTTAAAATGGCTTTAAGGAATTCATAGCTGTCAAGACAACATTCATTGTGAAGAAGTCCCGAACTCTTCTTTTCAAACAGTTTTTGTTTCATTACTTTTGTCATTAGTTCTTTGGTTTTCTGCATTTCTCTTTGTAAGAAACAGGAGGCGAGGGAGACACCAAGCAGACTTTCAAGCTCTCTGCTGCCCTCCAAGGCCTGTATACTACATAAATTTTGCATTATTTCCATGATTTCTTCTTCTGATTTCTCAACTCTAGATAGCAGTATCATGAATTCATCATTGTCTTCTGGGGTAGATTCCTCTCGTTCAGTTAAATTGCGATGATTCAATTTTTTTCTCTCTCCGTCTGATGGTTGACTTTCCTGCTCTTGTTCTTTAGACTTAATGGGAGAAGCAAATAGGCTCATTTTACAAGTCCCAGTTGTTGGGGAGTAAGTTGTAATACTCAACTTCCTTACGATTTCTGAAGACTCAAATGGCTTTTCTTTTACTAGGCCATCTAATTTCAGTGATCTTTTAACCGGCATTTCGAGATTCAAGGAAGCACCACTGCCGCTGGATGAAGGGAGCTGAGCAACTTCCGACTTTTTCTTTCTTTCTTTTTATCGAGATAGAGTTTCACTTATTAACCCTCGGTAGAGTGCTGTAGCATCACAGCTCACAGCAACCTCCAACTCCTTGGGCTTAGGCAGTTCTCTTGCCTTAGCCTCCCGAGTAGCTGGGACTACAGGAGCACACCAACAGCACACCTGGCTGTTTGTTGCAGTTTGGGCGGGGCTGGGTTTGAACCCCCTACTCATGAGCCACAGGCACCACCCCCCAAGGAGTGACTTTTTAAGGGAAAGGAATGTTCTTCTGGTGTGATGAAAAAGTTTTGAAACTAGAAAAGTGGTTATAGCACAATTTTGTGAATCCACTAGATGTTAATGAATTGTACACTTTAAAATGGTTAATTGTATGTTATGTAAATTTCACCTAAAGAAAAATTTCCATTGGCATACCCCAAAAATACATTTATTAAAAAAGAATGGGCTCGGCGCCTGTAGCTCAAGTGGCTAAGGCGCCAGCCACATACACCTAAGGTGGCAGGTTCGAATCCAGCCCAGGCCCGCCAAACAACGACTACTGCAACCAAAAAATAGCCAGGCATTGTGGCGGGAGCCTGTGGTCCCAGCTACTTAGGAGGCTAAGGCAGGAGACTCGCTTGAGCCCAGGAGTTGGAAGTTGCTGTGAGCTGTGATGCCAGAGCACTCTACTCAGGGGACAGCTTGAGGCTCTGTCTCAAAAAAAAAAAAAAAAAAAAAAAGAATGAAAAAGTTCTTATGTATTGATAAAGGAAGTTTTATCACAATAAGTTTTTAAGGCCAGAATGGTGGCTCACACCTGTAATCCTAGCACTCTGAGAGGCCAAGGTGAGTGAATTGTGTGAGCTAATGCGTTCGAGACCAGCCTGACACCAAGAGTCAGACCTCATCTCTACTATAAATGAAAACCTGAGGCAAAAGGATCGCTTGAGGCCAGGCATGGTGGCTCACGCCTGTACTTCTAGAACTTGGGAGGCCGGTGCAGGTGGACTGCCTGAGCTCGAGATTCTAAGACCAGCCTGAGCCAGAGCAAGACCTCATCTCTAAAAAGAGCCAGGCATTGTGGCAGATAGTAGTCCCAGATACTTGGCAGGCTGAGGCAAGAAAATTGCTTAAGTCCAATAGTTTGAAGTTGTTCTGAGTTATGATGCCATGGTACTCTACAAAGGGCTACAGAGTGAGACTGTACCAAAAAAAAAATTTTTAAGTGAAAAAAAATTGTAGAACACAGTATATTAGGTAGTGACAAATTTGTAAACACTGCGAACAATTTATTTGGCTATGCATTATACATAAAACTAATAGTAGTGGTTGCCTCTAGGGAGAAAATGAGTTCTTGAGTGGCTGAGGACAGAACAGGAAGGTCTTTTTTATGTAAGCCTTTGTGCCTTTTGAATTTTGAAACATATAAATGTTATAATATTCAAAAAATCAGAAGGTAAATACTAACTAAAATAAAATTCATATGCAAAAAGCAAAGGGTCAAAACAATTTTGAAAAGTAAGTAGGGAGGAGGACCACACACTAAGATTTATTTTAAAAACTTAAAGTATTGGCTTGGTGCCCATACCACAGTGGTTGCAGCACCAGCAACATACACTGAGGCTGGTGGGTTCAAACCCAGCCTGGACCAGCTAAACAACTGCAACAAAAAATAGCCAGGTGTTGTGGCAGGTGCCTATAGTCCCAGCTACTTGTGAGGCAGAGGCATGAGAATCTCTTAAACCCAAGAGTTGGAGGTTGCTGTGAACTATGATACTACTGCCCTCCATAATGAGAATCTATCTCAAAAAAAAAAAAAGGAAAAGAAAACTGAAGTATTATAATTAAGATTGTATGTAGGTCAGGCACAGTGGCTCACGCTTATAATCCTAGCACTCAGGGAGGCTAAGATGGGAGGATCCATTGAGCTCAGAAGTTGGAAACCAGCCTAAGCAAGAGAGAGATCCTGTTTCTACTAAAAATAGAACAATTCACTGGATATTGTCCCAGGCACCTGTAATTCCCAGCTACTCTGAAGGCTGAGGCAGGATGATCTGAGCCTGGAAGTCTGAGATTCCTTCCAGCAAGGCTGAGGCCATGGCACTCCTGCCTTGGGAAAGAGTGAGACTTTCTAAATAAAACAAAAAAAAACCCTCCAAAGAGACTGTAATAGTAATACAACAGACAAAAAACTCCACAACTAATCTGAGAGCCCAGAAACATATTTATATATATACATATACGTACACATATGCATATGTTTATGTATATGAATAACTGACCTATGGAAGTGGAGTCCAATCTCTTTTTATGGAAGTGGAGTCCAATCTCTTTCTATCATGGCAAGAGCCCCTTTAGTAGTTCCTATACTTACTACCATGGCCTCCTCCCTCCAAGTCAAGTCTGCCTTACCATTCTTTAAAGAAAACCGAAAAACAGAAGACTATCTTTATATCGCCAGCCTGGAGAAAAACTTTTTGTTTTTTTTTTTTGTTTTTTTGAGACCCAGCCTCAAGCTGTCCCCCTGGGCAGAGTGCCGTGGCATTACAGCTCACAGCAACCTCCAACTCCTGGGCTCAAGCGAGTCTCCTGCCTCAGCCTCCCAAGTAGCTGGGACCACAGGCGCCCGCCACAACGCCCGGCTATTTTGGTTGCAGCCATCATTGTTGTTTGGCGGGTCCGGGCTGGGGATTCGAACCCGCCACCTTAGGTGTACGTGGCTGGCGCCTTAGCCAGTTGAGCTATAGGCGCCGAGCCGAGGAAAACTTTTTGAAGATACAAAAAGCACAAACCATGAAAGTTTAAATTTAATCTAAATTAGAAGTAACAACTTCCCAACAATGAGACATTATAATGTAAAAAGACAATCCGAATTCCACTACCAGTTATGATTCATGTGACCAAAAAGATCAGAAAATACCACAATATTTACTACTGGTTGTACTCTTGCAAACCAAGAAATACACAACAGGCTGGGTGTGGTGGCTCACGCCTATAATCCCAGCACTCTGGAAGGCCGAGGTGGGTGGATCACTTGGGCACAAGAGTTTGAGACCAGCGTGAGCAAGAGATCCCCGTCTTTAAAATATAGTTGGGCATCGTGGTGAGTACCTGTAGTCCCAGCTACTCGGGAGGCTGAGGCCAGAGGATAGCCTGAGCCCAAGAGTTTGAGGGTTACTGTGAGTTACCACGGCACTCTACCCAGGGCAATAAAGTGAGACTCTGTCTCAAAAGAAAAAAGCAGCTTGGCGCCTTGTAGCTCAGCAGGTAGGGTGTCAGCCACATACACTGGAGCTGGTGGGTCTGAACCCAGCCCAGGCCTGCCAAACAACAGCTACAACCAAAAAGTAGCCAGGAGTTGTGGTGAGCACCTGTAGTCCCAGCTACTTGGGAGGCTAAGGGAAGAGAATCGCTGAAGCCCAGGAGTTGGAGGTTGCTGTGAGCTGTGATGCCACTGCACTCTGTCTCAAAAAAGAGAGAAAAGAAGTGTACAACAGAGTTAATGAAAAAAGGACAAACATGCAACTCCAAGAAGGACAGTAACATTTGATGCTTGTCCTCACTGGCTATTAAGGAAATACACATTAAGCTAGATAAGATTGTTTTTATGTTCACGTTGAGTTCCCAGCATCTATTCCAAGAAGCAGAATTGGTAAGTCATAAGCTACATAAATCTTCAACTATTTTAGATAATAATAAAAACTACTCTTCAAAGATTGTGCCCATTTAACCTCCCAATAGCAATATTAAGGAACAGACCTGAGAAAAACCCTGTCTAACATCAGAATGATTACACTGTGATATGTCATACCCCCCCGTAAGAGCAGAACTGTATCAATCCAATCTTTAAAAAGAATGTAGATTAGGAAAAAAAGCCGACTGAAATAATTTTATATAAAAACCAAAAGTATTTTGTACAACCATACAATGTACTTTTTCTAGCAACATGCATGTGTTATAAAATCCATATGGAATGATAAACATCAAAATCAGGAAAATAATTCTTTGGGAGGAAGAAAGGGGAATAGTAGTCAGGAAAAGGTACGCAGGGCTCAAAGTTGTTCATTAATGTTTTATTACTCAGGCAAGATCTGAAGCAAAAACAGTAAAATGGCAAATGTGACTACTGTGGGTGGTACATGGGTACTCATTTTGTGCTCTATACTTTCCTGTATGCTCAAATTATGTCATAATTCAAAATCAGAATGACCAAGAGGAAAGCTCCTAAAATGATAAATGTTACTTCTTAGTGGTAGGCTTAGCAATTTTAGTTTCTGGCTTGGCACCTGTGGCTCAAATGGCTAAAGTACCAGCCACATACATCAGAGCTGGTGGGTTCAAATCCAGCCTGAACCTGCCAAACAACGACAACTACAACCAAAAAATAGTCGGGTGTTGCTGCAGGTGCCTGTAGTCCCAGCTACTTGGGAGGCTGAGGCAAGAGAATCACTTAATCCCAGGAGTTGGAGGTTGCTGTGAGCCATCATGCCACAGCACTCTACCCAGGACGACAGCTTGAGGCTCTGTCTCAAAAAGTTTTTTTTAAGTTTCTTTTCACTACATATACTGTCTACATTTTCTTTAGTACATGTTTATGGCTTTAATAACGGTAAAAAAAAAATCAACAAAAGTTAGGAATTTATTGGGGGGGGCAGTTTTTGGCCGAGGCTGGGTTTGAACCCAACCATCTCTGGTGTATGGGGCTGGCGCCCTACTCTTTGAGCCACAGGTGCCGCCAAAAGTTAGGAATTTTAAAACTCACCTGATAAAGGCAGTCTGCTAACTAACCACTAGAATCTACTATAGAACACTCACTCTCGGCTCGGAGCCTGTGGCTCAAGTGGCTAAGGTGCCAGCCACATACATCTAAGGTGGCGGGTTCGAATCCCCAGCCCGGGCCCGCCAAACAACAATCATGGCTGCAACTAAAAAATGGCCGGGCGTTGTGGCGGGCGCCTGTGGTCCCAGCTACTTGGGAGGCTGAGGCAGGAGACTCGCTTGAGCCCAGGAGTTGGAGGTTGCTATGAGCTGTGATGCCATGGCACTTTACGCAGGGGGATAGCTTGAGGCTCTGTCTCAAAAAAAAACACACAAAAAAAAACACTCACTCTTGAGTTTTACCTGGACACTTGAATGCCCCATTAGAGACACTACAACCAGAAGAGGTTATGCAACAAGTACTTACTAATAGAATAATGGAATGTGAACAAAGGTAAGGTTTTCTCCCTTAAAACTGCACTCCCCCATTCCCTACATGTGATCCTGGTAAGCAGCCAACTTCTAATCAGTGGTTCTGAACCAGTGGGTTGCGACCCCTTTCTAACAATGAAAATACATCATGGCATTAGGAAGGCTGAGAACCACTGATGTATACAAATCAGCACCTCCCTTAAGATGGCACACTACATTAGTATTTCCTTTCGCCTGTATGAGAAAGCAAACAATCTTAGCTGAGCCATTTTATTTTTGCCCTAGATTATCCAGTATGCTAACCAATAATGGCAAGAAGAACTGTTTAAAGGCTGTACCTTCCATCTCTTCTACTGAAGATACCCTTTAAGAATAAATATCAAGGGCCGGCCCCATACACTGAGGGTGGCAGATTCAAACCTGGCCCTGGCCAAACTGCAACAAAAAAAAAGTTGGGCATTGTGGTGGGCATCTATAGTCCCAGCTACTTGGGAGGCTGAGGCATGAGAATCACCTGAGCCCAAGAGCTGGAGGTTGCTGTGCACTGTGACGCCACAGCACTCGACCAAGGGTGACAAAGTGAGACTCTTAAACAAAGGGGGTGGGCAGTGCCTGTGGCTCAAAGGACTAGGGCGCTGGCCCCACACCACATACTGGCGGTGGTGGGTTCAAACCTGGCTCAGGCCAAAAAATAAAATAAATATCAATCTTGTAATATTCCAATATAAATCTCATTTAGATTTTTCAGTAAATGTGACAAATGAATTAAATTCATAAGGAAAACATAGGTATGGTGGCTCATGTCTATAATCCTAGCATTCTGGGAGGCTGAGGTGGGAGGGCTGTTTGAGGCCAGACACATGGGCTGGGTGTGGTGGCTCACGCCTGTAATTCCAGCACTTGGTAGGCCAAAGTGGGTAGATTGCCTGAGCTCACAGGTGTGAGACCTTGTCTCTAAAAATAGCCAGGTGCTGTGGAGGGCGCCTGTACTTGGGAGGCTGAGGCAAGAGAATTGCTTCGGCCTAGGAGTTTGAGGTTGCTGCAAGCTATGACACCACTGCACTCCACTGAGGGCAACAAGTGAGACTGTCTCAAAAAAAAAAAAAAGGAAAAAAAGGTAAAGTACCAAAATAGGTAAGAAAAATTACCAGAAAAACAGGAGAAATTTACCTTGTATCAAAATATAAAATTATAGTTAACTTCAAGTGTGATATTAGCACATAAATAGATCGGAGGAAAGAAACAGGTGTGGCATAAAAGGAAAAAACTTGACAACATAATTCAAAACATCTGTGACCAAGCACATACACAAACACCACAAATTGATTATCTTCCACCTTTCATTACAGAAGAAATCAAGCAAAATAGGCACTTGATATAATGACAGTGTGACAAATTCAAAGTTAAGGGGATTGAAGGACAGTACTCTACTTGGTCTTAATTTTTTTTTTTGAGACAGAGTCTCACTGTGTCACCCTTGGTAGAGTGCTGTGGCATCACAGCTCACAGCAACCTCCAACATTTTTTTTTTTTTTGGGCAGTTTTTGGCCAGGACTGGGTTTGAACCCACCACCTCCGGCATATGGGACCCGCACCCTACCCTTCTGAGCCACAGATGCCACTCAGCCTCCAACTCTTGGACTTAAGTGATTCTCTTGCCTCAGCCTCCCAAACAGCTGGGACTAAGGTGCCTGCCACAATGCTTGGCTATTTTTCTGTTGCAATTGTCATTGCTATTTAGCAGGCCTGGGTCGGATTCGAACCCGCCAGCCTTCGAAGTATGTGGCTGCCGCCGTAACCACTGTGCTATAGGTGCCAAGCCTTAAAAATTTTTAAATAAGGAAATTGAGGAAATGTGGGGAAATAGGAGATAAAAATCTAATACTGATTTACACATATTTTGTTTTGTTTTGTTTTTTTGAGGCAGAGCTTCAAGCTGTCACCCTGGGTAGAGTGCTGTGGCATTACAGCTCACAGCAACCTCCAACTCCTGGGCTCAAGCGAGTCTCCTGCCTCCGCCTCCCAAGTAGCTGAGACCACAGGCGTCTGCCACAACGCCCGGCTATATTTTTTGGTTGCAGCCGTCATTGTTGTTTGGCGGGCCTGGGCTAGATTTGAACCCACCACCTTAGGTGTATGTGGCTGGCGCCTTAGCCACTTGAGCCACAGGCACCGAGCCATTTACACATATTTTGAAAAGTTAGTGAATGAAAATGAAGATTTGCTCTACTCCAAGCAGATACACAGGCACAAATTTTTAGGCTGCAGACAGAAGTTTTGAACTGAGAAAACGCTGGGGACAGAAACAAAGATGGTGTCTGATTGTATACTGTTGCACTTTCAGCCCACCTGGGCTGAAATTAGCAATCACTTGTTATTTAGATTTAGAGATTAATAATTAGAATTATTAGCAATCACTTGCTATTCTGAACTAAATGTTCTCTTTTTCCATAAGGCAGATGGTCAGGACTTGGCAGCAAAGTGTCTAAGATGTGTTTACATCAACCACTCTCCTTAACTGTTCTTTAGTCTGGCTTGAAGGTGCTCTATACAGCAGAAATATCAAGATGAACACTGTACTCCACCTCTAGATTTCAAAAGAGAAAAACCATGGAACACCTCGGTCACTCTGCATTTCACAGAGGTCATAGACAATAGCGTTGGTCCAGCCCTCCACTCCCACTGCTGCTCCACGATCCACCTGCGTGGGCAGAGGCCACACCTAAGGAGTTACTTTATATTTATTTATTTACTTATTTATTAGAGACAGAGTCTCATTCTGTTGCCCAGGCTAGAGTGCTGTGGCATTAGCCTAGCTCACAGCAACTTCAAACTCCTAGGTTGAATGGATCCTCCTGCCTCAACCTCCGAAGTAGCTAGATTTACAGGTGGTTATTACAATGCCTGCCTAATATTTCTAGTTTTAGTAGAAATGGGGCCTCACTCTTGCTCAGGCTGGTCTCAAACTCCTGAGCTGAAGCAATCCTTCTACCTTGGCCTCCCAGAGTGTCAGGATTGTAGGTATGAGCCACTGTGACCACCTGTGAGGAGTTATTTCAAAATACACTGGTTCCACATACTTCACTAAACACATCCTGCACATAGTGGGGCAGGGAAACAACTTTTTTTTGTTTTGGAGACAGAGTTTCACTGTTGCCCTGGGTAGAGTGCTGTGGCGTCATAGTTCACAGCAACCTCCAACTCTTGGGCTTAAGCAATTCTCTTGCCTCAGCCTCCCAAAGAAAAAACTTTTTTTTTTTTTTGGAGACAGAGCCTCAAGCTGTTACCCTGGGTAGAGTGCCGTAGCATCACAGCTCACAGCAACCTCCAACTCCTGGGCTCAAGCGAGTCTTCTGCCTCTGCCTCCCAAGTAGCTGGGATTACAGGCACTCGCCACAATACCTGGCTATTTTTTGGTTGCAGCCATTATTGTTTGGCGGGCCCAGGCTGGATTTGAACCCACCAGCTCAGGTGTATATGGCTGCCACCTTAGCCACTTGAGCCACAGGCACCGAGCCAAGAAAAAATTTTATAACTCAGTTGTTTTCAGTAAGAAAAGTCAGTCATTTTCTTTGTATTAAAAAGTCTGGGCCTCGGTTCAGTGCCTGTAGCTCAGCGGCTAGGGCACCAGCCACATACACCAGAGCTGGCGGGTTCGTATCCAGACTGGGCTAGCCAAACAACAATGACAACTGCAACCAAAAAATATCTGAGCGTTGTGGCGGGTGCCTGTAGTCCCAGCTACTTGGAGGCTGAGGCAAGAGAATCGTTTAAGCCCAAGAGTTTGAGGTTGCTGTGAGCTGTGATGCCATGGCATTATACCCAGGGAGACACCTTCAGACTCTGTCTCAAAGTAAAAAAAAAAAAAGGGAGGGTAATTGGTGGGACCACACCTATGGTGCCACTTACAAAGGTACATGTGAAATTTACTAAATGTAGAACATAAATGTAAATGTCTTAACACAGTAACTAAGAAAACGCCATGAAGGCTATGTTAACCAATTTGATGAAAATATTTCAAATTGGCTCAGCGCCTGTGGCTCAAGTGGCTAAGGCGCCAGCCACATACACCTAAGGTGGCGGGTTTGAATCCCCAGCCTGGGCCCGCCAAACAATGATAGCTGCAACCAAAAAAAAGCGGCCAGGCGTTGTGGCAGGCGCCTGTAGTCCCAGCTACTTGGGAGGCTAAGGCAGGAGACTCGCTTGAGCCCAGGAGTTGGAGGTTGCTGTGAGCGTGATGCCATGGCACTCTACCCAGGGGGATAGCTTGAGGCTCCGTCTCCAAAAAAAAAAAAAAAGAAAATATTTCAAATTGTATATAAAACTACCACATTGTACCCCATGACTGCATTAATGTACACAGCTATGATTTAATTAAAAAAAAAATTATGGCGGCAACTGTGGCTCAAAGGAGTAGGGCGCTGGCCCCATATGCCGGAGGTGGCGGGTTCAAACCCAACCTGGGCCAAAAACTGCAAAACAAAAGAAAAAAAATTAGCTTGGTGTGATGGCATGGGCCTTAAGTCTCAGCCATTCAGTAGGCTGAAGTAGGAAGATCACTTGAACCCAGGAGTTGGGGGCTGAGGTGAGCTATGACCACTTGACTGGACTCTAGCTTGGGCAACAGAATTAGGCCTTGTCTCTTAACAAAAACCCAAAATAACAACAACAACAACAACAACAAAAAGTGTGGGAAATTTTTAGTCTGTTTTTAACTCAGTAGGACAATTCACAAGAAAAATAATCAGCCAGAAAAGAGATTGTTGATGTTTTTCAACTAGAGCCTTTCAAGCCAAAAAAACATCATTTAAAACATTTCTTCTTGGCTTGGTGCCTGTAGCACAGTGGTTACAGTATCAGCCACATACACTGAGGGCTGCAGGTTCAAACCCGGCCCAGGCCAGCTAAATAATGACAACTGCAACAAAAAAAAGGCCAGGTTTTGTGGCAGGTGCCTGTAGTCCCAGCTACTTGGGAGGCTAAGGCAAGAGAATTGCTTGAGCCCAGGAGTTTGAGGTTGCTGTGAGCTGTGACATCACGACACTCTACCCAGGACAACATGGTGAGACTCTGTCTCAAAGAAAAACAAAAAAACATTTCTTCCTGAAGATATGAAGGAATTCAGAGAGTAACTCTATTAATGAAACATCAAGTTACAGATAAACATTTTAATTGATTAAATATATTATTTTCAAGTTTTTTTTTTTTAATCGCACTTATACTATACTAATCAATAGCCAAAGGCAATAAAAAAGTTTAAAACCGAAAATGTTCTGACATGAAACCTGACAGGAATGAACTGCTGCTCTTAAAGTAACATACACTGCTCCCAGGAACAATCGCATTTTAGAAGATAATTCATCTTAACATATAAGAGGAAAAAATTGTAATCAAAGGCTAGAAGAGATATATATTAGTGCCTGCTTTTTAAAAGTTTATTTTACATTTTAAATACAGTATTTTTCTCATTAAAAAAAAACAGAAGTGCCTTACTCTGCAGTCTCTCTACCGTATGTACATGAGAGCTGACAGACAGCCTGACAAATGTTCTGGATATAACAGTATGGATATCTATGAGCTGGGATTACTTTTGAAACAAAATTTAAAAAGACGAATTAAGCACTGCTTAAAAGAAAATAATCCAGCTTCTGAGTAACCAAAAGAGAATAGAGTTAGATATGTACAAAACCAGGTATTAAAGAAACAGAAACGCAGCACACAAAAAACTCAAATAGCCCATATGTGGTGAACTGTATATACTGCAGCTAATCAATGGAACTCCCCCTACAAGAAGTGATTTATGATTTGAAATTTAAAAAATCTAAGTATTTCAGTAACAACATATAACAACATTAAGTGTATATACTGTGTATATCTTTGTCATTTTCTATCTATACTACCCTCCCCTCTGAAAAAGAGAATCTCTAGACTAGCCAATCACTTATACAAATTTGAGGCAATTAATTCATATTTGTTTTCAGTAAGGAAAACAAAGATGTACCTCTTCCCATCAATAAAAACATAATACAGATTAAAGCTGGAAATTTAAGAATGGGCATACGCATTTCCAATTCTCTTTAATAAACAAATCCAAACTGGAATCACACGGGGTTTGTGCCTAAGTAATAACAAATTAAAAGAAAATGGACTGTGTCTGGCAGTGATTTCCACTTTAGTGCAATGTTATTTCCTACACACTGAATTACATTTAAATGATTTCATATATTTTAATTCAGTAGGTGCCAATTTGAGTTTACAAAGCCTCTACCTGTATTCTTTGTGCAGAAAAGTTTCAATCTGAGATACTCTATGACGTCAAATCAAAACATAAATTAATTAACTTTATATTGTTACTAGTAACATAAATACCAAATAAAGAGACAAGGACCGAAAGTTTGTGGAGGCTCTTGAAGAAGGATGTCTGACAGGTTCTACATATCTTGACACTTCAATTATCAATTGGGTTTGCACATTTCAGTTTATCTCAGAAAATAATTCTCTATAATATAACTCTGAACTAAACAGCTGCACCCAAAGCAAAACCCATCAAGGTCACTTGAACAAGATCAAACTGAGGCAATTTTGTTTTCTATTATAATCTGTGAGGTCTTGAGTTTTTAACTTTTAAAAATGATGACCTTCAATCAAAGCCAGCTGCATGTGATATATAGACTATTAAACTTAACGACTTCAAGTCAGAGGGCACGTTTAACTATGGGCTCTCATAAAACATACAAGGCAGCAATGGACTAACCACCAGCCAGGTAAGGTTAACGCTGGGATGTTTTATTTTGGAGACTGTAAATATTTAACATGTAGCTCATGTAACTTCAGCATCCACTAGTGACTCTGCTGGTCAGCACCCAAGGGCTGGATGAATCTGAGGAATCCTTTTTCAATCCCAAAGTGTTAATGCTAAAGATTCATAAGGAAACTGATTCCCAGCAAGAGTTCACAAACCTACAGACCAAAATCAGTAAACACTGACTCCAATGCTCCACAAAAGTCAAAAGTAATTTCCAAATTAAATGTCATCTTCTGCCCAACCCTAGACTCCAGACTCTGTAACATCTTTATCTAGTATAATACACTCTGTAGTAGACTGATTTTGACCTCCACAAAGAGTAGGAGTTGTCAAACTTGAGGAGATAGACTCCTCTCCCTGGATACTGGTGACTGCCAGCATACACTTCCTCATGACAGTCCCGTCGATACACAGGCACAATCTCATCCAGCAGAGTTTTGTTGGTGTTCTTTTTGGCTTTCTCTTCGCAACTAATGTTTTCTGTGAGAGAAAACAGAGACAAATCAATGATTCAAGAAAACCACATTTGCATCAAATAATTAATCTCTGTCCTTTCTTTGAGAAAACTGCTTATTAGGAATTCTGCTGAACTAGTCTATAAGTTAGGGGCACGTGGGCACATATTTATTCATTCATCACTCCTACAAATATCTGAGCACCTGCTATATACCATGCACTATTCTGGGCCCTGAGAGCCTCTTGTGGTGGGAACTGTCAGCATCCTATCCCTCTCTCTGATGGTATTACTAATGCTGGTATTTCTGGACCCCATTTCCTCCTTTCTGTATGGATTCAAGTTCTAACTGCTCCCCAAAGGAGGAATCTCACTCAGGTGAGTAATAACAAGGAAAACATTGCTTTGATCCTCCTCCTCAATCATATGAGAGTCTTCTCCATTTTAGGAAGAAGGAAATGCGGCCTAGGAGGATTACTAACTTCCATATACTTCAAATATTATTTTCATTTTAGTAAAATGAAAAAATCACAGTATAGAGGTGGGCATTCAGAGACACCCTGAAAATTCAATTATTTTCACTCTATTCAACCCAGAGATGATTCAAGTGACAAAAATAAAAATGAGCTATGATTATAGGTTTTTCCCAGTTAATAGTTTTCTGAACTGTAATGATATGAAGTTGGGGGGGAAAGAATACTCTAGAAACCTACGGGAATGAGAAAATTATGAACCAGCTTAAAAATCTAAGTTTTTTTTTTTTTTT
>NW_003852440.1:9640626-9649715 GCF_000181295.1 Otolemur garnettii | reverse complement strand
GCGGAGGCAGGAGACTCGCTTGAGCCCAGGAGTTGGAGGTTGCTGTGAGCTGTAATGCCACGGCTCTCTACCCAGGGGGACGGCTTGAGGCTCTGTCTCAAAAAAAAAAAAGACAGAGTACTATTTTGTCGCCCTCGGTGGAGTGCCGTGACGTCACAAGTAGCTGGGACTACAGACGCCCGCCCGCCACAACATGCAGCTATTTTTTTGTTAAAGTTTGGCTGGGGCCAGGTTTGAACATGCCACTTTTGGTATATGGGACCAGCGCCTTACTCAGTGAGCCACAGGCGCCGCCCCATCCAACAGTATCTTTTAAAATTTATCCCAAGGATCAAAGCCTGTAGCTCACTGGCTATGGCCCCAGCCACATACACCAGAGCTGGTGGATTTGAATCTAGCCAGGGCCTGCCAAACAATGACAAATACAACAAAAAAATAGCCAGGCGTTACAGTGAGCACCTGTAGTTCCAAGTAACTTGGGAGGCTGAGGCAGGAGAATAGCTTGGGGCCAGGATTTTGAGGTTGCTGTGAACTGTGAAGCCACAGCATTCTAAGGAGGGCAACATACTGAGACTATGTCTCAAAAATAAATAAATACATTTATCCCAATACAATCCCCATAAAACAACATTGCCAATCCTCTGCAAAAATAAGTAGTCTGTTTATAATCATCTGAAAGGTCAGTCAGTCCTGAAGAACTGAGCTATGCTGCTTTTCCATTCTCACTGTCAGGGCCCTCCTTCTTACTATTCTGAGTCAAGTCTACGAAATTTAAGTGCTAACCAGATGTGTAAAAAAACCCCAAGTTCTAACTTTTCTGGGTAACAAAATTAAGGAGACTATCTTCTTTTTTTTTTTTTTCTTTTTTGAGACAGAGCCTCAAGCTGTCCCCCTGGGTAGAGTGCCGTAGCATCACAGCTCACAGCAACGTCCAACTCCTGGCTCAAGTGAGTCTCCTGCCTCAGCCTCCTAAGTAGCTGGGACCACAGGCAACCGCCACAACACCTGGCTATTTTTTGGTTGCAGCTGTCATTGTTGTTTTGGCAGGCCCGGGCTGGATTTGAACCCACCACATTAGGTGTATGTGGATGGCACCTTAGCCACCTGAGCCACAGGCGCTGAGCCAGGAGACTATCTTCTTAATAAGCAATATATTTTATATGTATAACCTACTTCCTAGATCAAGATAGTTTAGATTGACCTTGAAAATACCCAATTTTGTCTACTTATTCAGAATAAATAAAAAATTTCAGGCTCAGCGCCCGTAGCACAGTGGTTATGGCGCCAGCCACATACACTGAAGGTGGTGGGTTCAAACCCAGCCCAGGCCAGCTAAATACCTGCAGCAACAACAAAAAACTATCTGGGCATTGTGGTGGGTACCTGTAGTCCCAGCTACTCGGGAGTCTGAGGCAAGAAAATCGCTTGAGTCTAAGCCCAAGAGTTCAAGGTTGCTGTGAGCTATGATACCACAGCACTCTACTGAGGGTGACATAGTGAGACTCTGTCTCAAAAAAAATAAATAAAAAATAAAATAAAATAAAAAAATTCCACTCTAGTAAAACAGGGATTTCCAAACAGAAAAATACTTAAAACTTTTTTTAGGTAGAATGTTCTATGAGTTTCTGAATTTACATTAAAAAAAATCTTACAATGACCTAAAAAACTAATATCAGAAAAATAAATTTAGGCTCGGTGCCTGTGGCTCAAGTGGCTAAGGTGCCAGCCACATACACCTAAGGTGGTGGGTTCGAATCCAGCCTGGACCCGCCAAACAACAATGACGGCTGCAACCAAAAAATAGCTGGGCGTTGTGGCGGGCACCTGTAATCTCAGCTACTTGGGAGGTGGAGGCAGGAGACTCGCTTGAGCCCAGGAGTTGGAGGTTGCTGTGAGCTGTGATGCCATGGCACTCTACCCAGGGTGATAGCTTGAGACTCTGTCTCAAAAAAAAAAAAAAAAAAAAAATTATTCAAAATGGCTTGGTTCCTGTAGCTCAATGGTTAGGGTGCTAGCCATATACACCAAGGCTGGAAGGTTCAAACCCAGCCCTGGCCTGCTAAACAACAATGACAACTGCAATAAAAAAATAGCCAGGCATTGTGGTGGGCACCTGTAGTCCCAGCTACTTGGGAGGCTGAAGCAAGAGAATCACTTAAGCCCTAGAGTATGAGGTTGTTGTGAGCTGTGATGCCACAGTACTCTACTGAGGGCAACAGTGAAACTCTGTTTCAATAAAAAATAAAATAAAATAAAATGATTCAAAATGATCTTGCATATCTGGCTTTTTAGCACAAAAGGCTACACACAAAATAGGATTCAGGAAGCAGTAAAATAGTAAATTGCCAGACTTTCCTGGCATACAGAAAAATTCAGGTTCAGGTCCCAATTCCCTGTAAGAGGCTGGCCTTTCTTCCTTTTTTTTTGAGACAGTCTCACTTTGTCACACTTGGTTGAGTGCTATGGCGTCACAGTTCACAGCAACCTCTAACTCCTGGGCTTTAGCAATTCTCTTGCCTCTGCCTCCCAAGTAGCTAGGACTACAGGCACCTGCCACAATGCCCGGCTATGTTTATTTTTGGTTGCAGTTGTCACTGTTGTTTGGTAAGCCTGGGCTGGATTAGAACCCGCCAGCTCCAGTGTATGCGGCTGACACCCTAGCTGGTGAGCTACAGGCACCAAGTCAGGTGACCTTTCTTTTTTTTTTTTTTTTTAGAGACAGAGTCTCACTTTATCACCCTCGGTAGAGTACCGTGATGTCACAGTTTATAGCAATCTCCAACTCCTGGGCTAGGCGATTCTCTTGCCTCAGCCTCCCGAGTAGCTGGGACTACAGGCACCCACCACAATACCCAGCTATTTTTTTTGTTGTTGCAGTTTGGTCGGGGCCAGCTTCAAACCCTCCACCCTCGGTATATGGGGCTGGTGCACTACTCACTGAGCCACAGGCTGGCCTTTCTTATAACCTTTTTTGCTAAAGGTCCCACTAATAAAGAAACTGTTCCCTGACTATGAAGTGTTAGTCAGGAAGCACGTGGCTTCACCTATTTCTGAACCATCTACCACTTTTGCCAATACACAACCCAGCAGGTATTGAATACAGACCAATGGCTCTACCTTCCTCTTCCTCGTCATCATCGCTGGACTCACTAACATGCACGCTGACAGCCGTGTTTGGCGAGTCTGTCCATTCAAAATATACCCCAAACCCAATGTCATAACTGTCTGTAGCAAATTCCCAAAAGAGATATGATCCTTCTTCGTGGGTGGGTACTCGAACAGTGACCACTTCTCCTCGGCCCACTGTAATCACAGAATCCGCATCCTGCCGAATCTTCTCTTTAAAGTCTTTGATCTGGGGTCTTGTCCACATGGATGGAGCTGCTATTACTGGAAGAGACTCTAAAGGCAATAAGAATTACAGAGAAGCTAAACTGAAAGAACCTTCACCCTGCAGGCAGTAACGTCTGCATAGGACTGCCTCCCCAGCTGCACTTAGGCACCAAGCACAATATGGTCTAGCTTACCTAGACCAGATTTGGAGGAATAAAAAATCCTCCCCATGAGTTTCTCCAGATTATAAAATTTAACAATGTCACAGGTATTCAGAGGTCATCACACTACTTCAAGTAACAAATGCAATTCTCAAGCTTGGAAATTATTTTATTATTTTTTTTTTTTTTTTGAGACAGAGTCTCATTCTGTGCCTTAGCAACCTCAAACCTTTGGGCTCAAGTAATTCTCTTGCTTCAGCCTCCCACCATAACACCTGGCTAGTTTTTTGTTTTGCTTTTTTTTTGAGAGACAGAGTCTCACTTTGTCACCTCTGGTAGAGTGCTGTGGCATCAGAGCTCACAGCAACCTCTAACTCTTGGGCTCAAGTGATTCTCTTGCCTCAGCCTCCCAAGTAGCTGGAACTACAGGTACCCCCCCCACCCCCTGCCCCAAATGCCTGGCTGTTTTTAGAGATGAGGTCCAGGTCTCGCTCTTGCTCAGGTTGGTCTCGAACCTGTCTATCTCACTTTTGCTCAGGCTGATCTCCCAACTCCTGAGGTCAGGCATTCCACTATCATGGCCTCCCAAGGCGCTAGGTTTATATGCATGAGCTACCGCACCAGGCCAGAAGTGATGTTTTTCAATACTCTAACAATGAATGGGGAATTTAAGAATAACTTTGAAAACTCCCTAATTGCAGCTAGGGAAACATTCTGGCAAAGAAGAGACCTGGACCTAGGTATATATTACTCTTTTGGGTGTGAACAAAGAAATTTGACATTTGATTTCAGCCCATCTGTTGAAAAAAAGTCTTAACTTGTAAGAATTCCACAGGGCTATTCTAAGCAAGCTCAAAGGAACAGAAAAGTCTGGATAGGTCTGGAACCACTACAGACTGAGGAAAAGAGGTCAAGTCTTTTTACTGAGCAATATCTATGTGCACTGAACTACCCCACCCAACTCTTCCCAAGTTAACTGCAGAGTCTTTGACAAAAGATTTTTTCTCATTTGAAAATACTGGTACAAACCCTTGATAAGAAAGGTTGGGGTCAGTAAACCAAGAGATTTCAAGGTCTTTTCTGAAGCAATTTTCTCTTATTTCAAAAAGACAAGGAAGATCTCTGAAATCCAATTTCTTGTGACCCACATCATCATCCTTGACCATTGCCACTGGGATGCATTTTCCTTCCTCCTACTTAGTTAACTACTCTTCCTCAAATCTCTCAGCTCAATCGTCCCTTCCTCAGGAAAGACTCCAGTGATCTTTCTGACTAGGTCACACTCTCCATATTGTATGTTCTCAAACTATAATGTACCTCTCTCACACAGTACTTCCTAAAGCTATGCTTCACATTTTCTGTGTTTATTTTGCCTTACCACTATCCCCAGCACTCAATGAATGAGCTGCCCATGGAAAGCTAGTGGAGCTTTGAAAAGTCAAAGCTATTTTCTAGGCAACACTACCCTTTTGTCTCAAAAAATAGTAATATAGGCTGGGTGAGGTGGCTCACGCCTATAATCCTTGCACTCTGGGAGGCCAAAGTGGGTATATCTCCTGAACTCAAGAGTTCGAGACCAGCTTGAGCCAGAGTGAGATGCCGTCTCTAAAAAAATAGCTGGGTGCTGTAGCAGGTGCCTATAGTCCCAGCTACTCGAGAGGCAGAGGTAAGAGGATTACTTGAGACCAAGAGTTTGAGGTTGCTGTGAGCTACAATGCCATGGCCCTCTACCAAGAATGGCAAAGTGAGACTCTGTCTCAAAGAAACCCCAAAACAAAACAAAAATATAGTAATGTATGGTAGCCAGCTTCCAAACAGGCCCCCAGAGACCTTTACTTCCAAGTCTTCAGACATTTAAGGGCTCAACACCCACAACATCTCAGGGTTGGTATGTGTGACCAACAGAATGTAGTGAAAATATTAATGTATTACTTCCAAAGTCAGGGCATAAAAGTCACTGCCACTTCTGCCTTATTCTCGTTTGGATTATATGCTCAGAGGGAAGCCAGCCACTGTATGTTGAGAATATTCAAGTAGCCCTACGGAGAGGTTTCATGGGCCAAGGAACTGAGACTTTGTGCCAAGAGCCAGTACCAACTTGCTGGCCATGTGAGGGCGGCCCTCACCTTCCGTCCACTCAGCCCCTCACCTGACTATAACCCCAGCCAACATTTTGACTGCCAACTTCATGAGAGACCTTAAGACAGACCATCCAACTATAAACTACTCCTGAAATCCTGACTCACAGAAACTATATGAGATAATAAATGTTTATTGTTAGTGTAACCTTCTAAATTTGGGTATAATCTGTTAAACAGCAATAGATAACCAATACACATAATAAGACAAACAGGATCTTTGGCCTTAAAAATGTCCAAAGGAGGGTTGTGCCTGTGGCTTAGTGAGGAGGGTGCCAGCCCCATATACCGAGGGTGGTGGTTTGAACCCAGCTCCGGTCAAATTGCAATAAAAAAATAGCCGGGTGTTGGGGCGGGCACCTGTATTCCCAGCTACTTGGGAGGCTAAGGAAAGAGAATCGCCTAAGCCCAAGAGCTGGAGGTTGCTGGAAGCAACACTACGGCACTCTACTGAGGGCGAGAGAGAGACTCTGTCTCAAAAAAAAACAACTATATAAGATAATAAATGTTTACTGTTAGTGTAACCTTCTAAATTTGGTTTGGACAAATTTGGACATCTAGTTTCCTCTTCTACACAATTCTAAGGGTCTCCAGAAGAATCAGATTCAGACTTAAAAAAGTAAAAAGGTGTTTAACTCACAAATATATAATTAGTCTCAAAAGCTAGTTCACCCAACTTGGTGAATTTGCTTTTCATGGAGTCTGAACTATGACCCCTGAATGAATACACAGGTCAGAACATACCTTTTGGTCCATTCTCTAGGGCTTCTTCTGCAGCTTCTGGTTCAAGTTCCTTTTCAGAGTTCTCAGTGTGGGTTTTGGCCTGTCCATTAACTGACAGCCTATCACTCGGTGCAGCTGCATTCACTTTCGATGATGTAGGCAAAGAAGCCCCAGCCACTACTACTTCCTGCTGTTTCTGTAATGCTGCCTATGATTTAAGAAAAAGTGAGGATATACTGACCAAAAGGCTCATAAATAGGACATCTGCCCTGGAGTGCATTCTGACCACATGCTTTTGCCCTACTAAAGTACTCTGCTCCAAGAAATTACTAATAAACTTCTTTTTTATTTTTTGAGACAGAGTCTCATTCTGTTGCCCAGGCTAGAGTGCCAGGGCATCTGCCCAGCTCACAGCAATCTCAAACTCCTAGGCTCAAGTAATCTTCCTGCTTTAGTTTCCTGAATAGTTGGGACCACAGCAGGTGTCCACCGTAATGCCCAGCTAATTTTTCTATTTTTGGTAGAGAGAAGAGTCTTGTTCTTGATTAGGCTGGTCTCGAACACCTGTCTTCAAGTGATCCTCCAGCCTCAGCCTCCCAGAGTGCTAGAATTACAGGTGTGAGCTACCACACTTGGCCACTAATAAACTTTTAATCAGTTTTTATCTGATCTATAATAAATATTAGTAGTACACTATTAAACTGACAGCTAAAAATGATAAAAATTAATGTGGGTAAGAAAGTGTAACAAAGGATTTTATTTCTGTGATCTGAGAATCATTAGAAAAACTAAGCAAAAAAGGGCTGGGTGCAGTGGCTCACACCTGTAATCCCAGCACTCTGGAAGGCTGAGGTGGGTGGATTCCCTAAGCTCACATATTTGAGACCAGACTGAGTCACAGCAACACTTCATCTCTAAAAATAGCCGGGCGTTGTGGTAGGCTCCTATAGTCCCAGCTACTCAGGAGGCTGAGGCAAGAGAATCACTTGAGCCCAAGAGTTTGAGGTTGCTATGAGCTGTGATGTCAACGACTCTACCCAGAGCAACAATGTGAAACTCTGTCTCACTCAAAAAAGAGGAAAAAGAAAAAAACTAAGCCCAAAAAATTAAAGTAAACAGAAATAATCAACCTAAAATGAAAAACTATTAAAGGCAAAAATTAGGCCAAGCATGATGGTTTACGCCTATAATCCTAGCACTTTGGAAAGCTGAAATAGGAAGATGGCTTGAGGCCAGGAGTTCAAGATCAGCTTGAGTAAGGGTGAGACCCTTTCCTACAAAAAAACAGAAAAATTGGGCAGTGCCCGTGGCTCAGTGAGTAGGGTGCCGGCCCCATATACTGGGGGTGGTGGGTTCAAACCCAGCTGCAAGCCAAACTGCAACAAAAAAATAGCCATGCGTTGTGGTGGGTGCCTGTAGTCCCAGCTACTTGGGAGGCTGCGGTGAGTTGTGATGCCACAGCACTGTACTGAGAGTGACAAACTGAGACTCTGCCTCAAAAAAAAAAAAAGGCTCGGCACCTGTGGCTCAAGTGGCTTAAGTGCCAGCCACATACACTTGAGCTGGAGGGTTCGAATCCAGCCCGGGCCCGCCAAACAACAATGACAGCTGCAACCAAAAAATAGCTGGGCATTTTGACAGGCACCTGTAGTCCCAGCTATTTGGGAGCTGGAGGCAGGAGAATTGCTTGAGCCCAGGAGTTAGAAGTTGCTGTGAGCCGTGGTGCTATGGCACTCTACCCAGGGCGATAGCTTGAGGCTCTGTCTCAGAAAAAAAGAAAAAAAAAATTATCTGGGCATCATAGTATGTGCCTGTCCATTTACTTGGAAAGCTGAGAAAGGACCATCTCTTGAGCCCAGGAGTTGGAGGTTGCAGGGAACTACAATGACACAACTGCATTCTAGCCTGGGTGACAGACTGAGTTGTCAAAAAAAAAAAAAAGGCTCGGCGCCTGTGGCTCAAGTGGCTAAGGCGCCAGCCAGATACACCTAAGGTGGTGGTTTTGAATCGAGCCCAGCCTGCCAAAACAATAATGACGGCTGCAACCAAAAAATAGCTGGGCGTTGTGGTGGGCACCTGTAGTCTCAGCTACTTGGGAGGCAGAAGCAGGAGACTCGCTTGAGCCCAGGAGTTCGGGGTTGCTGTGAGCTGTGAGGCCATGGCACTCTACCTAGCAGGACAGCTTGAGGCTCTGTCTCAAAAAAAAAAAAAAAAGCACATAATTAACATGTGTTCTTAAAATTGTCAGACGATTGGGCCAGTGCCTGTAGCTCAGTGGTTAGGGAGCCAACCACATACACCAGGGCTGGCAGGTTTCAATCTGGCCTGGGCCTGCTAAACAACAATGCCAACTACAACAAAAAAATAGCTGGGTGTCGTGGTGGGCACCTGTAGTCCCAGCTACTTGGGAGCTGAGGCAAGAGAATCACTTAAGCCCAAGAGTTTGAGTTGCTGTGAGCTGTGATGCCACAGCACTCCACCAAGGGCAACACAGTGAGACTCTCTCAAAAAACAAACAAACAAAACACAAAACTTTATATAAATGGATTATATAGTCTATCCTCTTTTCTATATCTAGCTTGTTTCACTCAACATTGCTTTTTGTGAGGTTCATATGGGGTCACAAGTGAGTATGAGTATATAGGGTATCCCAAAAGTTACCATGTGTAGGGAAAATGAGAAATTGCAGCTAACTGTACTTTATTTTTTTTTTTTTTTTTTTTGAGAAAGAGCC